>NC_139018.1:64115580-64479179 GCF_964374135.1 Grampus griseus
CTCAGTAGTTGTGGTGCACGGGCTTAGTTGCTCTGCGGCATGCAGGATCTTCCCGGACCAGGGATCGAACCCATGTCCCCTGCATTGGCAGGCGGATTCTTAACCACTGCGCCACCAGGGAAGTCCCAGGTTAGTTACTTTGAAGCTCCTCTGGCAGAGACTAGAAGCAGCCCACTTTCCAAATCCAAAGGAGATTGGAAAGACTGTAATTGGATACTGTCACTGTCAGTCATCTTCAGCATGATAGGGAGGTGGGTCACCTGAAGAGAGAAGTGCTTTCTAGGTGGTGTTTGCCAGGCTTGACTGTGGACAGATCTTGTTTAGTTCACCCCTTCTAACTTGGGGGATCTTGACTCTCCATTTGGACTTTTAAAATGTTGGATATTTAAGGAGAGAACATTTGCATTGGAAGTCTGAGAAACCAATATAAGTAATATCTAATTCCTTAATACTGAGTAGAAAAAAAGAGACTTTGCTGTAAAGCCCTGCAGTTTGATGTCTCAGAGTTCAGAACCTCTTGCAACTTAATTTGTAAGAACCTTCCTATCATTTTGGGGGCTTATGGGAGAAGGAAGACTGCCATGATATTTGGACAAAACTGTTCTTAAAACACCAGGATCGAGTACAGTCATATAACACAGTGCAGGTACAGAGCAGGTGATTGGGAAATGCTTACTGTATAACAGGAATTTATGTTGTTTAAAAGTGTTCCTTGGGCTTTCCAGTGGTTAAGAGTCCGCCTGCCAACGCAGGGAACACAGGTTTGAGCCCTGGTCCGGGAAGATCCCACATGCCGCAGAGCAACTAAGCCTGTGTGCCACAACTACTGAGCCCATGTGCCACAACTACTGAAGCCTGCACACCTAGAGCCTGTGTTCCGTGACAAGAAAAGCCACCACAATGAGAAGCCCACGCACCGCAGTGAAGAGTAGCCCCTGCTCGCCACAACCAGAGAAAAGCCTGCACGCAGCAACGAAGACCCAGTGCAGCCAAAAATAAAACAATAAATTTATTTTAAAAAAGTGTTCCTTACAGAAATCAGTGTCCATCATTTTGGCAGGACATGAGCAAAGTGATGATGTAAGCTAAGGAACTAGTTTTGCATAGCCTGGAGTTGAACTTCAAATTTCACTATTTCATCACTCCACAATTTTATGTATCTGAATCACAGGCTGATTCAGATCCTGGGCAGGAATTTAAATTCTGGACTGACTGAACTCTGGGCAGGTTCCACTAGGCTTTGACTGACTTCAGCCCAAGAGCCTGGGGCTCTGGTGTAGGCTTAAGAGTTGAACAGAATGTTATGAGGTCTCCCTTTCCCCTGAACAACTGGGGAAATATTATGAGCCCCTCCTCTCCTTGACCACTGAAAAATCCATACTGGTCTGAGATCTGCTGAGAATGAGTTCTCATCTCTTTAGTTTAAGGTCAGTTTTTAGTCTTGATTTGGCCATAGTAGAGTGAAATGCCTTTCTCGACAGTACTTCTGTGTTTTTCAGGGAGGGAAGGGAGTGGGGAATCCCCAGGCTGTTTTTTTTTTTGGGTCTTCGTTTCTGCACGCAGGCTTTCTCTAGTTGCGGTGAGCGGGGGCTACTCTTCATTGCGGTGCGCGGGCTTCTCATTGCAGTGGCTTCTCTTGTTGCGGAGCATGGGCTCTAGGCATGCGGGCTTCAGTAGTTGTGGTGCGCAGGCTCAGCTGCTCCGCGGCATGTGGGATCTTCCTGGACCATGGATCGAACCCATGTCCCCTGCATTGGCAGATGGATTCTTAACCACTGCGCCACCAGGCAAGTCCCAATGTTTTGTAGTAGATTAACCGAATGATGCTTTTTGTTAAAAAAAATTTACTTTGGCTGCACCAGGTCTTAGTTGCAGCGTGAGAGATCTTTGTTCTGTCATGTTTAGTTGCGGCATGTGGGATCTTTAGTTCTTAGCTGTGGCATGTGGACTCTTCATTGTGGCATGTGGGATCTAGTTCCCCGACGAGGGATCGAACCCGGGCCCCCTGCATTGGGAGCATGGAGTCCTACCCACTGGATCACCAGGGAAGTCCCACCAGGCTGTTCTTCTGAGTTCAATGAGGGTTGCAGGCACCCTCGAGGTTTCGAAGACTTCAGGGTGAGCCTGGCCAGGTGGTTTTGGGCAGTTCTGGGCAGTGGGTCCATGAGCTTCTTTGTCTTCACACTTGTCATTGGCCCTTCATTTGTAAGCTGAGTTTTTAAGGTTGGATTTACCACAGCGCTGACCAGCTTGGCTTAGACAAAGCATAACTCCCCTGATGATTTAGCTTCTGAATCTGCACTTGCTACGTGCCAGCTTCCTTGGGCCACAGAAAGCACAGGTTGCCACTTGAGTCTGCTTTTCCTGGAAGAACTGAAATTCCTGACACTGTGTATGACAAAGCAGGAGCTGTAGAAGAGGATTAAGGCTGAGGTTACAGGAGGCACAGTGGTGACTGTTGTAAGAGCAGGAGCTCTGGGGCTCCGATCCTGGCCACACCGTTTCTCCACTGTTTGGCTGCAGGCAAGCCTCATTGGCTCCCTGACCCTCAGGAGCCTCAGCTGTGATCATGACACACACCCTGAGACAGTGGTGGGGGGAGGACTATGGAGATGCCTGTAAACCACAGTGCTGTAGGGGCTGAGCTGGGGAGGGGGCCCCCTGGACAAGAGTCTTTATCCACTTCTTTCTTGCTGTTTGGGTATCAAGAGGTATTCTGTCTGTGGTGGGTGGTACCATCTTGGATGCTGAAAGGAAGGAGACACATGGGGTGGTCTTTTAGGAACTCATAGTTTATTTATTAAAATTTTTTTTATTAAAGTGTGGTTGATTTACAAGGTTGTGCTAATTTCTGCTGTATAGCAAAGTGATTCAGTTATACACGTATATATGTTCTTTTTTAATATTCTTTTCCATTATGGTTTATCCCAGGGGATGAATATAGTCCCCTGTGCTATACAGTAGGACCTTGATATTCATCCATTCTAAATGTAATAGTTTGCATCTACTAACCCTAAACTCCCAATCCATCCCTCCCCAATCCCTCTCCCCCTTGGCAACCACAAGTCTGTTTTCTATGTCTGTGAGTCTGTTTCTGTTTTGTAGAGAGGTTCATTTGTGCCATATTTTAGATTCCACGTATAAGTGGTGTTTGCCTTTCTCTTTCTGACTTACTTCACTTCACATGATAATCTCTAGTTGCATCCATGTTGCTGCAAATGGCATTATTTTGTTCTTTTTCATGGCTGAGTAGTATTCCATTGTATATATATACCATATCTTCTTAATCCATTCATCTGTCAGTGGACATTTAGGTTGTTTTCATGTCTTGGCTATTGTGAACAGTGCTGCTATGAACATAGGGGTGCATGTATTTTTTTTTTTTTTTTTTGCCATGCCATGTGGCTTGTGGGATCTTCATTCCCTGACAGGGATTGAACCCGGGCCTTGGGCAGTGAGAGCACATAGTCCTAACCACTGGACCACCAGGGAACTCCTGCATGTATCTTTTTGAATTACAGGTTTGTCCAGATGTATACCCAAGAGTGGGATTACTGGATCATATGGTAGCTCTATTTTAAGTTTTCTGAGGCTCCTCCATACTGTTTTCCATAGTGGCTGCACCAACTTACATTCCCACCAACAGTGTAGGACGGAGGAACTCATAATTCAAACCAGACATCTTTAATGCACTTGAAGTAAAGCTTGCATAGAAATCACATAAAACAGTGCATACATACTTGAAAAAATAGGTTCCTGAAAAAAAACTACATTTTGTATTTTGGTGAATAGGAAATTTCACTGGTTGGGAGCCCTGGTCCGGGGCTTCATCTGCCTGCACATGTGCCATTAGGGTCCATTTGGAAATCCAGGGGCTCTTTGTTTAATCAAAGATGGAGGAGTTATAAAATGAGGGAGAAGATGTCTTATGCTAGCATTTTCCCAAATGCTTGCAGAGCACTTCATCTACAAGATCTTTTGGGATAAAAGGTGTCTGGTGTCCAAAAAGGGCTGGAAACAAAATAGGGTTAAGGAATGTTGCTTTACTATGCAGGTGTCCTTCCCTGACCCCAATGGGACAGTGTATGTTAAATATATTAAGATTAAAAGGCGTCTGGTAACAAGAAAATCTTGCATAACCCAGGACTTCTCAAGCTCATTTGAATAACAGCTCTTTCCCAGATAACTCCTGTTTAGTGGGAGAAATGCAGTGGCCAGAGGTTGAGAAATACAGCTTTAATTGTTGGGTGTGGCGTGAGGTTGGTTTCGTAAGGTTGAGCTGTGAGTGGGTTTTCCGGGAAGATTCTCAAGAGAAAACTAATACAGATGGAAGTTACATGGACCACTGAGTAGGTTTTTATCCCTATTAAAAAACTGGGAGTTCGCCGGTGGTCCAGTGGTTAGGACTCCGCGCTTCCACTGCAGGGGGCCCGGGTTCCATCCCTGGTCTGGGAACTAAGATCCCACGTGCCCTGCGGCATGGCCAACAACAACAAATTTCCCATTTCCTCATCTTTTTCTTAGAAACTATTTCAAACGTACAGGAAAACTGAAAGATTAGTTGTATGGTCAGGCCACTCAAGATGGCTGTTCTCTTGCTCTCTGCACATCTGCTGCTGGGCCGGTCTCTGCTTCACCTCCACTGTACTCACATGGCTATCCAATCCTCTTAATCGTAGGGCTTACTCATTAACTACCTACGTGCTTGCTCCCTGTCCCAGCTGCTGGTTTCCCTGGTAACTAATGAACTAACCTGATGTCAATTATGTCAATTCCCGCTATAAATGGTAGCCTCCTTGGTCCTCGAGCAGAGAACATTGGTGCTGTGTCCTTTCTCCTGCACACGGTGGAGTGTTGCTCCAGGACCTTTTGCTTCTGATTTGTAAGATTCACTATCTAACAAGCCATTGATGTCTCTGTCCCTGTCTCTGGGCTTTCTCTTCGGCAAGGCAATAACAGGGCTTACAGGACTGTGGGGTGCAGCCCAACATTAGTACAATGAATTCTCAAGCTACATACACATTATGACACATCACTTCTCAATATTCAGCATACATCACTGAAGAATACAGATATTTGTCTACAGACCCACCATGTCATTATCCCTACTAAGAAAACCACCTAAAATCAACTTAATATTTAAATCCCCCCATCTTTATAGATGGTTTTTTTAAAAAAATCAAACAAGTGCACAATTACGTTTTGTGTGTGTGTGTGTGGTTGTTACTTATTTTAACTTAGAATAGTTCCTCTCTCCTTTTTTTTTTTTTTTCTCTCCCATGACATTGACCTGAAGAATCCAGGCTAGTGGTCATAGGAATGTCCCACATTCTAGATTCGTCTGTTTCCTTATGATGTTCAGTTGTTCCTCTGTCTTGTTAATCCTCAGCCCTGGCTGCACATCAGAACCACCTGTCTTGATTAATTGGCATTACAAGGAAGCGGGATTCATTGGCCCACTCTTCTCACTGGGGGTTATTTAAATCAAATTTAATGCCTAGAAAAGAGAATACGATGCCTGAGTTCCACCCTGAACCAATTAAATCAGAATCGCTGGAGTTCAAGCTCAGGTGGCCCTAGTTTCAAAATTCTCTAGGTGATTCTGGTAAGCAGTCAGCACTCAGAACCGCCGCTCTATCCTGCAGATCCTATAAATTAGAAGTTAGATTCAGGCTACACACTTTTGTCTAGAATACTTTGCTGCACATTGCAGTCATCTTGGAAGCTTTAAAAAATACGGATGCTTGGGGCCCAGCCTAGACGTTCTGATATATTGGTCTGGAAGCACGGCCTAGGCTTTGGGAATTTAAAAATCTCAGGTGATTTTAATGCAGTCAGAAAGACCCACTTCCTTAGGTTATTTTTTTATTTAACTTGCATCCTATCAGGAGGCACACAATGTCCCACTGATCCATTATTTGTGATGCCAAGTTCAATCACTGGATGAAGGTGGTCACACCAGACCTCTTCATCAGCTCTTCATCGCCAAGGTACAATTGCTCCCATTCGCAAGGGTAAGTGGTCTCTGGGATGATACCTTGGTGCTGCTAACAAGTTTTCATCCAATGGTTTTAGCTTCCACTGGTGATTGTTACCTCGACCAAGTATTTTATCGGGGCTGGGGGGGCGCTTATAAACAGTGATCTTCTATTCTTGTCATTCCTTCCACGTTTATTTGACTTTCTTTTGTAAAGAAGGGCTGTCCTGTTTATTCTCTCTGCACCCCCTGGACTCATGTATTTTCATTTAGTAACCAGTTATAACCATTATCCTTTTTGATATTCAAATTATGCTAAATTTGGCCAGTGGGTGCCCCTTCAAGCTGGCTTTTTTTGGGGGGTGGGGGGCACGTGGGATCTTAGTTCCCCGACCAGGGATTAAACCCACGCCTCCTGCATTGGGAGTGCGGGGTCTTAACCACTGGACCACCAGGGAAGTACCAAGCTGGCTTTTTCTTAAAGTAAAATTTTTAATTGAAAATGATAACATATAGAGAAATACACAAAAAATCAAATCTATAGTTCAAAATTTTCCCAGAGCAAACACCTGTGTAACCAGTTCCCAGATCAAGAGACGGAACAATGCCAGTACCCCACCAGCCCCCATTACACCTTCTTCCTATCTTGGCCCCCACCAAGAGCCTTACGTCTAAACTTGTTGATCAGTTTGCCTGTTTGGGAACTTTGTATGAATGGGATCATAGAACATGTACTCTTGTGTCTGGCTTCTTTGTTCATCATTGTGTTCATGAGATTCATCTATGATGTTTGAAGTTGTAGCTCTTTTTCATCCCTCCTGCAATTTATTTATCAATTCTAATGTAGGTGGGCATTTAGGTTGATTCCAGGTTCTGACTATTAAAACAGTGCTGCTATGAACATTCTGATACTTGTCTTTGGTTGAACACATTGTTGAGTTTTTGTTCGTTTGTTTTTTGTTTTTGGAGGGGATACCTAACAGCGGAATCACTTGTTCATAGGGTATGTCAACTTTATTCAATACTGCCAAACAGTTTTTTCTTTGGATATAACCCCATTGGTCTTTGTGTACTTTTACTTTCTGGCAGAAGATTTCCTGGGCTCATCTTGTCTGTTCTCTGCCCGAGCCCTGGAATCTGCCATTTCTCTGAGGAGCCCTGGTGCTTTTGAATAGGGAATAGTATTTAAAAACCAAGGTCTGGGGCTTCCCTGGTGGCGCAGTGGTTGAAAGTCTGCCTGCTAATGCAGGGGACGTGTGTTCGTGCCCCGGTCTGGGAGGATCCCACATGCCGCGGAGCAGCTAGGCCCATGAGCCGTGGCCGCTGAGCCTGTGTGTCCGGAGCCTGTGCTCCACGACGGGAGGGGCCCCAACAGTGAGAGGCCCGCGTACCGCAAAACAAACAAGCAAACAAAAAACCCAAGGTCTGCAGTGCTAGTGGTTCTCATTGATACTGGAAAGTCATCGCTTTTAGTTCCCTTCAGTGGACAAAGCTAGGAAATGCACTGAAGAAAATAATCATGTGTTTGAACTGCTCATTCCAATTCAGCATTGCAGGATTTTTTCCTTAAGTCTGTTTTATTTTATATGTGCATCTCGTTTCTCTTACGTTGAAAATCTTGGTTCCTTATAACATCAATGTTTTGTTTATTAGCTTTGTTCTACACTTACATAAAACGTTGCAAAATTGCAATACTGCTATTACTATTGACAGTGATGCTATATGAGTTGCAGTAATGTATGTGTGAAGCTTTAGATTTCTTTGGAGTTATTTTTTGTCTCTTGCGAGCAATTTATATGATGCTAAATCGAATGGCTTAAATCTAATGAGGATGAAGAATTTATCCAGTGGCTTAAGGAGGTGGGTGTTGTGCTCAGAATATTGACTGCAGGCTCAGCCCTTCTAGACAATTACACCTGTTGAGTTCCCACTGTTTTCCCCTCCCCCCTTCTCTAAATACCTTTTTGAGGGTTTTCAGGGTTTCCACTGGGGAGGAGTGCACATGTCGGGGTGCGCTCCCTTCTCTCACATACAGGTTCCATGGTCACCAGCTTCCCACACCCAGGTTGTGAGAGTTAATTTTGTGTCAGCTGGGCTGGGCTCTGGTGCCCAGTTGTTTGGTCATATTACCAGTCTAGATGCTGCTATGAAGCCATTTTTGAAGACTCTGATTAACATTTAAATCAGTAGATTTTGAGTAAAGCAGACTACAGTTCATGATGCGGTGGGCCTCATCCAGTCCGTTGAAGGCCTTAAGGGGAGAGACTCAGGTCCTTGAAGAGGAAGGAACTCGGCCTCCAGACTGCTTTGAGACCCAAGACATTAACCTCCTGCTGGACTTGCCAGCCTGTCCCCTAGATTTTGGATTCGTCAGCCCCTATAATCGTGTGAACTAATTCCTTAAATCCCATCCCCCCACTCCTGCCTCTTTCTCCCCCTCTTCTCACACCCCCATTCTCTATACACACACATACACACACACACCCTATGGGTTCAGTTTCTATGGAGAGCGCTGGTGGTCTCAAAACCTCAGACAGAATGGTTGGGGGTCTCTGCTGTGTGGCCCAGGAGTGGCCCAGGGTGAGAAGCAGTTGGTTATCATGCAGGCAGAAGAGACGCGTAGCAGGACAATAAACGCTGCTGCTGAGGGAGCGGGTGCAGAAAATGGTGGGGGAGAACCTGCCTCCCCTCCCACTCGGAACTCGGCGACTGTGGCTGCCTGTGCCTGGCACGTGTGACCTTTGATCGATTGGGAACCAGAGTGTTTCCCCGGGCCAGGAGCAGCCTAACACCCCCTGCTCTGGGGAGAGAGGAAGAGGCCCTCTCTGACCCTCGCGATCCTGTCGGTGGCTCTCAGGTGGGCCGGGCTCTGTGCACAGCAGGCTCATGTTTGGGAAGGGCTTCCCCTCGGCAGCAGAAGGAGCTGATTGTTCTCATTGCTCAAAGAGTAAAGGTCAAGCTGCTTGTTGTAAGAGGCAGTATAGGATTTCCTCTTTCATCTTAGCCCTCCCCGGGAGGAGGAGAGTTTTGGTAACCTAGAGGGAAACAGAGAATATTCAGGAACATGATAATGCATTGAAGTTAGCCTATGAGATAGTGTAAACAACAGAAAAGTTGATGTTCCAAGGTCGCTCCATTCAGAGATGAAAAGGCTCCTCCAGTGAGGCCCAGTAAGATCGTACCAACTGTCCCTCCAGGAGGGAGTTGGCCCATGTGGGGTGCACAGACCAAGTGGGAAAAGACCAAGGGGTGAGTGGAGGAAGAAAAGAGAGATGGGAGAGGGAAGAGACCCCAGGTTTCCAGGCGACGGGAAGGAAAAAGGTGGCACCGCTTTTGTGCACACCCTGCTTGTCTGTAAACATCCATGATCAAGATTCTCCTGGGGCTTCCCTGGTGGCGCAGTGGTTAAAAATCCGCCTGCCAATGCAGGGGACATGGGTTCGAGCCCCGGTCCGGGAAGGTCCCACATGCCATGGAGCAACTAAGCCCGTGCACCACAACTACTGAGCCTGTGCTCTAGAGCCTGCAAGCCGCAACTACTGAGCCCACGTGCTACAACTACTGAAGCCCGCACGCCTAGAGCCTGTGATCCACAACAAGAGAAGCCGTTGCAATCAGAAGCCTGTGCACCACAACGAAGAGTAGCCCCCGCTCGCCGCAACTAGAGAAAGCCTGCGCACAGCAACGAAGACCCAACACAGCCAAAAATAAATAAATAAATTTATTTAAAAAAAAAAAAGATTCTCCTCAGTAAGTAACTGAACCCACCACCCTCCTACAGACATGGTCAAGGGGAAACATCGATAAGCAGTCTAGAGGAATGCTCCCGCAGTCTTGCAGGGGTTGGTTTGTGTGCTCTACTTATCAATAGTTAGGGTTTGATGGTGGCATAGAGAGTAGGGGCGTGGCCCTGAGGTCCACAGTCGGGCTCCAAATCCTGGCTCTGCACTGCGTAGCTGTGCACAGCTGCCTTAGTTACAGAATCCCTCCAAGCTTCCGCTTCTTCATCTTGGTATTTATTCTCCTTTTATTTATTTAACATTTAAGAATATATTTCTTCTCTAGCTTTTATTTTATTTTTAAAAATATTTATTTAATAAATAAATAGGACTTCCCTGGTGGTGCAGTGGTTGGGAATCCGCCTGCCAACGCAGGGGACGCAGGTTCGATCCCTGGTCTGGGAAGATCCCACATGCTGCGGAGCAGCTAAGCCCGTGCGCCACAACTACTGAGCCTGTGCTCCAGAGCCTGCAAGCCACAACTACTGAGCCCATGTACCACAATTACTGAAGCCTGCGTGCCACAACTACTGAAGCCTGCACACCTAGAGCCTGTGTTCCGCAACAAGAGAAGCCACCACAATGAGAAGCCCATGCACTGCAACAAAGAGTAGCCCCCGCTCGCCGCAACTAGAGAAAGCCTACTCGCAGCACTGAAGACTCAACGCAGCCATAAGTGAATGAATGAATGAATGAATGAATGAGACCTGCGCCGGGCCTTAGCAGTGGCATGCAGGATCTTTTAATTGGGGCATGCAAACTCTTAGTTGTGGCATGTGGATCTAGTTCCTTGACCAGGGATCGAACCCAGGCCCCTTGCATTGGGAGTGCGAAGTCTTAGCCACGGGATCACCAGGGAAGTCCCATAAGAATATATTTCTTGTTTCTTCCCTCTGTTGTATCTACTGACTCTCGTACGTTTTATTATTATTGGTTTTTAAATTGTGAGTTTATTTTTGGTGGGGATTCTTTTATTTTTAAATTTATTTTGGCCAAGCAGCACGGTGATCTTAGTTCCCTGACCAGGGATTGAACTCTGTGCCCCCTGCACTGGGAGCATGGAGTCTTAACCGTTGGACCACCAGGGAAGTCCCTCAGTTGCTTCTAATTCTGCCTTGAGGCTTGGGTTCCAGCCTTGTAGGGTCTCTTCCTGCAGTCGGCTGTGGCCCAGAAACACATGCCCTATGTCTTTAAGCACTTCATAGCCCTGTCAGATGGAAGAATCAGCAGCCTGGTAGTGTCACCTGGGAAGAGGACGCCCCCACATGTGCACGCCTGTTGTTCAGGGGAGTCTGTTTGTAGCAACAGGTGGATATGACCACCAAGCAACCTGGGAGTTAAATGCAAGTCCTGAAGGCCCACAGCCCTGAGGTTCCGTGAAATCAGCCCCACTTCTTCAGCTCAAGGCAGACAAGAAAAATTACAGGAGAGACATTGTAACAGTCTTATTATGTCTTTCCTTTTTCTATGGATAATGTAGGGGTGGTACCTGGCTTCTTATACCTGAATCCTGAAACTTCTTTCCTTCTTTAGGATTATTTACTCTGTTCTCATGGACCATTTTTCACCTTCTGTCACAACTTCCTTTGTGGATTGACCCTCCTTTTCCTCTTTTCTCTACAAAAGCCAAGGCCATTATGTGAAGTCTTAACCCAATATGGAGATTTAATCAGTCAGTTCCTTTAAGGAGAACACATAATTGAGGTCAGGTTAGTGCTTTCTGAGCATCTGATCTAACCTGGAGAGCAGGATAATAAATATGCCCTTTAGATCACTGTTTTCAACCATTTTACCCTGCATTTGTGACACCTTTGATGTAGTTCACTTCAGACACTCTGAGAATGGTGCTTTTCACATGTCAGATAACTAAGGGAACCTCTAGATAATGTCACAGTGGAACTCTCCCAGGTTTGTCAGGATGTTGATCATTCAAGTTTTGGAGTAAAGCATCCCTGTGTGCCTTAGATGCTGCCTACCAATACTTTGTTGAAGATGGAGAAGTCAGACTTACGTCCTCATTCACATTTGCTTGGTGGAAGACACACAGGTTAGGAATCTTCTTATTGTGAGTGACCCCAAACCCCAAACAAAGTAGCTTAAACAAAAGAAACACAAAGCAAAAGAATTCATTGGCTCTTGTCACTGAGAAGGCCACAGGTAAAGCAGCTTCAGGTGAGACTCGAGTCGGGACTCAGGTGATGCTCGCAGGATGCCCCCCTTGGCTCTGCTCCCACTCTCTGGCCCCGCCTAAGGCTCTGTGTAACGGTCCCTGGAATCGTCAGCTTCCCATCTTTTTGACACAGTCTTGGGGAGGATAAGAGAATGCTTCTCATTCCCATGAGCCTAGCAGATGATTTCCTCCTCTGAGGAAATTATTGTGGCCAAGAGAGCGTGCTAGGCTAATTGGCTTGAGGTGGGCCACGCAGTCACCGTGGGGCTGGGCAGTGGAGCGAACTTCACCTGGGCAGCTGGGGTCTGAGAGTGGGTGGGCTCTCTGGGGGAAAACTGGGAAAACAGAGCTGGGGAAATGGATGCTGGGAGGCCCAGTCAGACAAATAAGCAAACATGTGCACTGCGTGACTTAGATGGCTATGGGGAAGGTAACAGTTTTTCTCAGAAATGAAACATTGAACATGCTCAAGGCTTTTGGACTATTTTGAGACCCTTAAGACTTTGTACCTTGTTGTCCAGAAGAAAGAATTTGGACCGGAATAAAATGCAAAAGCAGGTGTCATTGGTTATTTTAACCATTAAAAGAATTCCCCTGTAGAGCATTTATTTGTTGATTCAACGCATTTATTGGTTGCTTACTCGTACCAGGCACTGGACGGGACACTGGAGACAGAGGCGCGAGCGCCACCACCACCAAAGCCATGGGAGCTGTGGTGACTCCATCACAGGCTGATCAGCAGCCTTGCGTGGAGGATGATGATGATGATTTTTTTTGCGGTACGCGGGCCTCTCACTGTTGTGGCCTCTCCCGTTGCGGAGCACAGGCTCCGGACGCGCAGGCTCAGCGGCCATGGCTCACGGGCCCAGCCGCTCCGCGGCACGTGGGATCTTCTCGGACCGGGACACGAACTCGTGTCCCCTGCATCGGCAGGCGGGCGCTCAAACACTGCGCCACCAGGGAAGCCCCGCGTGGATTACTTTTAATTTAAGTTTTAAAAAGTGAGTTATATATGCGCAAAAGTACACAAACCTTAAGTGTACAGCTCCAATCTATCGAATTGTAACTTCTGCAAGATTTTTCCATGTTTTAGCTATAAGACGGCAGGGTTCTCCCTCGCTGGGATTTAATAACCCCATCTACTTAAAAACATAAGATCAGTTATCCAGACTTAGTAAGAGCTTCGGGAAAAGAGTCCTTGCCACGAGAATCATTCCTTTTCTGCCCTGCTCTGTTTTCTTCCCTGTCTGTTTCTCTAGCCTCTCATCTGGTGCTTGTTCTAGACCCCTTGGGACCACATTCCAGTCCCCACTGAACCGTGTCCTTTGCCCTGGTTCTCTTTCACATGTCCTTCCCCATTTCTGCCCATCCTTGCCGAATGATTCTAATTAATTTTGCCAGATGTACTTGCCTCAGGGTAGACTGGAAGTACGACTTACCTCCTGGAGGGCAAATTCTTATCTTCTGTGTCAGAGGTACCCTCCATGTTCACAGCAGTCATTACCAGAGCACCTGAGTTGTCTCGCCACACCCGCAACCCTCAACCCTTTCCCAGCACGATGCTTCAGGCAGCCACCACGCAGCAGTCAGCGTTGGCATGCAAGATGAAACGATTTTGCTAGTTTTGGTCTTCCTCGCTGTCAACAAGGGAAACAATTTAATTGCCCTCAGATCTCAGATCTCAATAAAGGGGTTAATGCTGTTTCTGCCCTTGTATCTGCGATGTCACCACTTTGACAGGATTTTCTTTTTCTCGGCAGCAGTTATCAAAGCAGGAGGTGGGATGGGCATCGAGGTGAGGTTGCCCGCCCGATGCAGAAAAGTCAGTGCTGGTTTCAGTGCATACAATCTGCTGATAGGCAGGAGAGAAGATGCTCCAGAAAAGAAGTTTACATTGTTTTAATTCTCAGAAGGTTGCTTGTAGGAATAAGACTTTTGTTTAACCCTAATCGTATTGTCTGCCTTACAAGGAAAGAGGATAAAGAATCAATGTCAAGTCAGTCTAAATATCAGTTTCACTGCCAGGGGCCTGGGTTTGATCCCTGGTCAGGGAACTAAGATCCTGCAAGCCACATGGCACGGCCAAAAAAAAAGAAAAAAAAAAAAATCAGCTTCAATAAGGTAGATAAGCCAAGGTAAGTTGATTTTTAAAATAATAAAAAATCCCAACCCCCTTGTTAAAGATACACATGAAATTCACTCACAATGCTCTTCCCACAATTTCTGTTATTTAAGATGATTAGATTTTGTTGAAAAATGAATTGGGATCATGATTTCCCTACTTTTGTTCATGCAGCTTATACCCGGAGAACAATCCTTTGGGAAGTGATCTTTTCAATATCGGTTTTTCTCTCTGAATTAAGCAGTAGACTCTTGATTGCTTTTCCTCCAGTAGGTTTTCCACAGCAGCCGGATTTCTGAAGTGGAGATACCATGGATCGTGTCATTGTCCCGTAGCAGCCACTCCCCAGGCACCCGTTTCTGTGTCCTCTGTGTTGCTTTCTTGATAGTGCTCATCACACTCGGAACTGTGTTTTGTCTGTCAGGCCCCTAGAATGAATGAGCGGGTGTTTCAAGCCCTTTGATAGCTTCAGTTGCATTTAGGATTAAGTCGTATCTCCTTCTCGAGGCACCATCCAAACCCCTGTCTTTTTCTCTAGCCTCTCATCTGTCGCTTGTTCCAGCTCCTTGGGACCACATCCCGGTCCCCACTGAACCGCGTCCTTTTCCCTGGTTCTCTTTCACATGTCCTTCCCCATTTCCAGAATACTTCTTCCCCCAGTTGATTCCTCTTCACCCTTGACTCACTGACCTGAGTAAGAACACCTTACTCTGTGCTCTTTGGATTTCCTTCATCACCAGGTTATCTTGTTCTATTATTATTGCACATTTATTTGTCCAGATTCCTCCACTAGGACGTGAAGTTTTGGGCAGAGGGCTGCCACTCTCTAGTGTTTTTTCAGAGCCTGGGAGAGAGCCTGGCATACAGATAGTTTTGAACCAGGGAAAGAAAGAAAGAAAGAAGGAATGAATAAATGAAATACCCACAAGTAGCTTAGAAGTGGTTCCACTTTTATTAGCTGAAAAATTATGCTAAAATTATGTTTTCTTTATCACAATTATCTATCAGAAAGCAGGATGAGGAAAAGGCCAGAAATCCTGGACCTGGGTAAATCATTTTCCCCAAACTAGATCTGTAGTAATCTATAGGTGATATGGGAGCCTGGGTTGGTGGTCAGGACACTTGCATTTATGTCCTCATTCTTCCACATTCCAGGATTTCTAAAGCATTGAAGAGCAGATTCCAAACTACTCTCAGGGTCAGGAAAAAAATGCAGCTAATTCCTTTTGGGTCTAAAAGGTTTTGTGATTCTACACTTCCTGATTTATTAGCATCACCAGTTAGGCAGACCTAACTAATCTGAGCTGAGATGAGGTGCAGTAGGCTGATCCTTAATGGGAAGATCTATGGGCTTCCTACTCTAGTCCATCTGAGGCAGGGAAGGGAAGGCTCACCAAGCAGTCAGCTGGACGCTGAGGATGTCTTGGTTCCTGTTACGGGAAGACTGTACAGCCAAGGCTTAGCCTGCAGGATTGGAGCGAGAACCAAGAAAGTATCTGAGGGCACCCAGGGGCCATTCAATGAGAGTGTCACCAGGATATTCCCCCCAGATGGGCCGATATAAATGATTCATTTGGGAACTAACTGGACAAAGAGACAGGATGAGTGGGAAATTTAGTTGGCAAGAATTATACCAGAAAAGATTCTTAGTGAGGGGACTTTAGGGTCTTAAATGGTTTGTTTTGAAGAGTCTCAAGCCTCCCCAGCACAGCTCTTACATGGCTGAAGGCCACAAAAGGCTCTAGAGGCTCCCCCCACCCTGATGCTTTGCATGCATCAGGAACTCTGTGGCCTTGAGCTGGGAGGAGTCATGAGTTCCCATATGTGATGGCCCTGGAAGCCCTCACACTTTTAGTGTTGGGGGCTTTGGGCTGTGTCTGTTGATGCGAGCCCAGAGGACTACGGCCACTTTTGTTTTAAAGACTAGATTTGAATAATGTTGTACAACTTCCCCTTGGTGTCCATGATGAGGGGAGGTTGTTGGGAAAATGCACCAGAGAATCCTTCTGGACTGTTGGTCAGATTGGCAGAGGAAGACTTCTTAGTATCCTAGTCTCTCTAAGACATTGGAATAGACACATCCAAGGACTTCTAGGCATTGTCTAAAATTAAATCCATGGAAAGATTAAAGCAGAAAGACTTCTTTAGTTTGGCCTTCATACCTACTTTCCTTCTAATCAAGATATGGACTGATAGAGAGTCTTAATTAATATCAGAAAATTGGGAATGTTGGAGATTATGGATTTTAGTTCATGGATTTTTTTTTTTTTTTCCTATACAGGGACTGAGTCACCTCAGATAACTGAAAAAGAGCCAAATTCCCGTGGGTCACCTGAACTGGGTTAATTGCTCTTGTGGTGTTAATTTTAACTTCTAGAGACTTTGAATTGCCAGAGGCAGTAGTTTTAACTGTGGGCCATCACCTTTCCTTAGAGAACTACCTTTTAATCAAAGGGGACTGTTTGGGGTTGGACTAAGGGAATTTTGGTTGGGAGGGGGAGGGGAAGAGGAATGTGCGGGGGTGGTTAGTGCCTTTTCACTGGGAGGGCCTCTGGAGTTACGCTTGCTAGATCCCACGTGAGGGTTGCATGAGGCTGATCTACAAAAAAGAGGAAAACTGCAGTTAGCTAGGTTATATGCAGGTCACTCCCCAGCCATTTTTTTTTTTTTTTGTGGTACGCGGGCCTCTCACTGCTGTGGCCTCTCCCGCTGCGGAGCACAGGCTCCGGACGCGCAGGCTCAGCGGCCATGGCTCACGGACCCAGCCGCTCCGCGGCATGTGGGATCTTCCCGGACCGGGGCACGAACCCGCGTCCCCTGCATCGGCAGGCGGACTCTCAACCACCGCGCCACGAGGGAAGCCCCCCAGCCATTTTTAAACCCCAGTGTAAGTAAAGTTTCCCAGGTACCTGTTACAATGACAAATTGTGGTCTTGGCAAACTGAAGTCTGTACCCATACAGTAGAGTTTGAAGGGAGACCTTGCTCCCTGGTCCTAGGAAGTTTTCTTGTAAAAGTGGGATCATCCATTGTATTCAAACCTGGGCTCCTAGTAGGTCAGAGCCCTCATTCTGGGCCTTGTATTGTTCGCCAATGTAATAGTGACCTGGAATCCTTGGGTCCTTCAACTCACACACCATCATCCGCAATGCTCAGGTGTCAACAGTTATTAAATCTCAGGATTCTCAAAATTGTGCTTCGGGGAGGGGTTGGGTCCCAGGAATCTGTACTTATAACAGATCTTTCAGTGGTCCTTAGAGTTTGGGAGGGCAGGAAGGAAACCCCACTTTCAGGCTCCATAGCCTCCTTGCTGATCTCTGAGCTTTCAGGCCTGAGAGACAGGAGGAGACTTCTGAGGCAAATCTCTTACGATACATCTCTGTGTGAAATCTACACTGAAAACCCCGTTAGTCGTGGACGTGAAGCAAAGTTGGAAAGGGTGCAGCTTTTCAGGACCTGAAAAACAAGTTGTGTTAAAGCAGATGACGCCCTCGCCCCTCCCCCCCCCAAATTTGCGAGTATTAAATTTCTTTTTCCTGTTTCCTCCTTTCTCCAGCCATTTACCTAGGCAGTATGCAGGTGAGGCTAAGAAGGGGCAGTTTTGGAAGCTCTGTGTTTGCACACTCTGAGATTCTGAGCCCAGCCTGGGTGCCCTTGACTGAGGGCTGAGCTTGCCCCGGGGGACAGCGTCTAAGTCTGGAGCAGCCTTCTGCTCTCTGCTGCCCCCTGGTGGAATAGTCTCACAAGGCACTCCAGGCCATCTGTAAGAGGACAGGATTAGTTGGGGTGTAACAAACTGGGGACCGGGTGTGAAGGAGAGTTTCATTGGTTAGGTTCTCGTGTAGGAAAAAATTAACAAGATACATAGAAACCCTTCGTCTAAAAAAAAAAAATCCATGCACTGCCATCCTTCACATAAAGCTTCAGTTTCTGCTATCGCATCCTGACACGTGATTGTCCCTGTCTCTTGTGGCCTCACTTCAAGATCCCATCTCAAGGACCTTTCCAGGTGGTCCAGTGGTTAAGACTCTGCACTTCCAATGCAGAGGGCCCGGGTTCGATCCCTGGTCAGGGAACTAGATCCCACACGCATGCCACAACTAAGAGTTTGCATGCCACAACAAAGGAGCCCTCGAGCTGCAACTAAGACCCAGTGTAACCAAATTAAAAAAAAAAAAAGATCCCATCTCAAACGAGTTATTCTTAATAATAAAAATCTTGTCAATGCTTTGCTGAAATCAGGTCTATCCTATTTCTCAGGTCTGTTAGTTTAGAAGTTCCATTTAAAGAGGAACTTGGAACTTTAGAGTTCCATTTAAAATTAGGTATGGCTTGTTCTTAGTAAATCCAAGCTGGTTCCAGCAATTACTGCATCCTTTTGTATAAGGGGGCATAGTATTCTGGTTAAGAATGTGGACTCTGGAATTAGAGCTCCCTGCCTTCAAGTCCCAGCTCTATTACTGAGTGAGAGCACTGCCTACTGCATGTGGTGAGGATGAGATGAGATGACATATGGAAAGCACTTGGTACAGTGCCTATCACATAACCATATGGATGTTAGCTGCTTTCTAAGTTCTCACAATTTATTCATTAAATAATTTGTTCTAGACTTTACCTGGAAGAGTCACCAAGTCCTATAGTTTGCTGACTGCATTCTTCATGATTTCTCAAGTGCTAATATATTTTTTTTACTTTTTTATTTTTAAATTTTTAAAAAGTTTATTGAAGAAGAGTTGACTTACAGTGTTTCAGGTGTACAGCAAAGTGATTCCGTTATACACTGAATATATCTATCTACCTACCTACCTATGTATTCTTTTTTATTATAGGTTATTACAAGATATTCAATGTAGTTCTCTGTGCTATTCGGTAGGTCCTTGTTGTTTATTTTATATATAGTTGTGTGTGTCTGTTAATCCCAAATTCCCAATTTATCCCTCCCCACCTTTCTCTTTTGGTAACCATAAGTTTATTTTCTATGTCTGTGAGTCTGTTTCTGTTTTGTAAATAAGTTCATTTGTATCATTTTTTTTAGATTCCACATGTAAGTGACATCATATGACATTTGTCTTTCTCTGTCTGACTTAACTTCACTTAGTATGATAATCTCCAGGTCCAACCATGTTGCTGCAAATGACATTATTTCATTCTTTTTTGTGGCTGTGTAATATTCCATTATATATATTATATATATGTACTATGTATATATATATATCTCACATCTTTCACGTGCTGATATTCTGTGGGAAACAGCAGACACAGCCTCAGCCCAGTGTGGTCACAGCAGGTGGTGGGGAAAAGCAGTCTCTCCTGGTCACTGAGATGCCAGGAGTTAAAGTGCAGGTGCTTTTGCCAGATCACAGGTGTCTGCATGAAAGCAAAACCTGCTCTGCCTCCAATATGTCTAAACTCTTCACCTACCACAGTAAAAAACAAAAACAGGAACAGCAAACTTTGCACCTTGAGATAAATCGGAAGTGACAGAGTACCCTGACTGGTCTGATCCCCCAAATTATAAAACATTGAATATTTCCCATAAACCTGGGCTCGCAAACAAAAATAGTTTTATCTCCAGTTTTTGCTGTGTTGTTGTCTGGAGATAGGAGCATTATGAGTATAGCAGTCATGTGAGCAGGTTGCTGCTTTCTCATCATGAAGGGACTGATGTGAGCTTTGTAACCTTGGTAATATTGTGTATTTTTTCCTTTAAGTCCTTGTTATGTTTTTTATTTGATGAACCAGTCCTTCTGAAGTCTGATTCCCTTGCTCTCTTTGAAGGTGAAGTTTTCTTTCCTTTTCTTTTTTTTTTTTATATAGATTCATTCATTTATTTATTCATTTTTGGCTGTGTTGGGTCTTTGTTGCTGCACGCGGGCTTTCTCCAGCTGTGTCGAGCAGGGGCTACTCTTCGTTGCGGTGTGTGGGCTTCTCATTGCAGTGGCTTCTTGTTTCGGAGCACGGGCTCTAGGCTTGCGGGCTCAGTAGTTGTGGCTCACGGGCTCTAGAGTGCAGGTTCAGTAGTTGTGGCACGCGGGCTTAGTTGCTCCACGGTATGTGGGATCTTCCTGGACCAGGGTTCGAACCCATGTCCACCGCATTGGCAGGCGGATTTTTAACCACTGCACCACCAGAGAAGTCCCTCTTTCCTTTTCTAAATTCTTCTTTCTCTGGGTATTCCTTTGATACCTGTCACGCCTGAGTCATGCTAAAATGCGAAAGCTCAAATATGTTCTGTCTGGGCCTTTGTTTTTAGGTTACAATAAAAAAAATTGATTTTGAAGTACTTTTAGGCTTAGGAGAGGTGACAAAAATAGTACAGTGAGTTTCAATATACTCTATATTCCACTTCCCCTAATGATAACATCTTACATAAATCACAGTACATTATCAAGCCAGGAAATTGACATTGGTATTAACTCAGTTACAGACTTTATTCAGATTTCACCAGTTTTTATGTGCACTCTTTTCCTTCGGGTATATAATTCTACGAAATATTATCACACGTGTAGATTTGTGTAAACACCGATACATCCAGGATACAAAATTATTCCATTGCCAGAAAGAAACTCTGACATTACCCCTTTATAGTCAGTCATACTCTCCCCCTAACCTAACCCCTTACAACTACTGATCCGTTCTTTATAACTTTGTCATTTCAAGGATGTTATATAAATGGAATCATACAGTATATAAACTTTGGAGATTTTTTTCACTTAGCATAATGCATTTGTGATCCACTCAAGTTGTTATGTATCAATATGTTTCTTTTTGTTGCTGAGGAGTATTCCATTGTGTGATATACTGTACTGCAGTTTGTTTATCCATTTGCCTGTTGAAAGATATTTGGGTCATTTCCAGTTTTGGGCTATTACAATTAGAGCTGCTGTGGACATTTGGGTACAGTTTTTTTTGCGTGTAAATATAAGTTTTATTTCTCTAGGTTTGAGTGACAATCTTAGGTTATAAATTGTGTTTGCAATTGTATTTATAAGATTACTGGTGTTAAGTAGTGCTTCTTGAACTGACCTGGGTAAGTGCGAAAAGAACAGAGGTAACTTAATATATAAGCAATGCACTTAGGCCAAGTGAAGTCAAATGACATGGCATTTGGTGCTATTGATTGTTGACAGTACTTCAAATAGAGAAAAGTGGTAAGAGAATTGAGTTGTCACAAAACACACTGCCAAACTCAGAAGCATTTGTCTGAAAGCATCAGTACCATTGCCATATTGTGAAGAGCGATTTTTGTTCCAGCGGAAAAACTTCATTCATTTCGTGATATTAAAACAGTTGTTCATTTGGATTTTTATTGGTTTTATAGTTTTTATTTCATTTATAATTTTCTTTTTAAATTTTGTGGCTCTGGACCAGCATATAATCAGCTCAACTACTCAATAAAACCACTATAGTATATGTGATTTAGTAGTGGTGCTGGTACTGAATAAAGTCAAAGTGAGACATGAGGGAAGGGTTCTGGGCACAACCTAAAAAAGAATGACATAGCTGTTGAGGATATGACAAAAACTGGTTAGAACCAGTTAAGCCCAAGACGGTGGAAGACTCGACTTCCAGTAGACCTTGAGCCTCATTATACGCTCCTTATAATACATTAGCATATGCTAAATGACACACCCACAGGCACCATGACAGTTCCAGGGCCGACCATAAAAGGCCAAAGAGTGGGCAGTGCCCCAAATTCCTGGAAACCCTGCCCCTTCCCACCAAGTCATTGAAGTAATCCTCCCACTCATTAGCCTATGAAATTACCCAGCCCATAAAAACTAACCACTCCATGTTTTGGGCCACTCTCGCCTTCTGAGACGGGCTGCACTCTGCCTATGGAGTGTGTAATTCTGCTTCACTTTACAGTGGCTCGCTCTTGAATTCTTTCCTGTGTGAAGCCAAGGACCCTCGCTGGGTGGCCCATCCCAGGAACTCGCCTGAGACCTGGGACATGACCCTCCTCTCCCATTTTCCTGCAACCTCTTTACAAAGGATATTGATAAATCTACTTCTGACCTATCACTTTGCCTCTTGCTGAATTCCTTCTGTGCCGAGAAATAAAGAACCTGAGCTTCATTAAGTCCTGAGACGAGTTGTGTTGTTTCAGTTGGAAGATTGTGGGTTCGAGTTTCATCCGAAGTGCAGTTGGGTTCGAGTCCCATCTGAGGTGTGCAGTTGCAAAAGGAATACACAAATACACTTATATTAAAAAAAAAAATCTATAAGGATGGGACTTCCCTGGTGGCACAGTGGATTGGACTCTGTTCCCATTGCAGGGGGCCCGGGTTCAATCCCTGGTCAGGGATCCCACATGCATGCTGCAATTAAGAGTTCACATGCCACAACTAAGAAGCCCGCCTGCCGCAGCTAAGACCCGGCGCAACCAAATAAATAAATAAATGAAAAAAAAATCTATAAGGATGGGTATTCATACTGTGTTTTACATTTGTACATATTTACTATAGTTTGAATATTGGATCAAACAGAGGTTAAAAAGATGGCTTAAACAAATGTAGAAGGTCCACTGTCTCATAAACATCTGAGCTAGTAAGTTGTCCAGTAGTGTAGCATTATCTGGAGACCCAGTTTCCTACTAGTTCACTCCCCTGCCTTCTCCTAGATTGGTGCTTCTCAAAATTTAATGTGACTATGAATCACCTGGAGATAAACTTTTGTTTTTTTTTTTTGGCTATGCCCCTCGGCTTGAGGGATCTTAGCTCCCCAACCAGGGATTGAACCCTGGCCCTTGGCAGTGAAAGCACAGAGTCCTAACCACTGGACCGCCAGGGAATTCCCTGGAGATCTTATTTAACTGCAGAATCAGCTTCAGTAGGTGTGGTGTGGGCTGAGCTCCTGCACTTCCACAAACTCCCAGGTGATGCTGGTCGCACAGACCACGTGTGAGGAGTGAGGTCCAGGAGTATTGCTTTCATTCGCGTGGTTGGAGCTGGTTTGTCACCACTTCTTTGGATTTCCAGCCTGTGGGAAGGAGTCGAGAGGGAGTAAAGGGCAAGCAGCTTCCTTATGAGAACAGGACACAGAAGTTGTAGACCTTCCTCTCCACTTACTTCTCACTGGCCAGAACGTGGTCATGTGACCATACTCAGTTGCAAGGGAGGCTGGAAAATGTAGGCTCGAGGTAAAATCTGAGGAGTTCTGTCAACTAGAAGGAAGATGGGGAGAATGAATATAAGGGAATTATAAACAGTCTCTGCCATGATATTTAAAGAGAATTGAAACCAAGACAGGATCTGTGAGAATTTTTTTCCTTTTACACTACTTATATCTGAGAAACACCCATCTGAAGTATAAAGTATATACCTCCTTAGCACTCAGGCAAGACTTTTCATAACCTGTCCCTTGCCTACGTTTTCAGTGTCATCTCTCCCCATGATCACACCCTTTGTGCCAATTCTTTTGAATGATTTGCTTTTGCCTGAAAAAACGTGTTCTCACACCTCAGTTTCTTTGCACGCGGTAGTATTCCCTTTGTCCTTCCCCATCAGCCATTTGCACCCTACTTTGGGCTGGTTGGCAAAGCTATATTCCCAAGCAATAGAGTGCACCGCACAGCGTAGGTGGGGATTTGGTGAATTTGTGGGGTTTTTTTGTTTGTCTGTTTTTATAGAAACCCCCTCCCAGCCCAAGAGAGAATGGGTAGGTAAGTACAGATGCTGACTTCTCTGGAACCTTCAAACCTTCTGTGCTACTGATGGGAGCCATGAGCTTAACTTCACACTTGAAAGGCACAGCTAGACAAGTTCTAGACTTGTCTATCCCCCAGCCCCACTGCAACATGAGAGGAAGGCCCACAGCGTTATAATGAGTGTTTTCTGTATAGAGATTCTAGGACAAACCTAGAAGCGAAGTGGCTGGATTCTATTGGAAGATGTTATTGACTCATTGGGAAGCCTTCAGATACTCAGTCAACTCCCTTACGGAATACTAGTTTACTTTTTTAACTTAGGCTGGAATATGTAACAGCCTAAGGTTTTCTTTTCTTTGAGAATATTTTACAGTTGCCTACAGATCATCAAAATTGAGGGGTTGTGTGTGTGGACATGTGTTAGAAGAAATATAAAATTCCTTTCAATTTTTTTTGGTTTCATCTTTCTAGTTAGAATAGAATTCTCAAGAAGACTTTCCTGGAGGCATTTATACTTCAAGTGATGTTTCCTTTAGGAAACAGCAACAAAAACTACCCATAAAATTTAAGGAACTTACTGCATTTTCCATTCTTTTTAATTTAAATTTGTTTTTGGCCGTGTCACACACCCTGTGGGATCTTAGTTCCCTGAGCAGGGATCGAACCCATGGCTGCTGCAGTGGAAGCGCAGAGTCCCAACCCCTGGACCGCCAGGGAATTCCCTTAATTCTATTTCTTACATATTTTTATCCTTGTAATATCAGGAGCTCCTCATTGCTCTTTTTTGTGATAATATGATTGCTGGGTTTTTTTTAAAAAAAATTATTTGTTTTTATTTTTGGGTATGTTGGGTCCTCGTTGCTGTGCATGGGCTTTCTCTAGTTGCAGAGAGCAGGGGCTACTCTTTGTTGCGGTGCGCATGCTTTTCATTGCGGTGGCTTCTCTTGTTGCGGAGCACAGGCTCTAGGCGCACGGGCTTCAGTAGTTATGGCACATGGGCTCAGTAGTTGTGACTCGTGGGCTCTGGAGCACAGGCTCAGTAGTTGTGGCACACGGGCTTAGTTGCTCTGCGGCATGTGGGATCATCCCGGACCAGGGCTCGAACCTGTGTCCCCTGCATTGACAGGCGGATTCTTAACCACTGCGCCACGAGGGAAGCCCCTATACACTTTCTCTAATTGCCTCATTGATTCATTTACCTAAGAGACCTAATGGCTGAATTAAAAATGTAATATCATACATGGATGAAAATGTCATATCCTAAAGATACTCTACTTCTTCACACAATGCCCAACTTTCATAAGAACAGGTACCTTTGACCCCTTCTGTCTGTTCTCTGCCTTTGGTACATGTGCTGGTTCGTTAGCCTGGGGAGCAACTGTTAGTCAGTCATGCTCGTCGGGGGGTGTCTGACAGGGACTTAATCCCCGGCAGCTTTTTCTTGTCCCAGCAGTTGAATTCCTCTGTGCTTTCCCGAAAATGCAGGCTTCCCTCTTTGGATTGTCTGCGTCAACGCCAGGAGCTTTGTCGTGACAAAAGAGACGAACAAGGAGTTTTCATTGTGCTTTAAATTAGTCAACGGGTCAATATTTATTTAGCAACACTATGACATATCAAGAGTATAGCCCCTGGCAGCTAGGAGCTTCTGATTTAAAGGCAGACAAAAATAATGGCAAGACAAAAAAAATAATGTTCAAACTGGGCTACAGGAAATGCTCTTGCTATCCAGTCCTTATTCTAGCCCAGTGTTTGTACTCTTGTGTCCCATGTTTTCAGATTGCCCCTTTGGTGCCTTTTAGGGGAGTTGTACATCACAGGGACGACCCCCTGGTGGTGGCACTGGACCAGCAGCGTCTCCCTGGTCTTCCCTGTGGAGAGTGATGGATAGGAAAGGGGGTTGAGAAGCTTTCCTATGCATCCTCTCTTGGGGCAGTGCAAGGGAAAGAATGTGGGTTTGAGTTAGGCCTTGCTCTGATGTGTAACCAAAGGGTAAGATTTTGGCCTCTCTGGGCCTCTGTTTCTCATCTGTAAAATGGGGATAATACTTGCCTCATAAGATGGATGTCATGATTACATGAAGAAATAGAAAATAAAAAGGGATGCAAACGCTTACAGCAGTGCCAGGCATGAAGTAGGTGCTGGTTTTCTTCTCCTCACTCCTCTTTGTAAACCTCCAGTGGGACTTAGCACATTCAGAACAGTGTGTTTCTCTCTGGAAAAAGGCTATATTAGTTGTTAAGCTGCTCCAGTGACCCAGTCAATAGACTAAGAATTATGGTCCCCAGAGTCAATGGACCTATTGTTATTAAATTGCCTTGGCCCTGCTAGTTTCTGGAGTTGTCATTTTGCAGTGTAATTGATTTACACTTTTCTTCCTATCCTTCTCTTGCAGATGTGGGCACTAGATGTCGCCATTTTACCAAGTATCAATAGCTTTCACAAATGGCATAACCTGTTCTTTTGACTTGTCCAGCACTAAAAAGAGACAGTTCTTACTGCCTGCTTCAGCATAGCCATATATTCCAGGACATCAAAGAAATCTCTTTACAATTCTGTGTTTCTTTCATTTATAATAGAGAATGTGTAATGCTTAGAAATCACCCAGAAGTTCACACATTTGATTTGGTTCCATGGTTTAGGAGAGGGAGAAAACTTGGAGTAGATTAAAAGGGAAACCATAAATTTGATTGGAATAGGAAAATGAAATGTATGAGGAGAGGTCAAAAAAACATGGATTGCTTGGTGTTTAAAGAATGGATAGGCAATGTCACGGTGGGCTCTAACAATGAAGGGCTTCTGGGGAAGATGGTAAGCCGCTGTTATTCTCCACCACAGGAAGAATAGAACAAGGAGAAATGGGCTTCATGACCACAGGAGAGAGATAAGTTAGTCACAGGAAGAATTTTTGGAACCAAGACTATGTCATATCAGAATGAAGAAAATTGTCAAAATTTTCTTTATTAATATTAAAAATAAATTGGGCAAGGTCCAGCATGTCCAGATAGGATTATTTGTAGCGCTATTAGAAGATGGAGGAATGTTCTCTCCTTTATTTTTATTTGTTTATTTTTTTCCAGAGAAGTTAAAACTCATTTACTTAATTAAATTTTTTTTTAAAATAAATTTATTTATTTTGGTTGCGTTGGGTCTTCATTGCTGCACGCAGGCTTTCTCTAGTTGCAGGGAGCGGGGGCTACTCTTCATTGCGGTACACAGGCTTATTGCAGTGGCTTCTCTTGTTGCAGAGCACAGGCTCTAGGCGCGTGGTCTCAGTAGTCGTGGCTTGCGGGCTCTAGAGCACAGGCTCCGTAGTTGTGGCGCACGGGCTTAGTTGCTCCGCGGCATGTGGGATCTTTCCGGACCAGGGCTCGAACCTGTGTCCCCTGCATTGGCAGGCGGATTCTTAACTACTGCGCCACCAGGGAAGTCCTACTTAATTAAATTTAATCCAATTTCAGCCAGTTCTGACCACACATAAAATTCCTTTCTAAAGATCCCTTTTTCCGCAAACCTTTTACAACTTTCTACGCCCATTTTGTCTCCTTTCTTCTTTCCCATTTAGAAATAACCAGCTGTAGGGCAAAATCATTTTCTTTTTCTTAACAAAATGGGTCTTCCATTTCTTAGACCTCTTAAAAAATTTCTTGCATATGAAATTGTTTTCCTTATTAATTTTAGTAGTTTTAAGTACATATATTAATTAGAATTTTTAACCCTTAGAAACCTTAATTTTTAGTAAAAACTAAGAAGTAAGCAATTGTGAACTGTTTTGTTCTCTCCTTTATTGTGATGCTTATTTGAAACCTGACATGTGTAGCCTAGGATGATGTTCATTGCAGCCTATGGGTGCAAGCTAGGACTAGATATGACTTAACAGGATAGCAGTGATTTCAAAAGTGTCCCATTATTGTATGTATGTTATATATACACACAAATATATATACATGTATATATATACATGTGTGTATATATATATATATATATATACACACTAGCATTTTTTTCTTGGCTTCTAAAATACTTATGTAAGAGCTAGACAAGAGGGAAGACAATGACCATAGGAGAAGAGAGAATCAGATGCCTTTCTTGACACTTTTTCTTTTTGAAACTCTCATTTGTTACTTAACCTATGATTTCTCAGACTGTGGTTTTGTTTTGTTTGTTTGCTATTCCTTATTTACACCTGTAATATCTGACAGATCAATATGAGGAGGACTGGCTTATACGATTAAATATTCATGATTGCACACCAAGTCCACAGGAGGGTGCCAAACAATTTTTTTACTTTCTCCAGAGATTTGCCCAACAGTCCATATAGCGTGTCCACCTTGGGTGGGTCTCCTTCCTTCCTCTCCTGCCCCACAAAATTGGTAAGTCCTCCCTCCAGGGTCCCAGCTTTATCCTGGAGAAATGGCACTTGACTTTTCAGGTCCTTCAAATTCCTCAGAGCAAATAATATGTAAGATAAAAAAAACCCTCCATTGCTGATAATGACTGGCCCTCATTGCTTAGCTTAGATGTGTTATGCTAACAATACTTTCTGTTTCCAAAGATTATTTAGCAGGAAGGGGTGAGGTAGAGATATAAAGAAAGAAGGTGTTGGTGATGGAACATTGGGATGAGGTAAAGAAAATCCAGTCCAGCAATTTTTTTTCCCTTGCTGATTATAAATGTAATACATGTTTATTGTAGAAAAATTGGAAAAAACACAGACTAGTGTAAAAAAGAAAACTATTCTCTATTCTACCACTTATAGATAACTAAAATTAATATTTTGAAATCTTTCCTTCTATGTAACTACAGGAATTTGGAAAAACTGAGCCAACTATTTGTAGAAAGCTGGTCTAGAAAATCACTGAAGGGCTGAAAGTGACTTTAAAAAAAATTTTATTGGAGTATAGTTGATTTACAACGTTGTATTAGTTTCAGGTGTACAGCACAGTGATTCAGTTATACATATACATATATTCATTCTTTTTCAGATTCTTTTCTCATATAGGTTATTACAGAATATTGAGTAGAGTTCCCTGTGCTATACAGTAGGTCCTTGTTGGTTATCTATTTATATATAGTAGTATGTGTATGTTAATCTCAAGCTCCTGATTTAGCCCCCCACCTTTGGTAACTATAAGTTTGTTTTTGAAGGCTGTAAGTCTGTTTCTGTTTTATAAATAAGTTCATTTGTATCATTTAAAAAAACTAGATTCCACATATGAGTGATATCATATGATATTTGTCTTTCTCTGTCTGACTTACTTCACTTAATATGTTAATCTCTGGTCCAATGTTGCTGCAAATGGCAGTATTTCTTTCCTTTTTATGGCTGAATAATAATCCATTGTGTGTATATATATATATATATATATATATATATATATATATACACACACACACCACATCTTCTTTATCCATTCATCTGTTGATGGACATTTAGGTTGCTTCCATGTCTTGGCTATTATAAATAGTGCTGCGATGAACATTGGGGGTGCATGCATCTTTTTGAATTATGGTTTTCTCCAGATAGATACCCAGGACTGGGATTGCTGGATCATATGGTAGTTCTATTTTTAGTTTTTAAGGAACTTCCATACTGTTCTTCATAGTGGCTGTACCAATTTACATTCCCACCAACAAATAGGAAGGTTCCCTTTTCTCCACATGAAAGGTGAATTGAAGAGCAGAAATGGTAAGTCAGGTGCATGTGGATGAGTGGGTAAAGAAAATCTGTTCTCAGAGAGGAAAGTAAGATAGGGATTTAGAAAGAAAAAGAAAGACTCTTGACCTCAGACAGCAACAGAGAGAGCAAGAGTGGCTGCTAGGTTTCCTGCGTGTCTCCTGTTCTCAGTTTCCAGGATTAAGCATGTTGACCCAAGAGTCTGTCCCGGGTCCTATGAGAGGTTGTTCAGCAGCCTTTCAACAGCCCCTAAAGTGGGTTCTCATTACTTGAAATCAAAGATTTCTAACTAACCACGGGCCCCATGGTCAGCCACCCTGGGAACCGGCACCAGTCCCAGGACTCCCTTGAGTTGCAGCCAGCTGTGCTGGAAACCAACCCTGTATATCAGGAAGCCAGCACCAGCCTTGGTAACTCCCCACTTCAGGGCCCTGCAGCCACACACCAGGACCTGGTTCAGTCTACCAGCAGACCAGCAGCAGCCCCAGGTACCCCCAGGCTGTGTAGCCAGCTATGCTGGGAGCTGGCCTCACTGACCAGTGGGCTGGCAGCCACCAGACAAGGCATGGCATGGCAGCCAACTGGGCTGGGGGCCAGCCCTGCCTACCAGCACGTCCACAGTAGTTGGTTCTGCCACAGGAGAAAGACCCACACAGCCCACATAGTGGGTACCCCTAGAGCATATAGCTTTGGTGACTGGAGGGGAGTGTGATGCTGGGGCCTATAGGACATCTCCTACATAAGGCCACTTCTCAAATGTTGGGAAATGTGACCAACCTACCTAATACATAGAAATAAACACAGAGAATTAGGCAAGACGAGGAGGTAGAAGAATATGTTCCATGTGAAGGAATAAGACAAAACATCAGAATAAGAAGTAAGTGAAGTGAAGATAAGCAACTACCTGATAAAGAGTTCAAGGTAATAATCATGAAGATACTCAAGGAACTTGGGAGAAGAATGGATGCACATGGTGAAGGGTTTAACAAAGAGTTAGAAAATATAAAGACGAACCAAACAGAGCTGACGAATACAATAACTGAAGTAAAAAATACACTAGAAGGAATCAATAGTAGATTAGATGACATAGAGGAATAGGTCAGCAAACTGGAAGACAAGTAGTAAAAACCAGTGAAGCTGAACAACAACAACAACAACAAAAGGACAGTTTAAGAACCCTCTGGGAAAACATCAAGTGTACTAACATTTGCATTATAGGGGTCCCAGAAGAAGAGAGAGAGAAAAAGGCAGAAAATTTACTTGAAGAAATAATAACTGAAAACTTCCCTGTCCTGGGAAAGGAAACATACATTCCAGGTCCAGGAATCAGAGAGTCCGAAACAAGATGAACCCAAAGAGGCCCAAACCAAAATATGTTGTAATTAAAATGGCAAAAATTGAAGATAAAGAGAAAATCTTAAAGAGCAGCAAGAGAAAAGCAGCTAGTTACAGAAAGCAGAAACTTTGCAGACCTGAAGGGAGTGGTACAATACACAGTAGACCCTTGAACAGCATGGGTATGAACTGTGCAGGTTCACTTATAAGCAAGTGTTTTTCAATAAAGACTACAGTATTACATGATCCATGGTTGGTTGAATTCAGGGATGTAGAACCATGGATATGGAGGGCCAACTGTAGAGTTATATGTGCATTTTCAGCTGTGCAGGAGGGTTGACTCATCTAACCCCTGTGTTGTTCAAGGGTCAACTGCATCAAAATGATGAAAGGAAAAGAACCTACCACCAGTAATATGCTAGCTGGCAAGATTTTCATTCAGATTTGAAGGAGAGATAGAGTTTTATAGACAGGCAAAAACTAAAAGAGTTTAGCACCACTAAACTGGTCTTACAAAGAAATGTTAAAGGAACTTCTTTAAGCAGAAAAAAAAGACCACAACTAGAAATATGAAAATTATGAAAGGAAAAGTCTCATTGGTTAAGGCAAACATACTATAAAAGTAGTAGATCAAACACTTATGTAGCTCGTAGGAAGATTAAAAGACAAAAGTGGTAAAATCATCTATACCCACAATACATAAAACAAAAAGAGGTAAAATATGATGTCAAAACATCAATTGTTTTGGGGGGAGTAAAAATGCAGGGTTGTTAAAATGTGTTTGAGCTTAAGTGATCATCAACTTAAAATATATATTGTTGTTATATATGAATCTCATGGTAACCAGAAACCAAAAATCTATAATAGATACACAAAATGAGAAAGGAATCCAAACATAACACTAAAGGTAGTCATCAAATCACAAAGGAAGAGAGCAAAAGAAGAAGAAAGGAACAAAAGAGAACTACAAAAACAACCAGAAAACAATTAACAAAATGGCAATAATTACTTTAAATGTAAACGAACTAAATGCTTCAATTAAAAGGCATAGAATGGTTGAATGGATAAAAAGCAAGACCCATATATATGCTGCCTACAAGAGACTCACTTCAGATCTAAAGACATACAGATTGAAAGTGAGGGAATGGAAGAAGATATTTCATGCAGATGGAAACAGAAAGGAAGTTGGCATAGCAATACTTATATCAGACAAAATTGACTTTAAAACAAAAAACCTAAATACATAAAGCAGATATTAACAAACATAAAGGGAGAAACTGACAGTAACACAATAATAGTAGGGGACTTTAACACTCCTCTTACATCAGTGGACAGATCATCCAGCCAGAAAATCAATAAGGAAACACTGACCTCAAATGACAAATCAGGCCAGATGGAATATATATATATATATATATATATATAACATTCCAACCAAAAGCAGCAGAGTACATATTCTTCTCAAGTACAAATGGAACATTCTCCAGGATATATTGCATGCTCGGCCACAAAACAAGTCTCAATGAATTTAAGAAGACTGAAAACATATCAAGCATCTTTTCTGATCACAGTAGCAAGAGACTAGAAATCAACTATGAGAAAAAAACTGCAAAAAACACAAACACGTGGAGGCTAAACAATATGCTACTAAACAACCAATTGGTCAATGAAGAAATCAAAAAGGAAATAAAAAAAATACCTGGAGACAAATGAAAATGGAAACACAATGATCCAAAATCTATGGGAAACAGCAAAAGCAGCTCTAAGAGGGAAGTTTATAGTGATACATACCTCAGGAAATAAGAAATATCTCAAATAAACAATCTAACCTTACACCTGAAGGAACTAGAAAAGAAAAACCAACAAAACCCCAAGTTAGTAGAAGGAAAGAAATAATATCAGAGCAGAAATAAATGAAATAGAGACTAAAAACAATAGAAAAGATCAAGGAAACTATGAGCCGGATCTTTGAAAAGATAAACAAATTTGATAAGTCTTTAGCCAGACTCATCAAGAAAAAAAAGAGAGAGGGCACAAATAAATAAAATCAGAAATGAAAGAGGAGAAGTTATACTAATACCATAGAAATACAGAGAATCCTAAGAGATTAATATGAGCAATTATATGCCAATAAAATGAATGACCTAGAAGAAAGAGATAAATTCCTAGAAATGTACAATCTCCCAAGACTGGATCAGGAAGAATTAGAAAATATGAACAGATTGTTTACCAGTAAAGAAATTGAATCAGTAATAAAAAAACTCCCAAGAAACAGAAGCCCAGGACCAGATGGCTTCACAGGTAAATTCTACCAAACATTTAGTGAAGAGCTAGCATCTATCCTTATCAAACTATTAAAAAAAAATTGAACAGGAAGGAACACTTCCAAACTCATTTTATGAGGCCAGCATCACCCTGACACCAAAACCAAAGATATCACAAAAAAAGAAAATTATAGGCCAATATTACTGATGAACATAGATGTAAAAATCCTCAACAAAATAGTAGTAAACCAAATCCAACAGTACATTAAAAGGATCATACATCATGATCAAGTGGGATTTATTCCAGGGATGCAAGGATTTTTCAATATCTGCAAATCAATCAGTGTGTACATCATATTAACTAAGTGAAGAATAAAAACCATACGATCATCTCAATAGATGCAGAAAAAGCTTTTGTTAAAATTCAACATCCATTTATGATAAAAATTCTCAACAAAGTGGGTATAGAGGGAACATACCTCAACATAATAAAGGCCACATATGACAAGCCTACAATCAATATTACACTTAATGGTGAAAAGCTGAAAGCATTTCCTCTAAGATCAAGAGCAAGACAGGGATACCCACTCTCACCAGTTTTACTCAAAATTGTATTGGAAGTCCTAGCTGCAGCAGTCAGACAGGAAAAAGAGAAACAGAACCCAAATTTGGAAAGGAAGAAGTAAAACTGTGTTTGCAGATGACATGATACTGTACATAGAAAATCCTTAAGAGGCCACTAAAAAAATGTTAGAACTAATAAAAGAATTCAGTAAAGTTGGAGGATTCAAAGTTAATATACAGAAATCTGTTGTGTTTCTATACACTAAAAATGAACTATCCGGGAAATTAAGAAAACAATCCCATTTGCAATTGCATCAGAAAGAATAAATCTAAGCAAGGAGGTAAGAGGCCTGTACTTGAAAAACTATAAGACGTTGATAAAAGAAATTGAAGATGACACAAACAAATGGAAAGATATACTATCCTCATGGATTAGAAGAATCAGTATATAAAAAATGTCCATACTACCCAAAGCAACCTTCAGATTCAATGCAATCCCTATCAAAATTCCAAACAAATAATTCTGAAATTTGTATGGAAACACAAAAGACCCTGAATAGCTAAAGCAATCTTCAAAAAGAAAAGTGTTGGGAAAATTTGTTATGCAGCAATAGATAGATAATACAGTGCCTTGCTTTGTTTCCTCCCATTTCCTGTCCTACTCCCCCGGTTCTCTTAACAGTTTTTCCAGAGGGCTTTTTCTTAATAAATCACTTCTACCTGAATCTTCACTATGACAGTTGGTCCTAGGCAGCAGATTCTAAGGATGGGAATCTAAGGTTGGATAACTCACCAGCAAGATGGCAACAAGGACCATCACTGTAATAGGTGAAGTGCTGTAGCTTGACATATCAGAGCCTTGCAAATATTAACACTTTCACCTGTGGTGGGTTGAGATAGGAACATAGATTGAAGAGAATGTTCTGGTTTATGCACTATCTCTAGTATTTGAGAGATTTGAGGGAGACAGTAATTAAAAGGACAGTGGAGGAGTTCGTTGATTTTGGGTGCTTACTGATGCATTGACGAGACAAAATGACAAGCTCATTATCAAAATAAAGTATAATGTGAAAGTCTGAAGGCCTCCAGTGCAGCAGCCAGAGGGTGGACCACGCTTAAGATAAAGCTCAGGATCTGAGGGTAAGAACAGCAGAACTTCAGGGAATACTACATTAGCAACTTCTTTCATGTGAAAGTTAAGATCCTGATAGGGAAGGCGTAAGACCCTGAGACTTGAGTTGGGGACAGTTGGGTGCACCAGAGACCTTTGCATCACCAGATTCCCCTGAACCCCCTGGGATGGCAGAAATGGACCATTTCCTCTTGCTGGAGGATAGCAGCACCGATCCCTCATCTAAAGACTGTGCAGAGGTTGCAACAGGAACAAATGCTCTGCAAGACAGTACATGCTGTCCTCAGAGTCTGCCCTCACCTCCCTTCCTGGCCATTAGACTAGTAATTTTGGTCACATATTGTATCCCAACTGATGAAGTGCTGGCCCTGCTGAAGGAGAAAGGAGCAGAGCTGCAGGAACTGGCTATTAAATACTGGCATATTAGCCTGGGAGTGGGTTTTAAGAGTGATGACCTGGTAGTATAGACTATAGAATTAGATATGGCAAGAGTTTGTTACAATGAATATACTCACCTGTGATTCAGGATTTAATATTCTGGCAGGGACACTTGGAGCCAGGCTCAGTATGCTGCTGGATGGCTCAAAGAAGCTTGGAAAGAGTGATGGCACGTAATGAAAGAGGCAGTAAGGCCAGAACTGCCTTGGCATGGTATCAAGGAAGGAATCAAAGTCTCAGAGCAGTGAGCATATGTGCTAGTTACCAGCTTATTATCTCTTAGCTCCAAATCCACTTTTGTTTTCATTTTTTTTTTTTTTTCTTTTGCCTTGTGATTTTGGAGCTGGACTATGTAATCATTTCTTCGTTGCCATCTGGTACAATATTAGGCTTTAACAACGGAGGGTGCTGGAGGGAGACTGCACAGCATAGGGGAGGAAGGGGCTTCTCTTTTTGGTTTCGGCATGCTTTTTTTCTCTTTCTCTTTCCTCTGATGATGTGGTGCCTAACAGTAGGCAGAGGCCCATTGGTACTCACTCCCCTATAAGTTACTGCAGTAATCCAGCAGGCTGCTTGCTGTGAACCAGCTCAAGTTCATTCAGTAAACTTTACTGTTAAGGCTAGGAGGGTGACTGGTAATCAGAATGTTTTGGTCCACAGGGTTCTCTCACAGTAGCCAAGTGATCATGGCATAATTATGAATGAAGGGGTTGGGCATTCTACTAGAATGTTGCTGCATTCATATAGCAGAAAACAACAACAATACAAACTGCAGATCTGGTGGCCAACAACCTGATTGAAATTGCCACAGTGGAGAGTCATGGCCATTCACCCATCTTCCAGACCTAAGCCAGTGCACAGACTCAGAGTTCCTTGACTGAAGGGCAGCTGGGTCCCCTTGGGAAGGACCTAGTAATGTTGCCACAAGTATATACAGTAAATCTTCTCTCAAGTCTTCCCCAGTGGGAACTCGTGCCTATTTACTAGAATAAATGTGCAGTAAGGAAAAAACCTCTTGGGTATTACTAGATACTGGCTCTGTATTGATGCTAATTTCTGGGGAAATAAAATGCTAGCAAGGCCCAGTAAGTCAAAGTGGGGACTTATGGTGGCCAGGTGACAAGTGGAAACTTAACTAACTCACAGTGGTTGCATTGATCCATGGACCCTGTGGTTATTTTCCCAGTTCTTGAATGCAATATTGGAAGATACACAGTTTGTAACGGCCAGAATACCTGCACTCACTCTGTGTCCCATGGGGTAAGGGCCATTTATAATAGGCAGGGCTAAATAAAAGCTTCTGGAACTTCGCCTCCCTACCAAGGTAGTAAGTTAGAAGTAATATGCATCTATGGGTGAACTATAGGTATTATGCCTGCATCAGAGACTTAAAATATGAGGGGTTGGTGATACCTAGCACATTCCCATTTAAATCACCTGTTTCACTTGTGTAGCATTTGGATAGATTTAGAGAATGACTAAGAATATTGTAATCTTAATCAGGTAGTGACTCTAACTGCATCTGCCTCAGATGTAGAATCTTTATCGGAGCAAATCAGCACAGCCTTCAACACTTGATAGGCAATTATAGCTAATACATTTTTCCTCATACCAACTTGTACAGAACACCAGAAGCGGTTTGCTTTGACCTGGAAAGGCCAACAGCACACCTTCACTTTTCCAGGCCCCTGACTGATAGCCAAACCATTCTCCACTGTCTAGGAATCCGTGTATATCTTTACCTTGGACAACTTTACTTTTCACATACAATGGATGACCAGGTGCACTGCCCAAAATTCTTCTCCCTGGTCTTGAGAGGAGCCCTGTGGGTGCAACTATGAGAGTGGGCAAAAAATGTCAGCATCTTTTTTTTTTATTGCATATTAAAGCATTTTAGAGAGCATCGCTGCAGAAGAGACACTGTTCATCCAGGTTGTCAAGAGGATCATCCAGTAGATGTCAGACAGTCTTTGCCTGATTTACCACTGAGAGCTCACAGGGTATGTGATGTACCAAAAAAAGCATCTCACATGTCACCCTGATCAAGGTATACTCACTTTATGTTAAGGAGGTAAAACAATGAACATATGATCATGGCGTCACCAATTTTACCACATAGTACATAGTATGCTGATAGGTTGAAAAGTATTGGGATGACTTCTTGAAGGTGTGGTTAAAGTGTCATCTTGAAGATGATAATCTACAAGGTTGGAACACTGTCCTTTAAGGTGCAGTATTTCTTGAGTCAATGGCCATTATGTGATTTTGTGTAGAGCATGAGTCTGGGTCAAGTGACTTGCATGGTGAATAGGTACTTCTTGTGCCTGCAAATTTAGTTTCTGAAGTTTGGGAGGTTCTGGTTCCCTGATGGGGTTACTTCCATCAGGGATCTCAGTCAGACTCCCACTAAATCTAAACTGTGTTTATACCTTAACATTTTATACTTCTTATGCCATTAAGTTAGCTAAGGCTAAGAAAGGAGTTATAGTGGCAAAGGTAATTGACCCTGATCACCATGAGGAGGTAGATTTGCTGCTCCATAATAAGGAAAGGGAAGAGAATGTTTAGAACTCAGGAGATCCATTGGCATATCTCTTGGTGTTCTCATGTGAGAAAGGAATTATAGCTACAGAGGCCTGATGGGGCAAATTAGCCATGGGCTCAGACCTTTCAGGGATGAAGGTCTAGGTCACCCAGCAGGCAAGTAACCTAGACCAGCAGAAGCTAGCCAGAGGGAGAGGAATCTAGAATTGGTGGTAGAGAATCATAAATGGGTGGTATCGGTTATAGCTTCAGGACCAACTGTAGCAGTAGAGACTATGGTTTGTCCTACTAACTTCCTTCTGTAAAAATAATCATACTACTAATAAGAATAATCACAAATTACAGAGCTCATATATTCTTGTCACTGTTCTATGTGCTTTATATTTATAAATTCGGTCTTCAAAAAGCCCTATGAATTGGGTAATATTATTATGATAGCTTTACAGATAAAGGAACTGAGACCTAAGTTGAAGTAACTAAATGATCAAGAGTTGAGAGGGATGTGGATGATAGAATACCTTTTGCATGGAATAATCAAGAAAGAATTCATTAATTGGCTTTTGATCCTTTGCTTCAAGGTGGTTGGATGAATAGCAGGTTTGGTGACGGGTGGGTGGATGCAAAGAGGAACACCTTCCAGGGGTAGGGAATGGAATAAACAGATGCACACAGGGAGCAAATAGAGATGTATGCTGGATGAGTAATAGATACATGAGTTTCGTCAGAGGGCAAGACTGGTGATGGGAAGGAATGGGAGATAAAATTTTAAAAGTAGAATTGGGTCATACTAGGTAGAGTTCTGAAGCCAAGTTTAAAACTTTGAATTTTATTTTTGGTGGTCACAGGGAATGATTTAGGATTTTAAAAAAATTTTGTATTTATTTATTTATATTTTTGGCTGCACTGGGTCTTTGTTGCTGCACGTGGGCTTTCTCTTGTTGCGGCAAGCGGGGGCTACTCTTCGTTGCAGTGAGTGGGCTTCTCATTGTGGTGGCTTCTCCTTGAAGAGCATGGGCTCTAGGCACGTGGGCTTCAGTAGTTGTGGCACATGGGCTCCAGTAGTTGTGGCATGTGGGCTCAGTAGTTGTGGCACACGGGCTTAGTTGCTTCATGGTATGTGGGATCTTCCCAGACCAGGGCTCAAACCAGTGTCCTCTGCATTGGCAGGCATATTCTTAACCACTGTGCCACCAGGGAAGTCCCTGATTTAGGAATTTTAAGGACATATGTGACATTATAGAGCTCTCCAGAAGAGTGGTTTCCAAATGCCAGGTGGTAAACAGATCCTATTCTGGCTGCTTAAGAATTGTTTGGGTCCTTGCAGGACATTTGGCCCTGTTCAAAACATTCATAAGACATTGATTTACCCCCGAGTGTCCTTGATACTTGCAGGAACGTTTGGTCCTGTCCAAAACATTCATAAGACATTTCTTCCATGTCAGAGGGTCCTTGACATTTGGTCCTGTCCAAAACCATTTATCATGGACCAACTATGCTCATGGATGTTTTGGATAGAGCCAGATTTCAAGGACCTTTTAGCATAGACCACATCTTATGGACCAAATGTCTCAGGGACTTTTTGGATTGGACAAAATGTCTGCTAACCATTTGGGGACATTTAAATAATACAGATCCCTGGGACTTGCCTGAGGAATTCACCAAGTATATGTCTCTATTGACTGTCTTTTCCCTTTTTCCTTCTCCCTGATGGCCAGGTTATATTTCCAGTTTTAATTGAAGGCCCCCTTTCTTGCTCCCTCACATTTATTTGTGACATCAGTTAATTGTGACTTCTGGTTATGTACCTATTTTGTCTGAGGTTACTCAACTCAGACTTCAAATGTTTGACAACCTTGGGTTTTTCCTTTTTTTGAGGTCTTGCTAATAAGACTCATGAAGATCCCAAAACTGACCCTTTCTGATACTTTTTTTAAAGAAAAGTTTTAGATTTCTTTTTTTCCTTTTCTTTTCTGAGCTAAATAGTATCTGTCCTTTTAATGGTTTAAATTATGTCATGGTGTCAGACCTTCAATATTCTATCAGGTTCCAGTTTGCCTGTGATCCTCTGTGACAGTGGCACCCGGAATGGCATACAGTGCTCTGGATATTCTGATCCACATAGACTAGAGTGAGACCATTACCCCTCCTCCCCCTGGACCCAAATGGACTCTAGGTTTCATAGCTCAGATGCATTCATAGCCCAGCAGCTCCATCATTCTGCTGCTTCTTTTAAAGCTATGGCCACTAAAGTCACTAAACCTTTTCCATTCTAGCTCCTTCTCACCTCTCTTTCAACAATTGTATGTGCAGTTAGTTACTAGAGAGTTATTGAGGAACTGGACTCACTACTTTAGCTAATTTATTATCCCATCTAGCTTTCTTGTGATGGGCAATTTAGTGTAATATTGCCACAGTTTTGATTCTTTTTCTCGCATTTTTTCTTTTTTAAAAATGACACGAAATGCTTTTTTTTTTTAAAAAAAAATGTGCTAGGTTTGGTTATACTTCTTCATTTTTCCCCCATAAAACTAAAAAGCCAACTGTTTTGTTTGTACATTTTGTCATCAGTCACAGAGAACAAGAACTTTCAAAATGGAATTTGGTTTTGTGTGTTTTTTTTTTTTTTTAAGATCGGTGGACACAGAAAAGGAAGTTGATACTGAAGGCATGAGTAAAATGTGATAATGTATTATTTAAAAAAATTAAGATATAATGCACATACCATAAAATTCATCCTTTAAAGTGTATAATTCAGGGGTTTTTAGTATATTCAGGTTGTGAAGCCATCACCACTAGTTCCAGAACGTTTTCATTACCTCCAAAGAAACTCCATACCAGTTAGCAGTCACTATGCATTCTTCTGTGTCCATAGCCCCTTTGGATTTCTGACTTCCTGCTATCTTCTGTGTGTGGAGATCAGAGGATTGCAGTCCGAGAGCTGACTGGCACATGTTTTATTTTGTTTGTTTGTTTTTCATCCTAAACTGTGCAGGGGAGAATCTTGCATTTACAGTGTCCCAACATCTCATCTATTCAATTACACTGGGTTTTTAGGAAGAGATGAACTCATTTTCGACAGAAAGAGAATTTTGCTCCACATCATCTCCTCGACCTGGGCTTCAGCTTTTTCAATATTCATGCTTCTCTTTCCAGCCAAATGCCCATTCTCTTTAAAGAAAAGGAAGAAGCAAAATAGAAGTTGAACAGTTCTGTTTTCTCTATGATCTGTTAACATTGCACAATAATCTCTGCTCGTCAGGCTTATTTTTTCCACGTTCCTGCTCCAAACGAAATCATAAAAAGTCTTGTCTTTGGCATCGCTTGTGCATTCTCGGCTTTAGCCTTCCTGACACAATTCCCATTGATTTGCACCAACTTTTGCATGTAATTTTGGCACTGGGTCCCTTGACCCCATCTGTGGTATGCGTATCCTAAATCTGAGCTTGTTAGGACACTTTCTGTGTAGCCACACCAATCCCTCCTCTCTTTTTTCCTTCCCGGGAATCATTTCTGGAAGTTAGGTCTGAATTTTATATTTGAAAAGTCCCATCCTTCCTGCCTCGTCTCCCCTTGCAGGACCACAGACTGTGGACCCATAGCTACGTTTTCTTTCTGCCATATAGCAAGAGGGCTGGCCTCTGACTACACCAGCTCTCTCTTCCCTAACAGTCATCACTCTAGGTGACAAAATCCCTTGCTCCCCAATGTTCCTGCCATTTCATCCTCACCATACAATTTTCCCATGTTGGTCCAGAAGAGGAGTTTCCCTCGTTATTTCCTCCACCTCTGAGAGATCATACTGTCAGGCTGAATTTGTCAGATGCACTTTCATAAATGGACTAGGGCATTACCTTTCTAAGACTTTTGTAGTATGTGATCATTTGTTCTTTTATAAACATTCACGAAGTGCAACTTGCAGAAATCCACCTGAGAGCAGGGATGAAATGAAAGGAGGAGGCTTGTATCCTGAGCTGATAGGTAACAGGGCTACACAGGCAGATACCTTGTTTCTCCAGAAGATGATGCCCTTTTAATCACCACGTTCTGGGAGTTGTCAGCTGCTTTATTTACTTCCCCATGCAGATAGATGATTAAGTTAGAATTCTAGCTGTACCATAACTGTATAACTTTGGGCAAATTACCTATTTTTCTAGGTTTGGTTTTCTTTGTTTGTAAAATGAGAATAAGAATATCTAGCTCATAGTATTTGTCATAGATTAAAGATGTCTCCAAATTTTTTGGACACTCCTCCCATTGAGAGGTAAAATCTATGTCTCTGCTCCTTAAATCTGGGCTCTGTGTTTGCCTGACCAATAGAATATAGCAGAAGTGACGGTGTGCCAGTTTCTGGTATAAGAGACTGGCAGCTTCTACTTCCCCTTTCTAGGAAAACTTTCTCTAGGTGTCCTGATCCACCATGTTAGAAGGCCACACACCCTGAGACCACCATGCTGGGGGCTCAGTATGAGATGGTCCTAACCAAGCCCAACCTTCCAGCCATAATGAAGTCATCTCGTACCTTCCGACTAACCCATCAGCTGAATACCTGCAAGTGACTCATTGACTACAGTGGATGCCATGTGGAGCAGAGGAATTGTCCAACTGAGTCTTGATTGAATTCTTGACACACAGACTCATGTGATGTAATGATTATTGTTTTAAGTTATTCAGTATAGCAGCAATAGAAAACTAGAACAGAATTTGGTACCTGGAAGTGGGGTGCTTCTCTTATAAAACCCTAAAATGTATGACTTTGGGACTAGGCTGTAGGCAGAACCTAGGAGGCCTTGAGGAGGCTGTTGATAAAAGCTAGAAGGTCATTGAAAAGACAACTGGTGAAGCCTGGAAAGAGGGATAAAATTGGTTTTGGAGGTTGGAAAAAATGTGACCCTTATTGTGTAATGGAGGAAAGTGTGACAATATTGTTGTCTGTAGTAGTGTGGAAAAATAGAACATAAACCTAACAAACTGGTGGATTTGGTTAAAGAGATTTCCTGGCAGAATATTTAAGGTGCCAATTGGTTTCTTTGAGTCACTGATAATAAGGTGTGGATAGAGAGACATAAGTATAATTTTTTGGGGGCAGTATTCTAATAATTTTTAAAGGAACTGTAGGGACCTAGGATTTAATGGGTTTCAAAATAAAACTTTCTCATTCCCTACCTCTCCATTGGCAAAAGAATTTTGAAGTAAAGTGACCTCAAGGCAAGGTCATATACAAATATGGCTGTAAGACCCTTTGTTAATCTTCCAGAAAGATTTAAAGATATGTCTAGAACTAGAAAAAAGGCTTCTAATTATCCCATAGCACTTGGATTCAGCCCAAGGCAGAGAAGGAACTGTCTTGTAGAGATTTGTGGGTATGGCTTTTATTTAATGGAGTGCATCCCAGTGAAATTCATAGAAATCTCACAGAGTTTTTAAGAGAATTGAATTGATGGGAGCCATATCAACTTTGACTAAAACGGACAAAGATAGTTCAAAATAAAAAGAGCTCTCAAATTTCGATGGGCAAGAAGCAGTTAAGAAGGCTACTAAACTACAATCATAGGCTAGTTCTTATGAAAAAGGAAAGTTGGTTCAGAGAGTGGAATCAAGAGATGTGGAGCACAAGTCCTGGACTGGACTGGACACTAATCCAGCCACTGATAATGTTTGGCCAACTGCATTTCAGAACTATCATGGGCCAGATGAATGCTATGTGCCTCCTGTTCTTTCCCCTTTTGAATAGGGGTGTCTATTGCTATTATCCTGTGCGGGTCTCATGATTGTGTGCTGTCATTGTGTGTGTGTGTGTGTGTGTGTGTGTGTGTGTGTGTTGGTAGATAACTTGTTCTTTACAGACCTTCTGATGAGAGGAAGAACTGTACCTGTGGCATCTCATCCACACCTGGACCTGATTTAGATCTGATTTGGATGATGAGATCCCAGATCTTGAGCTAACTGAGTCCTTTGGGGACCTTGGAAAGGAGTCAGAGAATTTTACACAAGCGAAAAATGTAAATAATTTGTGACCAGATGGTGATTTGTGGTAGATTAAATATGTAACAAGTTCTTTATATTTTTCTCATAATGAGATAGAATCTATATCCCTGCCCCATGAATCTGGTAGGCTCTGTGACTGCCTTACAGTGTGGGTGAACTGACGTTGTGTCAGTTTCCAGACCCACGCCTTAAGAGACTAGCAGCTACCACTCTTTGGATCAGTCTTTTAAAAAAATTTATTTATTTATTTATTTATTTATTTAGACTGCGCCAGGTCTTAGTTGCGGCATGCGGGATCTTTAGTTGTGGCATGCAGACTTCTTCTTTGTGACGTGTGGGCTCTTAGTTGCAGCACGCATGCAGGGTCTACTTCCCTGATCAGGGATCAAACCCAGCATCGGGAGCATGGAGTCTTACCCACTGGATCCCCAGGGAAGTCCCTTGGATCAGTCTTTTTAGGAGTCCTGAGCCACCGTGTAAGAAATCCAAACACCCTGAAACTGTCATGCTAGAAAAGGCATATATAGGCATTCCTGTTAACAGTCCCAGCTGAGGCAAGCCTTCCAGCCATTGCTGCCAAGGTGCCAGACATGTGAGTGATCCCATCTTGGACCTTCCAGATGGGCCCATCTGCTGGCTGCATACCACTGATTAACCTCAGTCCATGCCATGCGGGGGAGAAGAATAGCTTGGCTGAGCCCTGGCTGAGTTCCTGACCCATGAAATCATGAAATATAATAAAATAGTCATTGTTCAGAGATGTTAAGTATTGGAGCAGTGTGTTGCTTGGCAATAGATAACTGGAATGGGGTCGTGAGGATTAAATGAGATTGTGAAGTACTAAACACAGTGCCTGGAACATAGTAAATACTCAATACATGCTAGCTCTTATCAGATTTATTCTAATTCTCCCTCGGAAACCATGTCGTTTACACCAAATACCATGTCCAGCATTCATCTTTCAACAAGAATTCATTGAATGCTTAATCTTACATACTTTGAGCTGTGTGCTGTCATAATACAGCTGTTTGATGAACTGAGTCCTTGAAGATTGAGCTAAGAATGCACATTCTTTGGGAAGCTGTTTGTAAGTCACCCTGCCTAGTTTGACTGGCCCTCCATGGCAGCATTTTCTACTCTCTGTGTGCTCAGTTTGCACTATATTAATTTAGAACAGTGGGTACTTTGCGTTGTAGGTGATGTCCGGTTGTTTCATGTACTTGTGGCCTGTCTTCCCAATAGTGTGTCAGCATCTTGGAGGCAGGATCTTGAATTCAGGGTTCTTTGTCTTTCCTCATGGGGCCAGTAGCGGGGCCAAGTGCCTGATAATATTAATACTTGGATAATTTGGAATCTCCATTATAGTTCCAGGAACTCTGGAGCAACCTAGGTGAATCTGAAGGGAAAGAAATATCCTCTCTTTTGTGAAATTCCTGTTTATTTAGAGATGAATCCTTAAAGAAGACCATGGAGACCAGACTTCTGGCCTTGAATATGCTCTTCTCTTCCTATGTTCTCCACATTGTCTCTTTAGAAATGAGGATTCTCTAGGATGGCAGAAACTTTTTCCAGTTCTTTCGGGAATTTTGAGTAGAGGTATTTTTGGCTGATCTACCTGTGGCTTGGATGCTGTTAGAGTAGAATGGATAACACCTTCACTGACTTTGGCTCATCTCTTTCCACCCATCTGTGTACCAGGGATTTGTCATTTTGTACCTGGGTGAGAAAGGAGGGATTTTGGATTGGAGGTCAGGACCACGAATCAAGGCTACAGAAGAGGGAAGGAACGGTATGGGGTTTTCCCCCTTACAGGCCCTTGCTCTGCGTTTGAGCCCCTGTGGTTAGAGAAGTGAAGGCCTTAAACTGATGGAACTCGTTAGAAACTTGGGAAAATTCTAGGCAAGTGAATGGAGCTGTTCAAGAGAGACTTTGCCAAACCCTGGGCTCAAGCAGAGCTGCTTCAGGCTCCAGGTGTGGCACGGAGTGTGGCAAGAAGGTATTTTCCTTGCCTCTGCCCAGGACCTACCAATATTCTGACACACTTCCTTTGACTGGAAGCAAGTACCATGAGGCTCATGCCTTCATACTTTCCCAACATATAAAGGAAACAGAACTTGGAAGTCATGATCTGCTGAGCTGTGGGAAACTCAGGCACACTTTTGTTTTGACTAGTTTTCCTCGGGACACGTTATCTCTCTCTCCTTTTTTTTGTACCAGTTTTATTGATATATACTTGACATACAACACTGTATAAGTTTAAGGTGTACTGCCTAATGATCAGACTTACATACATTATGAAATGATTACCACAGTGTGTTTAGTGAATATTCATTAATCCATATAGATACAAAATAAAAGACATAGAAAAAAATTTTTCCCTGTGATGAGAACTCTTAGGGTTTACTCTTTTAACAACTTTCCTATATGACACACAGCTGTGTTAGTTATAGTCATCATGTTGTACATCACATCCCTAGTACTGATTTATCTTATAACTGGAAGTTTGTACCTTTTGACCACCTTCCTCCAATCCCCTCTTCCCACCCATCGCCTCTGGTAACCACCAGTCTGATCTCTTTTTCTGAGTTTGTTTGCTTGTTTTTTTGAAGTGTAATTGATCTACAACACTATGTTTGTTCCTGTTACACAACATAATGATTTGATATTTCTGTATTACAAAATGACCACCATGGTAAGTCTAGTTACCATCTGTCACCATACGAAGATATTGCATAATTGTTGAACGCATTCCCCACACTGTACATTTCATCCCTGTGGCTCATTTATTTTGTAACTGGAATTTTGTGCCTCTTAATTCCCCTCACCTATTTCACTCATTCCTCCACCCGCTTCCCTCTGGCAACTGCCTGTTTGTTCTCTGTATCTATGATTGTTTCTGTTTTGTTATGTTTGTTCATTTGTTTTGTTTTTTGGATTCCACAGTATCTCTTGACTTAGAAAATATGAGCGATTGTTGGAAATGGAACCTGAATTTCAGTTAAGATCTTCCTCTTTTTCCTATTAAAATGTATGATAATTATATTTAACATAATTTTATATTATTTAGACCAGTGGCTTTTATGGATTTTTGTTTGAGTTAGCTTGATGGATGCAAGATGCTTTTAGTCATTAAAGGACATCCCATGGTTTATTGAATGGACTCTCAATTCCATTCATACCTGGGCAGCTGGGGGCCTTCATCTTCACAGCAGGTCCCACAATTTTCATTGGTGTGACTCTTCGAAGTGAGATCAGATGATCACATACCTGCTGTTGGCTCTAAATCTCATCTAAAATGTCTTTTAGTGAGCAGCAAATATGACTGATGGAGAATCTAAATGCTGTAATTCTGAAAATCTAGATTTAATATGAAATCTGATGCTTTATATGTCAGTAGTCTCTTTCATCAAACTTAATTTTTTAAATTTTTAAACATTTTTATTTTTGAAAATTTTGTTGGAGTGTAGTTGATTTACAATGTTATGTTAGTTTCAGGTGTACAGCAAAGTGATTCAGTTATACATAGACACATATTCATTCTTTTTTAGATTCTTTTCTCATATAGGTTATCACAGAATATTGAGTAGAGTTCCCTGTGCTATATACGGTATAGGTCCTTATTGGTTATCTGTCTTATATATAGTAGTATGTGTACATTAATCCCAAACTCCAGATTTATCCCTCCCCCCGACATTTCCCCTTTGGTAACCATAAGTTTGTTTTCAAAGTCTGTAAGTCTATTTCTGTTTTGTAAATAAGTTCATTTAAAAAAAAAGTTAGATTCCTCTTTCATGGAACTTTAGAGCAAGCCAGGGCAGGAACAAGAGTAGGGAAGATTGAAAAGCTTAAAGAAAAATCACAGTTGATTGAATCACACAGTTAGAAAATTGTAGGAAAATGCTTGTTGAGCTTTCCCCATCATTAGCAAGAAAAATAAATAATGAAAATTGACAATGGAGACATGAAGAGCTAATTTTCAATTTCAGTTTGTCTTTCTGAATGATGCCTCTTTGGTCTTTTATGAAGGATAAATTACATTTGAAATGAAATCTTTTAAATGACTTGTCTTTTGGGTAGTTATTTTACACACCTTTAAAATGCATTTTACTTCTTTGTAGGGGTTGGGGTAAGGAAATAAGGAAAATAAGGAAAGTAATTTTGGGAGGTAATGGATGAACTTGGTCTGGAAGATTAATCAGGGCAGTTGCGAGAGAGTGCCAAATGCATAACGGGAGTAGAACTAAATATCTGATTGTAATTAAAACTTTAGGTTTCTAATGGCTGCATGAAAGATATTTTAATAAACGTGAAATGCACTTTCTAAATGGCACGCTAACTTTTAATGACTTGGGTGTTTTGTTTGATTAGTAACCTGGACTGTTAAATTAAAGCCAACTGCAAGTGCATGATAAAATATTGATGGTTTCAGGCAAATGAATTGGGGGAGTTACGCTTGACAGATTTTTTGTATCATTAAGGATTTTAACTGGTGGAAAATATATATTGCTGGTGCTTAAAGATAGTTAAAGAGGATCTTCCTGTTTATATGACCTCGTTTTAATTTTACAGTAATAATAAGGGGGAAATCTGAATTATTCACAGATGATTGGTCAAGAGAGGTCATTTAATTAAAAAAGTGTTATTTTAATTACACCTGTTTCACATTCCTGGAATAGGAAATTAAATATTTTGAAGCATTTGATTATTTCTGTTTCACAGAGTACCTGGACTTTTGCTGACTCTTGTGAAGGCATGAGATTGTTGTGTATAAGGCTTTTACTTCTTGTTAGTAGAAAGTTTTGCTTTAAGAATCAGGATTTTAAAAAGAATGTCTGTATGTGTATAACTGAGTCACTTTGCTGTACAGCAGAGATTGCCACAGCATTGTAAATCAACTCTACTTCAATAAAAAAAATTTAAAAAAAGAATCAGGATTTTAAAATAATTTTTTTCAGTGACAGGTTTAGAAATAATACAAGAAGAAGATTTATATACACACACATATTACATATATGCACACGCTATATTCTTATAAATGCAGGACAATTTCTAGAAGGAGATATAAGAAAATATAAAGTATGGTTGCTTCTAGGGAGTCAAGCTGGGGAGTCAAAAGATTGGGAGATTTTATTTCTTATTCTTTTTGGAAAATAGAATCTGTTTTTCAATGAGATTGCCTTAGTTTTATAAAAAAGATTTCCCTTTGAAACCCAGATTTAGCTTTTAACAATTCAACTGTTCCTTTTCATGCCTCTTTCACCATAACAGAGAATTTTCTTGATTCTGTCAGATGTTGTGGTTGATTTTAAGGTGCTTTTCCCCCTTCCTTCTGTTCCGCTAACCATTCATCCATCCTCAAATATCTGGCGTTCAGTGTCTCTGACTGCTTTTTATAGCCTAAGTAAAAGTAACTCTTTGAAAAAGAGACCTGCATTCTCAAGTTAGCTCTCTGCTTGATAGGACTTGAGCTATGTGAAGATAGGAAAAAGGTGGAACTCCGAGAAGATGGAGGAATTTTGCAGAGGACGTCAGGACAGTGATTCAGGGCGGCCTAGGCTCTGTGTGCTAGATATTCCCTTTTATAGAAGGAAAACACTTGTGTCTCCTCAGTTAATGAAAGACTTGTGAAGTGCCAGAAGGACATCTGGAGGGGGAGTGATGGAATGGCCTTTTCGTAGAGGAAAGCGCCAGAACTTCCCAGGGTGCTGACCTCTGGGTCCTTCAGGAACATAGGCTGTTTGAGTTTGAAAAGATAGAGGGAGATTGTTGGACAGTATTTCACACATACACACACACACACATTTCTGTCACCTCTGGACTATGAAATGAAGATATTTATTCTGCTGTTCAGAAGAATAAAAGAATGCTCAACTACTATATTAATAGTATAGTAATTTAATAATACTAGTAAATATTACTAGTACCACACTAGTAATAGTGTGGTCATTTTTTTTTTTTACTACTCCTAATGAATTGTAGTTGGATTTATTTTTGAGTTAGCTAATTTTCATATTAATAAATTGTAATAGTAACAGTAATAACAGCTACAGTTGATTGAGTACTCACTGTGCTAAGTGGATTTACATACATTATCTCATTTAATTTCTTTTGCAACCTTATGGAGTAGGCTAAATTTTACAGATGAAGAAACTGAGCCTTCAGAGAAATTAAGCAACTTAATTTTTATCTATCTATCTATCTCTTCTTTCTCAGATTCTTTTCCCTATAGGTTATTACAAAATATTGAGTATAGTTCCCTGTGCTATACAGTAGGTCTTTGTTTATCTATTTTATACACAGTAATGTGTATATGTTAATCTCAAATGCCTCATTTATCCCTCCCCATACTCCCTTTCCCCTTTAATAACCATAAGTTTGTTTTCTATGTCTGTTGACTGCTGCTTTAAATCAGACTCTCTGCCCTGACTTTGGTAAGGCCCTTTTTCCCTTTGCTCCACCAAGTCTTACCAACCTTATTTCTCTCCACTCCTAACACACACCTTCTTCTGTGGTCAGGTGTTTCTACTCTGTCTTTCTTCATTTGAGTTCTCGTTCTTGCTCCCCTCTCCCTCTCTTCTTTCCCCTTTCTTCCTTACATCAACAAATAATTTCTGAGTGCCCATCATGTGCTAGTCTCTGGAGGTAGAACTGTGAACAAGCTAAGACACAATTCCTGCCCCCAGGGAGCTTACAATCTAGGTTAACAGTTCCCATGTCTGTTATGCTCATTTATGCCTCTGAGTTTTGTTTTAGTTTGTTTCATCTGCCTGAATGCTCTCCTTTTTCCTTCCAGCCATCTAAACTGTGTTCATCTTCGAAGGCCTAATTCACGTTTTCCTTCTTCAGGCACATTCTCCGAATGCTTCAATGCACTTCTAGTCCTGAGCGCCTTTAGTGCTTAGTCATCCCTGCATAATTTAGCTTCTAATTGTTCTTTCTCGTGGTATGCTAATGGCATTATATTCTTGAGAGCCGGAAATGTCTTATCGGTATACTGATATCCATATACATAGAGAGGCTGTATATAGATCTCTGTTTCTCTCTCTGTTCATATAAAACCCTTGGCACAGGGTTTTATACGAGCTTTCAAAATTCTCAAATTCATAAAAGTGGAGTTGTTTTAAACCAGGCTCCTGGCCTTTTCCAGATTTGTATGTCTATCCAGAGCCAAGTGTAATCTTTGTGTATTCTCAAACCACAATCAAATAGCCTTTTCAGTATTCACTGAAGGTATTTCTAGCACCTAGGGCCATTTTCCACATGGTAACAAAATTCTATGGCTTCATGTTCGTTGCCGCATGCCCAGAGTAAGGAGAGAATGACAGAGGAGGCGGAACTGAGGTGGGTAACTGCTTGAGTTTAAGGTAAGACAGACCTGGACCCGATCAGCTAGCCTGTGATTTTTCCACTCACACTTATTCTGGGATCTCAGTCACACCAGCTAGCTTTGTGACTTTGCTCACATCACACTACCTAGCTGTGTGATTCTCAATCATACTTACTAGCTCTATGGTCTTGCTCAATGTCACTCACTACGATCTGGAGAAAATTTCTTAACTTCTTTGAATCTCAGTTTTCTCATCTATAAAATGGGGATAATCATGGTTAAACGAAATGATGTATAGCAAGTAATTAGTACAGTACCTGGAATATGGTAAATTAAGAATGATAATGCTGTGTTTTTAGGGTCGCTAACTAAGCTAACTAGGCTCTCTTACTAAGTGACTGACTCCCAAACACTAGCGTCATGGGATTTAACGTTCAAATTTGAGCCTCAGCAAAAGATAAATTGCTATCAGCCATGAGTCTCTTAGACTGCTGTGAATGTGAAATCCACAAGTGCCAGAAGCTTGGTGAGTGTTTGTGATCCCTCAGCTTCTGGCCTGGGCTTTTGTCTCCAGAGTGGCTGAGCCTATGAGCTATTATTATTATTTTTAAAAATATTTATTTGGTTGCACAGGGTCTTAGTTGCGGCAGGCGGGCTCCTTAGTTGCAGCTCGCTGGCTCCTTAGTTGTGGCACATGGGCTTCTTACTTGCGGCAGGCAGGCTCCTTAGTTGTGGCTCATGGTGAGCTTGCGAGTTATTGATTGATGGTGGAGGATGGTTAGGTAGGGAGAGTAAGAGTAGAGAGGACAGACAGACTGTGCAGGGCCTTTCTAGCCACCCGTGTGGATATCCAGTTCATTCTGGACTGGAGCGCAACTTGATCCACCCTGCGAGGAAGCAGCACACGGCCTTCTCTAAAGATTTTATGAATGGGAGTAAGAAATGGAGGCGAGCCAAAGATAGCAGCTGGGCTATTCTCTCCGACCATGCAAAATAAAATAAAAAAAAGTCTTTTATGGAATAGGTTTTGGGTTTATCTGGCACAATGCAATAAAAAATGTTTTCCAGTGACATCCCCACCAAAAGCCCTTACTCTCCTTTGTAAACCCTGGGAGAGAGCACTGTCCCAGGCCTGGGCCCAGGAGTGCCTAACAGCACAGGCAGAGCAAAAGGATGCCCCTCCCCACCGCTGCCAGAGGCTTCCAGCCCAGATAGGGCAGGACACAACGCAGCTGCAGAGAGAGTAAAGGTGTATGCAGGCGGTTGGGGGATCTGAACAAAGCCTCGGTAGTGACAAGGGTCGCAGGAAACCAGACTCTGCCGAGAGCCAGTTATAGGATTACCGTATAGGCCAAAATGCCACCATTCTGTGGAAGGAAGCTGCATGTGGTCGAACAGAAGCACAGCTCTGATGATCAGATTAGCTAGTCATCCATGGGAAGGCCTGGAGGGAGGGCAGCACAGTCTGGGTACCACTGAAGTGATGCGGGTTGAGGAAGAGAAAGGGAAAAGATCAGGAATTGGGGAAGCTGCCCTGCAATGAGGTCTTTCTGATTTTTAAACCATCAGCACAGAGTTTGTTCTCAGTTATTACCTTTGGCTTTTGGATATCCCCTCCCCCCAACACCTCCTCCAATACCTTGAGAATAGATTTGTGTTGTAAAGCCCAAACACTAATTTCCAGGTTCTCTCTTCTTTCCTTACTAATATATCCTGTGGAATACATATAAGTCTGTCACTTTTCTTCCCGGCTACGGGCTGGCCCTGTCCACATGCTAAGCAGTGGGCTGGCCGGGGAGGGGCCGCAGAGAGGAGGCTGCGCTTGGGTGTCTGCAGCGCTCCGACCGTCCCCACAAGCAGGCTGCCTTCTCACAGCATTGCACATCAACGCCTTTGAAGTGGAAAAGAAATCCCACCCTTCCTTTGAGGCCCCTTTTGTAATATTGCTTTCCTCTGGCTGGTTGGATTAGTTAAAATTTCATCAGCTTCTCTTAAAAAAAATATTTCCCTGTTTTTGTATCATGAAAAGAGAGGATATCTCTTGAAGGTGTTTGCTGCCCTCAAGAAATAAGAAAGAAAAAAATCTGATCTGCTCTGATTTTGGAAATTTAATTTGTCTTGCAAGCTTAAGCTGGTCAGATGAAGTGTTTTGAAACAAGCATATATATATATATATATATACATATTTGTGTGTGTGTGTGGGGTTCTTCAGTGACTTTATTAAAAGAAAAAAATAAGGCCCCCTTCCCCCATGCCCACTAGTCCAATGTTCTGTGTTCTTTGTGGCATGAGAGCAGGCAGGTTTACAGACCCTGGCAGAAAATGCATATTTTGAAAACCAACTTAAAACTGTATCAGCCAGGATGAGATTATAAGACCAAAACAGTAGGGGGCAGCCTGACACAATAGAAAAAAGGTTGCTAGTCCAATAAAACCTCAGAGACAAGGCTCTTTGAGACAACAAAGGCAAAAATTATGCTAAGAGCTGTAAATCTTACATGCTAAATTCCTGTGCAAGAGACAGTCGTGGCTGTATCATAATTAAGCATGCTACTAAAACATAAATCCCTTACTGATAACTTCCTCTTAGTGGCCTCATTTCCCATGGAGGGAACCAGACAGAGGCTGGTCACCCATTAACATTAATTGGAAAGATTTCTGGTGTATTCAGCAGAGTGTATATTGGAAACAACAAAAGAAAGTAAATCACCATCATCATTGCCGCCAAGTACCAAGTGTTTCCTAACCATCTTTATGAATATGGGGCTGTGTTGGTGCTCAAGGATGAGATTTGATGGTTGACTCCAGTATCTTCTGACCTAGTGAGGCAGAGGTAAAGAAGGAAGACCATTTATTTATAGGTATTGTATCAGTTCTTAGGGCCTCTATAACAAAGTACCACAAACTGAGTGGCTTCAAACAGCGGAAAATTTATTCTCTCAGTTCAGGAGGCTGGAAGTCCAAAATCAAGGTGTTGGCAGGGTCATGCTCCATCTACAGCTTTGGGGGAGAATACTTCCTTGCCTCTTCCTAGCTTCTGGGGGCAACCACTGAACCTTGGTGTTCCTTGGCTTGTGGTAGCATAACTCCAATCTCTGTCTCCATCTTCACATGGCTTTCTTGCTGTGTCTCTGTCACAGCAAGACCTGGCTGTCTTCTTAGAAGGACACCAGATATATTCGATTAGGGGCCCATATATGACCTTGTCACAGCTAATTACATCTGCAAGGACCCTATTTCCAAATAAGGTCTCATTGTGAGGTACTGGGGATTGAACTGCGTCTGCCTTTTGTGGAGGGACACAACTGAACCTGTAACGAGTATGTAGATCCTTTTGAGACTCTGCCATATGACATATTAGTGTATCATGTCATTTCCCGAACAGGGTCCATCAATTCAGTCTCCCCTAGAAATTCTAGTCCTTGCTTAGAGTAATTCTTACCAAGGAATAGAAAAGGTATGAACAGTTGTTCAGTGTCTGCTAAGTGCCAGACACTTTACAAAAGTTATCTTCTATTCAGCTGCTTCTCACCACCGCCACTGCTACGTGCTAGTCCAAACCACCGTTATCACTAGGATGGATGGACCATTTCAGTGTCCTATAAAAGTGGTCTTCCAGGTTTCAAACTTGCCCTCTGTATTGGTTATCTATTGCTTCATGACAAGTTACCCCAAATCTATAGGCTTAATGTGACAAAAAGTGTCTCACTCTTTCTGGGGTCAGGAATCCAGGCACGGCTTAGCAGTGTCCCCTGACTCAGAGTCTCTCACAAGGCTGCAGTCAGGGCGCGGGCAGAGCCGCAGTCATTTCAAAACCGCACTGGGGGAAGATCCACTGCCAAGTTCACTCACATGGCTGATAAAAGGCCTCAAGTTCTCACTGGCTACCGGCTGGAGATGTCAGTCCTTGTCACATGGGCCCCTCCATAGGGCTAATCCCAACTTGGCAGCTGGCTTACCCTGGGCGAGGGCTCTGAGGGGGAGAGAAAGTGAGGGAGGGTGAGTAAGAAGAAGGGCACAGTCTTCTGTAACCTATTCTTGGAAATGGCATGACTTTTGCAGTATTCTATTTGTCAGAAGCAAGTCGCTAGGTCCAGCCCACACTCAAGAGGAGGGGATTCTCCAGGGGCATTTTACTGAAATGCCCCTGGAGAATCCTTACGGAAAAACTCACTTCCTCCTGTGTGTTTCCCCTTTACTCATACAATACAACCATACCCACAACCCGTCTGACACCAGGTGGGTGGGTTTTCCATACCTCAAGCAGTTCTGCAACACTGCCTGGGTGTCCTACAATTTAACTCAATTCTGACGCTATCTGCCTGGAGCTGGCATCAGATCCCACAGGTTAAGGGCTCAGTTCCACAAGACGTTCCCAACTCCTTGCCCAGATGCCACTTCCAAATCCATTCTGTTACCTGTGCTTCTGTCGACCGGCCATAAACCAGAGGTTCCAAACACCCTGGTTCAATTACTTTGCTAGAGAGGCTCACAGAAATCAGGAAAATATTTACTTACTAGATGACTGATTTATCATAAAAGGGCATAACTCAGGAACAGCCAGATGGAAGAAAAGCATAAGGCAGGGTATGGGGAATGGGTGCAGAGTTTCCATGCTGTCTCCCAGCAAGCCACTCTCCCCGTATCTCCACATGTCCACCCAGAAGCTCTCTGAACACTGTCCCTTTTGGTTTTTATGGAGGCTTCATTACATAGGCATGATTGATTAAATCATTGCCTCTTGGTGATGGAATTCCATCTCTAGCCTCTCTTGCTGGAGGTTGGGATGTGGTAGGGAGGGGGGAGCTGAAAGTTCCAATCCGCTCATCAAGGTTGGTTCCCTTGGCAACTAGTTTCCATCCTCAGGTTACCTAGGGGTTTTCCCAAATTCCTCTTGTTAGCATAAACGGATACATTGTTGAAAGGACCTTGTTATAAATAACAAAAAACATCTTTATCTTTCTTGTCACAAAAACCTTGGAAATTCCTGTGCCAGGAACTGGACGAAGACCAAATGTATATTTTTTATTATAACTCACAATATCACAGGCAGCACAGGAGGAGGCAGGAGTCGTTGGGAGCTACTGTAGAGGCTGTCTACTGCATCCTCCCATAGATCATTCATTAAACAGCTATGCCAGTGATCCAGTTAAAATGTAAATCAACCATAGCGCAATCCTGCTCAAACCCTCCAGTGGCTGCCCATCACTCTTAGAATTCGAAGTCCCTACCCAGGCCTAAGTGGCTTGGCCCCAGGTGTCTCTCTGATCTCACTTCCTTTAACTTTCCTTCCTCCACCACTTTTTTTTTTTTAAAATATTTATTTATTTATTTATTTGGGCTGCACCGGGTCTTAATTGCGGCCTGTGGCCTTCTTAGTTGCAACATGCACGTGGGACCTAGTTCCCTGACCAGGGATTGAACCTGGACCCCCCGCATTGGGAGCACCACTGGACCTACCTGGTCCTACCCACTGGACCACCAGGAAGGTCCCTCCTCTACCACTTTACTTTAGCCTCTGGTCCTTTGACAACACATGCTGTTCCCACTTTGGGCCTTTGCCCTTGTTCTTCCGTTCAGTATACTCTTCCCCCAGACATTACCTATTGAAAGACATCTTGGTTGCTCCCAAGTCTGGGGAATTATGAATAAAGCTGAAATAACATTTATGTGCAGTGTTTTGTAGACATAAGTTTTCAGCTCAGTTGAGAAAATACCTAGAGCATGATTGCTGGATCATATGGTGAGGCTATGTTTACTTTGTGAGAAACTGCCAAGCTATCTTCCAAAATAGCTGCACCATTTTACATTCCCACCAGCAACAAATGAGAGCTCTTGTTGCTCCACATCCTTGCCAGCATTTGGTGTTGTCAGTATTTTGGAGTTTTGCCATTCTAATAGGTCTGTTGTGGTATTTTGTTTTAATTTGCAATTCCCCCAATGAAATATAATGTTAAGCATCTTTTCATACTTTTTTTGTCATTTGAATATCTTCTTTGGTGTGGTGTCTGTTCAGATCTTTTGCTCATGTTTAAATTGGGTTTTTTGTTACTGCTCAGTTTTAAGAGTTCTTTGTATATTTTGAATACAAGTTCTTTATCAGTCTATGGCTTCTCTTTTCATTCTTTTAAAGGAAATTCCATTAAAAAAATACAACTGAGATACAAAATAGGAGAGAAAAATTTTGTTACGATTTGTTAACTTACTTCAAAAAGACATATGGAGGGACTTCCCTGGTGGTGCAGTGGTTAAGAATCCGTCTGCCAATACAGGGGACACGGGTTCTAGTCCTGGTCCGGGAAGATCCCACATGCCATGGAGCAACTAAGCCCCTGCGCCACAACTACTGAGCCTGCGTTCTAGAGCCCGCGTGCCACAACTACTGAAGACTGTGCGCCTGTGCTCCGTAACAAGAGAAGCCACTGCAATGAGAAGCCTGCGCACCACAAGGAAGAGTAGCCCCCGCTCGCCGCAACTAGAGAAAGCCTGTGTGCAGCAACGAAGACCCAATACAGCCAAATAAATAAATTAATTAAAAAAAAAGACATATGGAGATGTAAAAATTAAGTTAAATGGAGATGTAAAAATTAAGTTAAATGGAGACAATATTTAACAAATCACTATTTTTGAAAATAAAATTAAATACAATTGAAAAGGTCTGTCCTATAACTTCGTGATGGTTATAGCATTATATAGTGAGTATAGGAATTGGATGTAATTTCTTGATCGCAAAGGAAAGGACCAATGGAAGTGCTAGTTTGTGTTTAAAACTGTAATTAAAATTTGAAGACATAAAATAACATTTTCTGGAGAAAATATTTGCAATAAATAGAATGACAAAGGCTTAATATCTTGAATGTATACAAAGCTCTTGCAAGTTAGTAAGTAAAAATTAAGAACACAATCAAGGACAGGGACTTCTCTGGTGGTCCAGTGGTTAAGAATCCACCTTCCAATGCAGGGGACATGGGTTTGATCCCTGGTCAGGGAACTAAGATCCCACATGCCGTGGTGCAGCTAAGCCCATGCACCACAACTGAGCCCACGTGCTCTAGAGCCTGTGTGCTGTAACTACTGAGCCCATGTGCCACAGCTAGAGAGCCTGCTTGCCACAACTACTGAGCCTGTGTGCTCTGGAGCCTGCACGCCACAACTAGAGAGAAAGCCTGTGCACTGCAATAGAGAAGTCCACGTGCTGCATGGAAGAGCCCGCATGCTGCAAAGAAAGAAAATCCCGTGTGCCGCAACTAAGACCTGACACAGACAAATAAATAAATAAATATTAAAAACCCACAACAAACCACAATCAAGGACAAAGACAATCAAAGATCTACAAATGGCTAATAAATCTTTAAAAATGTTCAACTTTACCGATAACTTAAAAGCAACCACGTTTAATGCGTGTAATACCATTTCACATATCAAATTGGGAAAGATGACTGAATGAGCATACTCTATATTGCCATGTTACGGATGAAGCAGTTTCTTCATATATTGATGAAGTCCTAAGTGGTAAAACCTTTTTGGAAAGCAGATAGAAAGTGTATATTAAGAGCCTTACATTAAAAAAAAAACCTTTGACCTAGTATTTCTACTTCTGTGGATCTGTCCTGAAGGAGTAATCTAAAATATAAACATGAATTTATTCACAACAATGCCAGTTACATCTTTGTTCACTGAGAGTGAAGTCATTTGCCATAACAGTCTGTATGGATCATTCTTTGGGCCAAGTGGTTACCTAACATAAATTCTGAAAAATATCTTCACAAAGGATTCTAAAAAACACATTGTTCCATTAATTCACCACCAGTTAGTCAATGAATAATTTCCTCAAAATCATAACAAAGGAAATACCACGTCAAAGGAAGGACAGGGCAACCTCGTGTGGGTCATTTCAAAATACCTAAAAGCCAAGGCCACAGCAGACCATGTTTGCCTATGGCAACATGCTTGTCCTTCATCTTGTGGTGTTTCCCTCTGGCTAACACCTGTAGTTTTTTCAAGGGTCATTCAGATGTTACCTCCTCACTGCAGTTTAATTTCTCCTGACTACTTCCCAGGAGGAAATCACTACTCTCTTATCAGCATTTGCATAGCACTTGGTGGAGCCATCACATTTGTTTCACAGTTACTTGCCCATGCTCACCCTCTCCTGCTAGGCACAGCTGTCCCCTTCCGTGTCCTACTGTGAGGTCCCTGGAGAGGAAGCTGGGCTCATCCTTTGGCTATTCTGCGAAGTTCTTTTCCAAAAGTGCGAAGTGTAAGTGGAGTCCATTTTAAGGAGATTCACTAAAGGCTCCTGGACGATGAAAGGACAGTGATATGCAGAGGATAGTTTACTTAACTCCTTAACAGGCCAGGACCCAGGTTTCCTACAGTTCACTGCCTGCTTCCAGTCCCTCTGAGGCTAGGGTCAACTTAACTTCCCCTCATTCATGCCCATATCCGACACGCCTCAGACATCATCATTCCTGAGTCTGGGCCCAATGCACCTTTAGGCCCAGAGGTGGTGATACCCAGCCCAGCTTCCTGGGCAGATGAGCCACCTGTTCTATCGTACAAGGTCCCATCTCACAGGTAGTTGAATGCTCCGCTGTCACCATATTGAAATTCTTCATAATTGTTGAACAAGGGGCTCCACAGTTTCATTTCGGCCTAACCCCACAAATTATGTAGCCAGTCCTGGGGATGTATTTCCTCACCTGATTTAAGGCTACTTCCTAAAGTCCTTATTTTCTGCTGTTGGGGTGATGTCTTTTCAAGCCGATCAATAGTATAAATGACCAGTCCCATGAAAAGGAAACCCCCCTATAGGGCAAGCCTTGATCCTATGGCCCCTCACAAGGCAATCTTACAAAATATTGATATTAGATAGTTTTCCAAGTCTGGGTATTTTAAGGGTTCAAGGGTTCTCAGAGACAATTCTAGCTTAGAGTCATCCTGTTACAGATGCTAATGCTTTTTGTGTCATTTTTTTTTACTAATCTTCACGTGTAGATGCATGCCAAAATTAAACAGGCCCTTAGGAAATATAGAAGCACTTGTTTATATACTAGAGTGATTCAGAATTTCCATTCCTGAAAATCCTGACTGTGTCTAGAGCACAGCTGGGAGGCACTTTACAGTTCTCCTGAGGTCAGTAGTTTTCAAGCTGGACCTGTTGGTGGTGTAAGAATTCCATGGGGAGTGTACCAGGGGCCGCTGCTGGGGACAAGCCAGAGGCCGTATAGTTAGGGTTTAGGGGTCTGCCATCTTCACTTTGCACAGAGTCATTCTGAATTTTGCCTTTGTACATTTTGTACTCACATAGGGTTCTGCTGCTAAAAAAAAGGTCTTGAAAACTACTGACCTGGTTATTTTCATTCTACTGCCATCTGACAGAAGAAGCCCCTGGAAGTTAGAGAGATTTAGTGGATTACCCCAGGTAACCCAGATTATTAAATGACAGAGCTATACCTCAAATATGACCTCTTAATTCCAGTAATATTTGGCATTTAATATTATGGTCGTGTTCAGACTGTTTAAGTAATTTCACTAGAACGTAGTTTTACGGAAGCCAAAGGAACAAGTTTGCTTGGCTTATATTTCCAGGAAAACCTGCATCCATTCATGGAGGTGCCACCTCTGATGCCATCTGGATGCCTCATAAATCTGTAGGGTTGTTTGCAAGAGCACTGGACAGGAGAGGGTGGAAAGTGCAAACCAAGAGAATTATCACTGCTAGAAAAACAAGTGCACATTCCTGAATAGGCAGCCATGGACGAAGAAACTTGAGTGCCCGGTAAATTTATGAAAAAGCGTTCAACTTCATTGGTAGTCAGAAGCATGCAAATTATAACAATCTGTTGTATAATACATTGATAAAGTTTAAAAATGAGGGTAGTTGGCTAGGAGGGACAAAATAAACACTCTCATACTCTCTTGGTGGGAGTGTAAATTGATACCACATTTTTTGGAGGGGATTTTGGAATACCTTTCTAGATTTTAAATAGACCCACTCTTTTATCTAGCAGTCTAGGAATTTATCCTCCAGCAAAGGTCAAATAATAGCACAGATTTATCTGTACAAAGATAGTCAGTGTAATTGTAATAGTTTGGAACAGTGTGGGCGGAGGCATCCTGTCTCCTGGCTTCATGTTTCCATGTGGAGGGAACTTCACCAGACTAGTATTCCTGGCCTTTTGCCCCATGAACTCACTTACGTCAACCCTGGGAAAGAGTGAAGGTTCTTATTTGTGTGTTTGGGACAAAGAGCTGAGCATTTCTGTTTGGCCCCTTCCTCTCCCCTTGCTTGGATCCACCTACCTTCAGTGACATTGTACTCCCATCCGCTCTTGGTCACAGGATGAACTCTGGCCCTATGGGGCAACCTGCAGTTTTGAGGTTCAAGTTAGATTCTGGTGGTGGTGGGTATCTTATTAGTAAACTCATTAGACTCTCACACCTAAGCCATGTTCTCTAGAATTCACTTAATCAGTAATGAAAGTGATATTTTATTTCTATATCTGAATCCTGTGTCTTTATCTTTCAATTATTCTGAAATCCAATAGGAAAATGGAGAATATTATTGATACTATTGACTATTACTATTGATACTATTGATACTATTGACAATTGACTATTATTGATAGTCCCTTCAAACCTCAGTGGCAGAAAAAAATTCTAAACAACCATAATGTCCACTAAATAAATTGTGGTACTCCCATTCAATAGAGCACCATGCTGCCGTTAGAAAGAATGAGGTCATCTTATATATAGACAGAGAAAATGTCCACAACATAATGCCAAGGGGAAAAAAGGGGCAACTTTTGTAAGAACTGACATAGTTTGCATATGCCCTAGCAGAGTGTTTGGGAAAATGCACACGGATCTGTTAATCGTGGTCAGTGGTTACTTTCAAAGACTGGTGTGGTGCGGAGCTTTTACTTCTACAATATCTTCTGTTTTGCTTGAATGTTTTGTTTTACAATGAGTTAGAGTCACTTTTGTAAAATTAACAAAATCCATTTTATTTTTCTTAAGGAAAAAGTTGTGATAGTTCTGTTACTAGTGACGTTAGATAATGTGGTTATCAGAGATTGTACTTAATTCAAAAAATTTCTCCCCTTCTAGCTTAAAAGATAAGTGAGGGTATTGAAGGTGATCAGAATGCATGGCCCTTAGGCTAGAAAATGGTACTTGGCCATATTTACCCTGGATATTATTTTTGAGTTCGTACATAATTTCTCAGGTTAATTCTCTGAACTCACAGGAGTCTTTTCTGTTTGACTTTCTGTCTTCTGTTAGTAGAAGCAATATAAGTACTACATCATTTTATATAAGGAAGTTGAGCATCTGCAGATTGGTATCCACCAAGGTCCTGGAACCAGTACCCTGTGGATGCCAAGGGATGACTATATACTGATGGTGTAAAATTTGGAAAATATAGAAAAACGCAAAGAAGCAGAGAGGTAAATGGCTTATGATCCCATCATGTAGAGGCAAATATTCTTAACATTTTGTGTCATTTCCAGTTTCTTCTACACATATTTGTACATGGCTGATATTGTGTTCTAAATTCAGATTTGTAACCTACTATTCGTTTACTTAATGTTATATCATCAGCTTTTCCATCATGTCAAAAAATTTCATAGGCATCATTTTGAAAAACTGTAATATTTTATTACACAGATGTATTTCATTTAGAATGCTTTTGAAATGCAGTCTAAATAAAAGCAGTTGGTTCTGAAAGTCTGAAAGTAGGTGGTTACAGGGTTGATCAGGGTGATAATAAGTTGGTATCTCTGTGGTTCATCAGGATTTTCTATAATAGTTTCAAGATGGCTGCCACAGTGCCAAACCACTGTAGGTTAATGTCTTTACATACTTGAACCCTAAGCAGGAAACAAGGGGGCAAGTCGAAAAGGGATTTAAAAACAATATGTGCTTTTTTTGGGTGGGGAAGGGGAGGAGAAGAGGAAAACTTTGCCAAGTTTTAAGAGCTTTAAAACTATTTATACCCTTTGATTTAGTAATTGTACTTTGGAAATCCCTCTAAGGATGCTTTCCCTTACATCTCCTTGACCAGAACTTGGTCTCATGCCGGTTCTTGGACTAATCATGATTTACCTCTGGGACTTGGCCACTACCACCTAAACAAATTATCAAGGAGCTAAGAAGATGAATTTGGCTATTGAGCAGGTAACTAAAAGAGTTATTTTCTCCTTTTGTATTGGCAGTAGTCTTGCATCTAAATATTTGAGCTTAAGTCTTTTTGCATGTTCGATCATTTTCTGTGGAGAGACTCACAGAAGTAGAATGACTAGATCAAAGGGTACAAATATTTTTATGGCGCTAGGTTGTTATTATGGACAGGAATTTTAATATTTTTCTTTTTACTGAATTCTGGATTTACACTTGAAATCTAGGACAGTGAGATACCAGACTCCAACGGCCTCCACACCCTCCTCAAAAAAACCCCCCAAAACCGCATACCACAAAAAACCTAAATCCTGTACATTCTCAAAGGTTTCTTTCAGTAATAACTGAGTGAACTGAAATTGGACAACATCACAATTGCTCTTTCTGTCACCGAGGAGAACAAACTCTGAGGTGAACATCGTCGCTCATGGAGGGGTATGGAGCTGACTGTGTTGATCTGTCTTCAAGTTCTTCTCATTCTGTCTCCTTTAGAGCATTTTATCTTTTACCACTTCCACATAAATGTAGAAGGTAAAGTGAAACTCAGGTAATTTTATTTTTTATTATTGATTAAGCAGAAGATAGAAAAGTATAGGAAGTTAAAACTTAGTCAAAAGAAGGAATTTTAAAATATCTCTGGTCTTGCTCTATTTTCACCCTCTGCCTTAGATGATTTAAGTCAACTGCTGTCAGATTTTTTTCCCCTGTAAAAGCATTAGTCACACTGGAGTCTTTTAGAAGAAAGAGAAATATGGTTAAATACCCAGGAGAACTGTTGTGCATGTTAAATAAAATTTGGATTCTAAAGAAAAGTGGAAGGATTTGTTGGCGTGGCTCTCTAATGGATTACGGCTTTGCAAGTGGGTGTGCTAATTAGTTCACTTCATTCTTCCATGTGTGCCTGTTTTCACCTACCTTGAAAAATTACAGTAGCAATGGCATTTCAGCAAAGACCTCTTCCTGCATTTATGGAATTGTCAGAACCCACTGATGAATTTGAAGTTCCACTCCCTTGAGAATGGGTTGAGATTTCTCTCACATATTTCTTAAGTTTTATCTTAATCTTGTGTAAAAGATAATCTTTAGAAATTCTTCCCTCAGTAGACTGCTCTATTTTCCCATAAAATACACTTGCAAATAGGTCTGCAGATTTTTCAACGCAATGCCTGCAGCAACGCCCATGATAAATCCTTTCATGGCCTCAGCTTTCTGTAACCTTCTCCATCCCTCACAGTGACGCACACTTTTTTTCATTCATCTTTTATTACAATTCAATATTGTATATTTCAATACTTGAATATCGTTAGCTTGTATGCAGCATTCCCCTCTCTCTCTTTTTTCTTTAAAGGACAAACTACTGTTGTGCACATTTCATCTGGAAATTGACTTTGGTGTTATAGGTTCTAATATATTTACACAACAGGTACAGAAAGGTATTGGAAAAAAGAAGAAATATTTTTAACATCGTAAACCTCTAGCAAAAATATGTGTGTAATAGAATCTGGTACTGTGGTATTACACACATTACAACTGTCACTGTGACTTAGAGCCTTGGTTTAGCTGAAAGAAAATCTATAACCCCAGAAATGCAACAATGTCTGAGTCACAGTTCAGGGTAATAAATGTTTTTCACAGAATACTGTAATCCATATTTCTAAAGCTGATGCAACAAAGGAATTTCTACTAGAAATCTTTCAATTTCATGCGTGGAGGCTGCAATGCAGAGAGGAAAAGAGAAAGAGGAAAAAAAAGTATTTAGAAAAAATGATGCACTTGAGTGACATGATGGACCTCCAGATGTTCAGAAATCTTTAGCAAATTTGGTTGCTGCATACCCTTCTCTGATAAAGGGCCAGGGAGAGCAAACTTCATTTGAATAACTTTTGAGAGTGGACTGTTTTTCTCTTTAAAGGGCCTGTTCCCTTTAAGAGGCAATTGTTTTATGACCAGAAAACTGGGAAGAGGAATCCCAGACATGTATCATGAAGGGCTTTCCTCAAACTGGGGAAATGAGGGAATAATTAGACCTTACAATTTTATTGCGTTTGATTGGCCTGGGCAGGGGTTGTTAGTCTGAAGAACATTCTCTAGTGCCTGTGATTGCCAGTCACATTCTCTCGACTTAGTTGGGGGTGGGAGCAGATAGGACAGGTCTAGGTCGGCAAACAGGATGGCCAACAGTGGGTCTCATGGAAGCATTAAAAAGAAGATGGCTGGTTTAGTTTGGCAGGTTTGTTTTTGTGCTTGTTTTTGGCTAACTACAGCAGTCACTTTTGAAAAGACAGTAGGAACTAAAATACATTTTTGTGCCTTTGAGGGAGCATGGGTAGAGTATCTGCTTAAGCCTTGGAATTTTTTTTTTTTTTTTTTTTTTGTGGTACGCGGGCCTCTCACTGTTGTGGCCTCTCCCGTTGCGGAGCACAGGCTCCAGACGCCCAGGCTCCGGACACACAGGCTCAGCGGCCATGGCTCACGGGCCCAGCCGCTCCGTGGCATGTGGGATCTTCCCGGACCGGGGCACGAACCCGTACCCCCTGCATCGGCAGACGGACTCTCAAGCAGTGCGCCACCTGGGAAGCCTAAGCCTTGGAATTTGATATCACAAAACAGGCCTGGCACTTTAGCACTTCTGTGTCACACAGTTCCCGTCCCTTCAATATCTGTTAGACTCCTACTCATTCCTCAAGACCCTTTCAACTGTCCTTTTAGAAATTCTTCCCTTCCACCTTTCAGCTCCCAAACCAGCTTATTTGTATTCCTTTCATACCACTTATGACATTCCAAAGTTAGTTGCTCGCATGGGCAGCAGATCAATTTGTTGAAGATCAATTTCCCCAAAGTCATTTAGTCAAATTAAATTCACTGAAAGTCAATTGAGGAAACCAGTTTCCTTAAAGCGAATTTTTCTGTAAGCCTGTGATTTATTCATCATAAGCTCCTTGAAGGCAGAAACCTTGTCTGATTCACGCCCGGTGCTCTCACATATTACTTGAGATATTGAAGGGCTTAATAGATGCTTAGTGCTTATTGAATTTAATTGAATATAATTATTATGTAAAATAGCTTCATATTTTTCTTGCTTTCCGTATGTTCACATTTTCTATCCGGCTTATAATGTGCAGACCACGCGTAGACAGAGTATGTGGACCTTGAGAAGTATTTTTCTGCCACACCTGTCCTGTAGGCACAGAGTCTGCATAGATTTATGTGGGAATTTCAGCTCTTTATTGGATTTAGAGCCTCTTGGCCCCTCCAATAGCTTGTGTTCTGCTTGTTTAACTATAACTTCTTAAAAGAATTCATCTTTGATTACAGTTGTTTTCCTGTCCCTTTCATTTAGTTTCATTGTTGCTTCATTACATAGTTGATTCATCACTGTTGGTTGTGAGAAATGCATTGGACAGCTTTTCTGTTCTCTCTGAGAACTCACATCTCAGACATCAATGGTACACAACGTCCAGGAAATTTTTTTTTTAATATTTATTTATTTATTTATTGGCTGTGTTGGGTCTTCATTGCTGCACGCGGGCTTTCTCTAGTTGCAGCGAGCGGGGGTTACTCTTCGTTGCGGGTGCGCGGGCTTCTCATTGCAGTGCCTTCACTTGTTGCGGAGCACGGGCTCTGGAGCGCGGGCTCGGTAGTTGTGGCACACCGGCTTAGTTGCTCTGCGGCATGTGGGATCTTCCCAGACCAGGGATTGAACCCATGTCCCCTGCATTGACAGGCGGATTCTTAACCACTGTGCCACCAGGGAAGCCCTCCAGGAAAATTAAGGCAAGTAACTGGGACCTCTTTGGATGAAGGTAGTAATGTGGTAACACTGTTGGATGCCCATCATCAGCACTCCACCCCTTCCCTGCCAGAGATCCCCAGTTTGCTAAGGTACTGGGTGGCCATATGCCCCAGGGATAGTGGGGCTCTTTCTAGCTCCAGGGAGAGAATGAATGAATAGTCCAAGTCAATCTTAGTAATTCATTCGCATTTGCCAGTGAGTGGCTCAGGAGTGGGCATCAAACCCAACACTGGCCAATGAGGTGTAGGGCGTGCCTTCTGGGGGACTTCAGAAGTTTTTCTCCCTCCTAATAGGGGTCATGAATGGGAGAAGATTTCTTTCTTGCTTTGGATGTTGCTCTGTGAGGAATTGGTGCATGGTACTGTTTCTTCTGACCACAAGGATGGAAGCTACGAGAAGAACTGAGAAGTGGCGCCCAGACAGACCCCTGACACTGAGCCAGCAGTGCACCCATGCTGCAGCCGCCTCACCTCAGACTTCCGTGCTTAAGCCTTGGTACCTGGGTTTTCTGCTGTTTTCGGCTGAAAACATCCTAACTAAAACAGTACCTGCTGTGGTTTACAAAAGAGTTGATTTCCCTGACAATGAACATTTGGTAGATGTCCTCCGAGTCCCTTTAATCCCAGCCTGCCATGAAGCCTATATGACTTTAGAGTCAGCCAGGTCTGTGATCCAACTCTGGTGCCACCATTTACTAGCTGTGTGACCTTGGGCAAGTTGCTCAACTTCTCTGAGCCTCGTTTTCATTCTCTGTGTCCCACATTGCTGGAAATCTGAGCCTCTTTCTAGCCCTCACTCCATCTCTGACCCATCTCCTACCCATCTCCATCTCATAACACCCAGCCTGAGGCTTTGGGAGAGTTTTACTTCAAATGCTGTTTTCCCATCGTCCTGGCTTCTGGGGTTTATTCGCATCACCTGCTTGGCTGAGCCTGGAGGGGCAGCCACTGCTGACCAGAGTATAGGGAATCCTGGAGGAACAGCAAAGACAGGCACTTTATTTAATAGGTACAATGCAGATGCTGCTCTCCGGTGCTGGAGTTGTTGCTGTGAGCTTGGAATTGATCTAAGGAAGGCAGGAGAGCCCTGGCTGCGATCCTCCCATGTAACAGGAAGTAGAGAAGAATCATAGTCAGAAGGCACAGATGGGGAAATCAAGAAAAGTTTAATAATGAGATGATTAAAAAAGGTGTGGGCAGGTTTAAAGAAAATAAGTTTCTTACTTAAAGCACCCCCAGGGCTACAGTGGTAGAGAACTGTTGCTACTCCCATGCTTGAACTGGGAATGGCTACCAGAAACGCATGAGACCCGCATCTGTCAGAGCTCTCAGCCAGCCATGGCTATCAAGGAGGGCTACCCAACAGGGGCTGCGGCCTAAAATAGGGGAATGCAACTACTGACACCCCAGGGAGAATAAATACCCTGATCTCACACTCCTTCCACGCTCTCGTTTCCTTTAGCACCTCCTGCTTAACGCAACTAGAAGCCAGAAGGCGAGAGTGCCCATTGATGTAAGCTGTACAAGTCAGCGTCTTCAGGCACAGCTCAGGTGGTGAAGGGTGGAGAACGGGTTTGGAGGGGCAGGGGATGAATAATATCAGTATAATGAATAAATCAATATAACTAGATTTTGACGAGCAGTGAAATGCCTATCACATCCAATAACTTTCCCAAGGATCCATAGCTAGGAAGTGGTAGAGCTGGGATTTGTATCCTGGCATGTTGCTCCAGAGTCTTTGCTTAGGGTCTTATGTGATGCTGCCTTTCAATGAGTCCCGGGTTTTCCTGGGACTGTGGATAGCAAAACTTGCTTACTTTTCTGCTGGGCTTGAATCTGATACATTGTGAACCTGGACCTAGTGGGAGTACCATATGAAGCCTGAGACTGAGGTCAGTGACATGCCTGCCCTTTTTGTGGTGTGGTCACTGGGGCCAATGATTCTCACCCTCTCTGTGTGTGTGGTGGTCTATCACTTTTAACTTTCTACAGGAAGAAAATATTTACTCCTTCTTAGAATTCTTGGAGGCCAACCATAGCTCAGTCCTAGAGGTGTGTTTAGGGGTTTTGTCCCTATTCTCTCCATGTGTATTAAAAAATAGGAGTCAGGGGCTTCCCTGGTGGCGCAGTGGTTGAGAATCTGCCTGCCAGTGCAGGGGATGTGGGTTCGAGCCCTGGTATGGGAAGATCCCACATGCCGCGGAGCAACTGGGCCCGTGAGCCACAATTACTGAGCCTGCATGTCTGGAGCCTGTGCTCCGCAACGAGAGAGGCCGCCACAGTGAGAGGCCCGTGCACCGTGATGAAGAGTGGCCCCCGCTTGCCACAACTAGAGAAAGCCCTCGCACAGAAATGAAGACCCAACACAGCCAAAAATAAATAAATAAATTTATTAAAAAAAAAAAAATAGGAGTCAGGTCCTCTGAACCAAAACCACCCCTTAATGACGTTGTTTTCCCTACTTCTGTCTGAGCATCAGAAGGTTCAGTTTTATACTCACTTTAATTCGTCTTATTATTATTGAGAATGTCTTTAAAAAACAATTTAAGATTTACCCATATTTTTAATGTGGAAAAAAGAAGATGCTTAGGCAGGTGCAAGATTATTCTAAACCTCCTTGGCAAGTGAACTGCAAAGTAAGAAACTGAATTTGATTGCCTTGACTGGCCCCTATTTAAGTTTATTCTTCAGTCTGGGTGGCCAGATATTTTTGCACTAGAACCCTGTATGTAGTCAGGGTTCTCCAGAGAAATAGAACCAATAGGATATCTATACCTCTCTCTCTCTCTCTCTCTCTCTCTCTCTCTCTCTCTCTATCTCTATCTATTTGTCTATCTATCTATATCTATAGATACATTGAAAGAAATTTATTATGAAGGATTGTCTTACATGAGTATGGAGGCTGAGAGGTCCCATGATCTGCCCTCTGTAAATTGGAGGCCCCGTGGAAGGCTGTATAGTTCCAGTCCAAACCCTGTGGACTGAGAACCAGGGGAGCAAGTGTCTGAGGGCAGGAGCAGATGAATGCCCCAGCTGAAGCCAAGGGAGCCAGTTCACCCTTCCTCTGCCTTTTTGTTCTATTCAGACCCTCAGTGGACTGGATGATACCCACTCACAGTGGTGAGAGGATCTTCTTTGCTTAGTCTACCAAATCAAATGCTAATAACTTCTGGAAACACCCTCCCAGACATACCCAGAAATAATGTTTTATCAGCTATCTGGTCGTCTCTTAGCTCAGTCGAGGTGACACATGGAATTAACCATCACAAAACCACTGAAGGCCTTACAGGCATTTGCAAGTAACCACAATTATCCAAAGGTTTTGTTCCTAGGGAGAGGCTGCCTTCCCAGCCTCTTCACATTTGAGAGGAGTTGAGGAATCGCTAGAGGAATTAAAGACCATGGGAAGGAGGTAGGGGAGGGGCTGACGGAATATGGGAATATGCAGGGTGCTTCTGGAGAGCTGCCCCTATTATTTCAGAAAGCATACTTTTCAGCAAACTTCCTGATGAAAATCTGCCATATACTATGGACTTCAACTAGCCTTCAGGAAATGATATCAATCCCTGGTTCACTTTCATGACATTTATGTCGGCTGGAGTGACTTTTACGTTAAACAGGAAAGATAAGGCAAATTGCTGGTAGCTTTTAAAAAACTGTGGGCTGAGAAGACTTTTATGCGGGCTGTAAAGATCTGAATGAACATCTTTCAAGTGAGTCCTAGAATAATTAGAAATGAAAAATTGGAAACATTCATTTGGATCCCACAGTAGATTATACGAGGATCTAAAATAAATAGCTCCTTTAGCTCTCCCCTCACCTGAAATATGGTACAAAGAAAATTCTCCTCAATTTTTGTCCTGGTGAATAATACACTAAGGTCTTAAATTTTGGATCTAGTGTGTAAAATGAGCTAAGATTTAAGTCCAAGTTTCCTATATTCTATGTCCAATAATATTCACTTGAATGAAGAAACATTCCATTCATTTAGGGAAAACACTGTATTCAAGATCATAACAAATTGTTAAAATGTAAGTCCATTATAATATATTTCACAAAGATACTTAATACAAATTAATATTTATTTCTGATAGTATCCATTAATAAACTAAAAGAATGGATGGAGATTTTCTTAATATGGTAGAAAAAGTCAATCTCAAACTAATAGCTAAGATCATTCTTTTTTCCCCCATTTATTTAAATTAATTTAAAAATTGAGATATTTAAATATAAATATAAAAAACAATTGATGTACAATATTATGTTAGTTTCAGGTGTACTACATAATGATTTGACATTTGCGTACATTATGGAATGATCACCATGATAAGTCTAGTAACCATCTGTGTACAAAGTTATTATAATATTATTGACCATATTCCTTATGCTATAAATCTTCGTGGCTTACTTATTAATTAATTAATACGAAATTTTAGTTTACTTCAAAGTTATTTTTCAAAGTTATTATAATTAAATAACCTTACTCTGTTGGATCTCTCTTTGTATAATTATTCCTTTCAAGAATTTTCCAATATTCCAAATTCTCCATCAAAATATCATATCTATGTCTGTCTAATTTATCCTCACCCTGAAATTTTTTATCAGTCTTCTCTGTCAGTTTCATGTATTTCCAAGAGATGAATTATTTCTTGGTTGGTGTCGTTATCTTCCATCCTTTCTCTGTTTCCTGTGGATAAGGCATGGACTTTCCTTGCCATAATCATGATTTCAATTCCATTAAGTGTGCTGATATCCACAGGATGACTTTTGGCAATGTTTGTTAAATGTTCAGGTTCATATGCTACTCTGTGCATGAATGCATGGATATATGATGGTCTGAGCTTGGCTTCTGAACTTCTTTTCAGCCATTTCACTCCTAAGAATTGTCAGACATCTCTAACATCTGTTTTATTTATTACCATAAAATTTTACTTTTACATAAATACCTTTTGCCGCTCTTTTTTTAAAATTGAGGTATAGTTCATTTAAAATATTATATTAGTTTCTGGTGTACAACATAGTAATTCAAAATTTTTACAGATTATACTCCATTTAGAGTTATTATAAAATATTGGGTATATTCCCTGTATTGTAAAATATATCCTTGTAGCTTATTTTATACATAATAGTTTCTACCTCTTAATTCACTACCCCTATGTTGCCCCTCCTCCATTCCCTCTCCCCACTGGTAACCACTAGTTTGTTCCCTATGTCTGTGAGTCTGTTACTTTTTTGTTATTTTCACTTGTTTGTTTTATTTTTTCGATTCTAAATATAAGTGATAACATACAGTAATTGTCTTTCTCTGTCTGACTTAGTTCACTTAGCATAATATCCTCTAGGTCTATCCATGTTGTTGCAGATGGCAAAATTTTATTATTTTTTCTGGCTGAGTAGTATTCCATTGTGATATCTATCTATCTGTCTATATATATATCTATATATATCTCACATCTTCTTTATCCATTCATTTGTTGATGGACACTTGGGTTGCTTCCGTGGGTAATGTAAATAATGCTGATGTGAACATTGGGGTGTATATATCTTTTCAGACTGGTGTTTTTGTTTTCTTTGAATAAATACCCAGAAATGGAATTGCTGGATCATATGGTAGTTCTATTTTTTATTTTTTGAGGAACCTCTGTACTGTTTTCCACAGTGACTGCACCAGTTTACATTCCCACCAACAGTGTATGAGGGTTCCCTATTCTCCACATCCTTGTCAACATTTATTTGTGGAATTTTTGATGATAGCCATTCTGACAGGTGTGCAGTGATATCTCATTGTGGTTTTGATTCTCATTTCTCTGAAGATTAGTGATGTTGGCCATCTGTATGTCTTCTTTGGAAAAATGTCTATTCAAGTCTTTTGCCCATTAAAAAAAACCTAGTTTTTAATTTTTTGATCAATCTGTGAGGCATGTGGGACCTTAGTTCCCCAACCAGGGATTGAACCTGTGCCCCCTGCATTGAGAATGCGGAGTCTTAACCACTGGACCACCAGGGAAGTCTCTTCTGCCCATTTTTTAATTGTGTCAGTTGCTTTTTTGATATTGAGTTGTTTGAGCTGTTTATATATTTTGGATATTAACCCTTCATTGGTCACATCATTTCAAATATTTTCTCTCATTTGATAGGTTGTCTTTTTGTTGTGTTGATAGTTTTCTTCACTGCACAAAGCTTTTTAGTTTGATGTAGTCCCATGTTTATGTTTGCTTTTGTTTCCCTTCCCTGAAGAGACAGGTCCAAAAAAATATTGCTAAGACCAATGTCCAAGAGTGTATGGCCTATTAGTTTTTAAATTCAAAAATTTTTTTGGCTGCGTTGGGTCTTTGTTGCTGCGCACAGTCTTTCTCTAGTTGCAGCGGGCAGGGGCTACTCTTCATTGTGGTGCACAGGCTTCTCATTGCAGTGGCTTCTCTTGTTGTGGAGCACGGGCTCTAGGCGTGCAGGCTTCAGTAGTTGCAGCACGCGGGCTCAGTAGTTGCAGCATGCGGGCCCTAGAGCACACAGGCTTCAGTAGTTGAGGCGCGTGGGCTCAGTAGTTGCTGTGCATGTGCTTTAAGGCATGTGGGCTTCAGTAGTTGTGGCGTGTGGGCTCAGTAGTTGTGGCTTTCAGGCTCTAGAGCGCAGGCTCAGTAGTTGTGGAGCATGGGCTTAGTTGCTCTGTGGCATGTGAGATCTTCCTGAAGCAGGGATTGAACCCATGTCCCCTGCATTGGCAGGCGGGTTCTTAACCACCGTGCCACCAGGGAAGTCCGCCTGTTTTCTTCTAGAAGTTTTATGATCAGGTCTTACATTTAAGTCTTTAATCCATTTTGAGTTTATTTCTGTATATGGTGTGAGAAAATAGTCCAGTTTGATTCTTTTGCATGCAGCTGTCCAGTTTTCCTAATACCAGTTACTAAAGAGGCTGTCTTTTCCCCATTGTATATTCTTGCCTCCTTTGTTGTAGATTAATTGACCATATAAATGTGAGTTTATTTCTGGGTTCTCTGTTCTGTTACATTGATTTACATGTCTGGTTTTGTGCCAATATCATATTGTTTTGATTACTGCAGTTTTGTAGCATAGTTTGAAATCGGAGATTGTGATAACTCCAGCTTTGTTCTTCTTTCCCCAGATTGCTTTGGCTATTTCGGGTCTTTTGTGTTTTCATACAAAGTTTAGAATTATTTGCTCTAGTTCTGTGAAAAATGCCTTTAGAATTTTTTTTTTTTAACATCTTTATTGGGGTATAATTTCTTTACAATGGTGTGTTAGTTTCTGCTTTATAACAAAGTGAATCAGTTATACATATACATATGTTCCCATATCTCTTCCCTCTTGCGTCTCCCTCCCTCCCACCCTCCCTATCCCACCCCTCCAGGCTGTCACAAAGCACCGAGCCCATATCCCTGTGCCATGCGGCTGCTTCCCTCTAGTTATCTACCTTACTACGTTTGTTAGTGTGTATATGTCCATGACTCTCTCTCGCCCCGTCACAGCTCACCCTTCCCCCTCCCCATAACCTCAAGTCCGTTCTCTAGGAGGTCTGCGTCTTTATTCCTGCCTTACCCCTAGGTTCTTCATGACATTTTTTTTTTCTTAAATTCCATATATATGTGTTAGCATACGGTATTTGTCTTTTTCTTTCTGACTTACTTCACTCTGTATGACAGACTCTAGGTCTATCCACCTCATTACAAATAGCTCCATTTCGTTTCTTTTTATGGCTGAGTAATATTCCATTGTATATATGTGCCACATCTTCTTTATCCATTCATCCAATGATGGGCACTTAGGTTGTTTCCATCTCTGGGCTATTGTAAATAGAGCTGCAATGAACATTTTGGTACATGACTCTTTTTGAATTTCGGTTTTCTCAGGGTATATGCCCAGTAGTGGGATTGCTGGGTCATATGGTAGTTCTATTTGTAGTTTTTTAAGGAACCTCCATACTGTTCTCCATAGTGGCTGAACCAATTCACATTCCCACCAGCAGTGCAAGAGTGTTCCCTTTTCTCCACACCCTCTCCAGCATTTATTGTTTCTAGATTTTTTGATGATGGCCATTCTGACTGGTGTGAGATGATATCTCATTGTAGTTTTGATTTGCATTTCTCTAATGATTAATGATGTTGAGCATTCTTTCATGTGTTTGTTGGCAGTCTGTATATCTTCTTTGGAGAAATGTCTATTTAGGTCTTCTGCCCATTTTTGGATTGGGTTGTTTGTTTTTTTGTTATTGAGCTGCATGAGCTGCTTGTAAATTTTGGAGATTAATCCTTTGTCGGTTGCTTCATTTGCAAATATTTTCTCCCATTCTGAGGGTTGTCTTTTGGTCTTGTTTATGGTTTCCTTTGCTGTGCAAAAGCTTTGAAGTTTCATTAGGTCCCATTTGTTTATTTTTGTTTTTATTTCCATTACTCTAGGAGGTGGGCCTTTAGAATTTTGATAGGGATTGCATCAAATCTGTAGATTGCCTTGGCTGGTATGGTCATTTTAACAATTTTAATTCTTCCAATCCATGAGCATGGTATATTTTTCTATTTGTTTGTGTTGTCTTCAGTTTCTTTCATCAATGTCTTTGGTTAGATTCATTTCCAGGTATTTTATTATTTTTGATGCCATTATAAATGGGATTGTTTTCTTAGTTTCCCTTTCTGATAGTTTATTAGCATATAGAAATGCAACAGTGTATTCTGTGTATTAACTTTGTAACCTGAATTTTACTGAATTAATTTTTTAGCTCTAATTATTTTGTAGTGTTTTTACGATTTTCTATATATAGTATCATGTCATCTGCAAACAGTGACAGTTTTAATTCTTCTTTTCCAATTTGAATTTCTTTTATTTCTTTTTTTTTTTTGTCTGTTTGCTGTGGGCTAAGATCATTCTTAATGTAAAATACTAAAGGCATCCCCATTAAAGCCAGGAACAAGGTAGGAATGACTACTGTCACCATTATGTTTAATTCTGTATATTCTAGAAAATGCATTAAGACAAGAAAAATAAATAGAAGTTATAAATTTTAGAAAGGGAAAATAGAAAATTCATATTATTTACAGTTAGAGTAATTGTTCTAAAAACCCATGACTATTAGCTGAAAAACTATTAAAAGTAGTAATAGAGTTTACAAAGGTGACCACTAACAAAATCTTTTCCATGGGCTTAGTTGTATGTTAATAAGAAGTGTAAAGGACCCTTATGATGTTATAATGAGAAACCTAGCCATATTTTGATACTGTTTAACTTCTGACAGCTTTTTAGCCTTACCTGTCCCTCTTCCCTTTATGCCAGACATCTGGGCAAGTTGATAAGAAAGTGCATACTCGTTTGGTGCTGGTGGGAGACTGTCCCTTTTCCCATATGGGAATACACATCCTAGGCTGCTCCACCCCTCTCTAAACACGATAAAAACCCAGACTTGTTTCCTTTCCTTGTTCTCTCAAGTAGTTTTGGACCTGCTTAAGAGCCCTACCATGTGCTGTCCCCCTACGAAGACCTCAATTATGTGAGCAATAAACCTGTTCATACCCTCTTGATGTGTGGCATCGTAGTCTTGACACTGGAACTGAACTTTGGGTGGGGATACCTCCTACTTTTTTTTTGCGGTATGCGGGCCTCTCACTGTTGTGGCCTCTCCCGCTGCAGAGCACAGGCTCCGGACGCGCAGGCTCAGCTCCCGGGCCCAGTCGCTCCGCGGCATGTGGGATCTTCCCGGACTGGGGCACGAACCCGTGTCCCCTGCATCAGCAGGCGGACTCTCAACCACTGTGCCACCAGGGAAGCCCTACTTTTTTATATATAACAGATATATAGCAGACATAAAAAGACTGAGATGAATACTAATAGCTAGCATTTACTTATACTTACTGTATTTTTACATACTGTTTTCAGAGCAGTGAGTCATTTAATCTTTACAACAACCCTATGAGGTAGGTGATATTATTTTCATTTTATAGATGAGGAAATAGAGGGCAGAAGTTAGGTATTCTGCACTAGATCACGCAGTTGTTCAAAGCTGAGGTCAGGATCTAAATCCAGAAGTCTGGTTCCAGAGCCCTCTCTAAGCCACTGTATGGGAGATATATTTTACTCCATTAGCCATCCCATGTGTGGCTTAATATTTTAAATGAAAAACCACACCAATAAGTCTACCCCATGGTGCCTACAACATACATTAATTTTCTCTTGGTGCATGGTTTGGCATTTTTTCATTTAACTGCTGATTTGTGATACGTTTTAAAAATCTGGCATGCCAAACCAGACTTTGAAGATGAAATGGAGGCACAGAATGTTAAAGTAAACTTGCTTAAGAGTCACGTATCCATGAAGAGGCAAAGCCAGCATCTGCCTCTATTACCTTTCTGATTTAATAATTGACATTCACATAGTGCTTCGTAACTAAAAAAGCATGTTATATACATTATTTCATTTGGTAACCTCAGCAATTGTGGAAAGGTAAGCTAGTAGAGGTATAAATCCCCCATTGTCCAGATGAGGAAACTGAGACCCAGAGAGGTTGTATAATTAATCCAAGATGACACACATGTTAAATGTGTGGAGCAAGACCAGAGTGTGGCCTTTGATATCACATTTTTCATTGTATCAGGCTGGTTTCTGTGTTGAAGGTACTCCTAGACATGTGCTTATACGTGGAGAGGCCTGGGGTACCACATTTTCTTCCAAATGTGAATGATCCAAACTGGAGTTTCCTGGGAACCTGAATCTGATCTGTAGGTGCTCCTTTGGCTTCTGGAAAGCACCAAGCTCTGATAATAATGTCTGAGAGTGGTCAGAGTCTCAGTAGGTGCTTTATTAATCTGTTACTTTTAATCCTGGTATGGCGGAACTAGGGGATACCTTGCTAGGGAAGACAAATGCCAAGGGAGATATGGCAGAGTCTCCCAGAGATGGCTGCAACATTATCTCGCACTCCACGTGCTCTTCTGCAATGTGACTTTGCCATTCTCCCATCAAGAGATGCAGTCTGGGGACTTCCCGGTGGCACAGTGGTTAAGAATCCACCTGCCAATGCAGGGGACAGGGGTTCAATCCCTGGTCTAGGAAGATCCCACATGCTGCGAAGCAACTGAGCCCATGCACCACAACTACTGAGCCTGCACTCTAGAGCCCGCGAGCCACAACTACTGAAACCCATGCGCCCTAGAGCCCATGCATTGCAACTACTGAACCCATGCACCGCAACTACTGAAGCCTGTGAGCTCTAGGGCCCACATGCTGCAACTACTGAGCCTGCATGCTGCAACTACTGAAGCCCGTGCTCCTAGAGCCTGTGCTCCACAACAAGAGAAGCCACCGCAATGAGAAACGCACACACCACAACCAAGAGTAGCCCCTGCTCGCCGCAACTAGAGAAAGCCTGCACACAGTAGCAGTGAAGACCCAATGCAGCCAAAAAAAAAAAAAATACATTCTGTTTCTCCATTCCCTCGAATCTGGACAGGCTTTGTTTCTGCTTTGACCAGTAGGACATGGCAGAAGTGATGCTGTGCCATTTCCAGGCATAGCCCTTAACTGACCCAGCAGCTTCTGCTTCCTGCCTCTTGGAAACCAGGCAACATGTAATAAAAGCACCTATCCTGAGACCACAGTGCTGTGAGAGCCCTCAGACATGTGGAAAGGTGTTGGAGGTTGAGACACCAAGTGGAGAGAGACAGAAGTCAGGGAGCATTGAGGTGTCAGACGTGTAGTGAAGAAGCCATCTTGGAAGTGGATCCTCCAGCCCTAGCTGCCCGGATGTAGCACAGATGAACTGCCCCAGGCAAGACCTTCTTGAATTTCTGATTCATAAAATTGTGAGCAAAAGAAAAGGATTGCTTGAAGCCACTAAGTACTGGAGTAGAGTGGTTTATTATGCAGCCAGGGATGACTAAAACAGAAGTAACTTTAGGCTGTTCCTGGTACTACACCCTGAGCAGTCAACAGCAGCAGGCGTAGCTCTCCTGTCTGCGTGGAGTTTCTTTTCATTTAGCAGAATGGACCACAATGGGAGTAACCACTGGTCACTGATGATCATTTTCAGCTCTTAGGTGCTTAGGTCTGTTTTATCATTAGGACAAGATAATAATCAGAGAACTTACTTATACATATCTGAGCTAAAATTTCATGATGCATTTTGAGCAAGAGGAAAATGATAATTCAAGTATGTGATTACATTTGCCTAGCTTTTTGCAGTTTCCAAAGTGCTTTTTCATGTCTATCTCCTCTTTCGATCTTCCCAATGAGTCTGAGATAGATAGAAGAGGTTTTATTATTCCCATTTTTTTCATAAGGAAATAGAGGCTCCAAAAGGTTATTTGACTTGCCTAAAGCCATGTGGATAGGTTCGGAGGTAAGTCTAGAATCCAGATGTCTTCACTCACAGCCCATTTCTACGCCAGCAGCCAACCAGCCTGTGAGATGGGCAAAACAGAGAATGGATTGTGGGGGGGGGTCATGCCTCTAGCTAATGTTTTAACCATTACGGTAGGTGTATGTTCAATGAAACTTGCTTGTTTCCAAGACAACTGGATTCAAAGGAAAAAACCTCGATTGCTCGGGAAGAGGGAGATTCACTGTCATTTCCATCCCTTTGAAGAATTGCACATTTTGATGGGCAAAGTGCCAGAAGTAATTAAACCAGATAGCTCCACAGAGCCCTGATGGAGCAAGAAAGCAGAAGAAAAGAAACATATTTATATGTATATAAGTGCGGGTGGTGTTTCTGCTGTGAGAGTCTTTCAACAGAAATCATGACAATCCAGGAAAATCCAGGGATCAACATTCTATAGAGAATAGCAACAATCTGGAAAGAAAAAGAAGAGAGCATCTTGAAATGGAGAGATGGGGAGGTGGGGGGAGGACAGAGGAAGAGATGGGCAAGGGGGAGGAGCAGTTCTAGCCCCTCAGCCTTTTCCCTGGTCCCCAGGGGAAGAAGCAGTGGACGAAGCAGTCAGATTTTACCATGAATTCCCTAAGTTGAGTCTAATGGCTCGAAGCATTCATTTTGTCTTTATTTGCTTTTCTTGTGAGGTATCCACTTGGCTCTAATTTCCCATTTTTGCTGTGGAGATCAAGAGATTTGGAACAGAGCAGATATGGAATACATTCTTCTGTACTGGCTGCATGCCAGATTTTATTATAATTTTTTGTTAGCTTATTATGGGATGGAAAATCTGGTCTCTCAGGCATGTGAGAGGGAGGAGGCTCTTTTTTTTTTATTGAGGTATAGTTGATGTACAATATGATATAAGGTACAGGTGTACAGCATAGTAATTCACAATTTTTAGAGGTTATATATACTCCATGTATAGTTATCATAAAATATTGGCTATGTTCCTTGTATAATATATCCTGGTAGCTTATTTATTTTGTATATAATAGTTTGTACTTCTTTTTTTTTTTTTTTTTGGTACGCGGGCCTCTCACTGCTGTGGCCTCTCCCGTTGCGGAGCACAGGCTCCGGACGCGCAGGCTCAGCGGCCATGGCTCACGGGGCCCAGCCGCTCCGCGGCATGTGGGATCTTCCCAGACTGGGGCACGAACCCGCATCCCCTGCATCGGCAGGCGGACTCTCAACCACTGCGCCACCAGGGAAGCCCAGTTTGTACTTCTTAATCCTCTATCCCTATCAAGGAGGAGGTGCTTTTGCTTTCTTCTATTCTGGTCTTTGATTTGTTCAGTATTTATTGAGCTGTCATTCTGTAAAAGGCCCTGCTCTAAGAATTGGGGATTCAGAGATGAGTAGGGCACACCATTTAGTGGCTCATATTTAATGTACCCACTTGCCTGGTCTTCATAGCTAAATAATGAAAGTGCCATAGCCCTGTTGCGAGCTACAAAGTGACTGTGTCTAATACGTGGTTTTTAGGCAACATTCATTTATTCATGGAATCAACAAATAATTATTACCTCTTAGTAAGAGTCAGATGCTCTGCTATGTGTTGGAGTTTCAAAAAATGAACAAAAGCAACATGTACAACAAAGAATTAGTGTCCAGAATTTATGAAGAACTCTATAAATTAATAAGAACAAATAAACCAACAGACAAATGAGTAAATGATATAAACATGGGATTCACAGAAGGGAAAAACATAAAAGGCTAAAGAACATTTGAGAAGATGTTCGCCCTCACTAAGCTAGCGAGGAAAAGCAAATTAAAATCACCACAAGATACTACTTTATTTTTATCTTCTAGTGTGGCAAATATGAAGTGTATTAATATCCAGCGTTGTTGAGTTGTGGGGAAAGGACTACTTTGCTGCACTTCTGGTGGGAATGCTAAATGATTTCTGACTTTGGAGGGCAATTTGACAGTGTCTATTAAAATAGTTTCTATCAAGAACAATTGGAAACAATCTAAATGTGCCCAGAGTGGATATATAGGACATGGTATATTCAGATGGTGAAATATTACACAGAGTAAAGAGTTAGAGCTATCCATATCAACTTGGATTGATCTCAAAAATATATCATAGAGTGAAAAGAGCAAGCTGCAGAGTTTTATGTATTTTATGACCACTTATGTGAAAAAAAACCCCACAAAAATTAACACTATGTATTTACTATGGCATAGCCTAGTAAAGATACATATCAGATTTTAGTAGAGGTTATCGCTTGGTTTTTGGTGGGGGAAAGGATTGAAGAGGTCCAGGGGACTTCATCTATACTTATAATATATTTTAGGCAAATAAATCATATATAATTATCCTTTATTTGTTAACAATTAACTAAAGGGAAACAGTGTACAGAACACAATTCTTGTCTTGGAGGAACTTTTGACTAATGACCTTATCTATGGGGCAAACCTGGGATTAGAACTCAGATCTCCAATTTTCTAGTGCAATGATCTGTCTCTTGGATGTATGATAAATTTAACCACCTGACTTGCTTTCTGCGAAGTGAGACCTTTTCCAGTTGGCATAAAAGTTAAAACATTTTCTTTCTTTCTTTGTGTATGGGAGATGGATTTTTCATTAAAAAATTTTTTTAATTAAAAAATGAATAGATGTCAAGAATATTTATAATTTATGTGTAAGGTATAGAGACTCATTAACCTACCACTCAGTTGAAGGAATAGAAGACATGCATTTTTCAAAATGGAAATGGTGAGAATGTTTGGACTCTCCCATCAGAGACAAAACCTGAAGGGCTTTGATGGTTTTATCAGCACCATTCCCACAACTCCCTAGCAGCCAAATAAATTAAACAAATGGCCCTATTTGGAAAATTGGACTCTTCTCCTCTGTGTGTGCTAAATTGCTATGCAGTGATTTATCTGGGCTGTTCCTAGAGGGTGAGAAGTCGCACAAAGCTCTGAGAGATGGGTCCAGAGGTAAAAAGAGTGTCCAAGTGTATTTAGCAAATGATGATGCAAACCACGCAAAATATGCGGCACAAAGGAAGAAAAATGTGCATTTGCTGTCTGGGAAGTAATTGAACATTTATAGTTTGGGAATAGCTAGTTCAGAGCTGGAAGAAGTGAGAGTCTTGTTTCAGTCAGTGAAAGAATCAGTGTTCTTTGGAACTCAGTGGGGACGTAAAAGGAATTTACCCATCTAAGTAGTCCAATTTTGAGATTCTTCAAGTCTTTGAGGAGTGATTTAAGCAGGAACTAGTTAAGATTGTATCCAAAATGCAGAGAGAGAGAGACAGAGAGACAGAGAGAGAGAGAGAGAGAGAGAGAGAGAGACAGCCCCACACCCCCACTTCCATAGACACATACGTGCAGGGAGTGAGAGGGGAGGGTGAGGAGGACAGAGACAGAGGGAATCAGTGGAGTTTAAGGCCACAGTCTTCCATGCTCTTTAAGGTATTGGGGGCCACAAGCTTTTATACACATGGCATAAAAGTCTTATAGTAACATGTTGCCTTTACAAAATGACAGACATTTATTCCAAATGAAGGTTAGAAAATTGCTTGGTAGTGTAAGAGATCAGAACTAAAAATGGATGATTAATGAGTCCCCAGAAGCCCCTGACAGCCATTTGGGGCCCCCAGAAGCCATTGCTTCCTAAAGTCCCAGTTCCCTCTTTGCAGACAGTGCCGTAGCCCTCAGTTCCTTCTCTCACCACAGCCTGAAGCGTTGACAGATAGAATACAGGATGCAATATTTGGGACGTAGTCACACACAAAACTGATGTATTGTTTATCTGAAATTCAAATTTAACTGGGTGTATTTTTATTTTCTAAATCTGGCAACTTGATGTTTGGGAAATATGCTTGCCCTTTTTCCTTCCCCAATTCCTTTTTTAATTTTGATCAACAAAGTTCTCCAACCCCCAAAGACCCCTCACTGCTTCAGAAGGGCCTGTGTTAGGTAATAATTTTCCTTCTTCAGGAGCCATAGTCCAATTCTAGGGAGGGAAAGAGTGTACCATTCCCATTTCTATACGTACACTGAGACTTTTCCCCCCTCTGCTTTAAGACCATCGCACCATTTCAGAGAATTTCTACTGTGTACTAGCCAAGAAGGTCTTTCCCTGCAATGTCTTCACAGAGTGGAGAGATTGGAATGGATCTCATTGTACAAGAATGTTCAGGATTAAGAAAGAATTATAATCTTACCTCTAAATCCTACAGTGTCTGGAGGCATGTGGCAGGAGGAGTCTGTTATTAGAAAGAGCATAAGCTTACTTGTTGTAGCCAGTCACAAACACACTTGAAGTTCAGAAGGTGGGCAAGCATTTCTTTACTGTTGCCATTGGGCTGTTCTCTCATCCAAGCACAGTTAGCCTTGGAGGAAGTCTAATAAAAAGTCCCTTCCACTTTGAGCCAGGGACACCTCTTACTTTTCCAGCCCTGGGAGGGGATAGAGGGCCATCACCTCATCTAGCGAGGGGGATCTGAGCCAGGGGTTGGCAAATTACAAACTGTAGGGCAGATCCTGCTTACTGCTGTTTTTCTACACTAATGCGTTAAGAATGGGTTTTACATTTAAAAATGGTTAAAACGATCAAATGAAGAATAATATTAAGTGATGTGGAAATTACACAAAATTCAAATTTCAGTGTTCATAGTTTTATTGGAACATAGCCATGCTCATTCTTTTATGCATTGTCTATGGCTGCTTTCATGCTATAAGGGCAGAGTTGACTATTTCAACAAAGGCCATGTGGCCCACAAAGCTTAAAATATTCACGATCAGGCACTTCACTTTTGGTATAAAGTTGCCTGACCCCTGATTTAAGCAATAAACTTTTCCTACTAATAGTAGCTGCCCCTCTGAGAGTGTAACTTTTTTTTTGCGGTACGCGGGCCTCTCACTGTTGTGGCCTCTCCCGTTGCTGAGCACAGGCTCCGGCCGCGCAGGCTCAGCGTCCATGGCTCACGGGCCCAGCCGCTTCGCGGCATGTGGCATCCTCCCGGACCGGGGCATGAACCCGTGTCCCCTGCATCGGCAGGCGGACTCTCAACCGCTGCGCCACCAGGGAAGCCCTAAGAGTGTAACTTTCAAGTATATCTACTTTCTAGGTTACAAGATCCCCTTCCTACCAGGAATGGATCATTTAGTATTCTTTTGGTTGCCAGGGACAAAAACCCAACCCAAAGTGCCCTTGCAGTTGTGTGGAAGCTGCCTGCAGTGTGACTGCTCTAACAGTGCATTCATGTCGATATGGAAACTTTCTTTCGGATTAGAAATACATTAACATTATCAAAACATTTTCACATGATCTAGATTTCTCTCTGTCTCCTGACCTGCCTTCCAGTGTGTGACCTTTGTCCTTTATTCCTTCTCCAGAGCTTCTCCTATTAGTAATCCAATGGCTATAGTAGTTTCAGACTTGACAGCCTCAGTTTACACTGGTTCCCAACTTTTGTCACATCATGGCAAACACAGAAAATGTTATTTGTACAGCACATTGAGATAAACTATGGAGGTTTGTGAGTGTCTACATAGGGCTTGGTGAAAAAATCTATTATATATTTTTGTAATTATCATATGAAAAAATCAGAAGTATTAGGGAAGATATCAAATGTAAGACTAGTATTGATATAAGTGTTACAAATAAAATCTTTCCAAAAATGTAATAAATAAATTCTCATTTGCTTTAAATGAGAAGCTTGATTAAAATTAACATTTTTAATTTCATATTTTATATTTGAAGTGGTTACATGCAATTCCTAACCAAGGCTTTAAAAATTCTGATCTCTTCAATTATGAGTTACTTGACAAAAAATTTGCTTACACAATTAAGTGCTAAAACATTAAAAAAAATTTTAAACAACCTTTTTAACACAGCTTAAATTATGTTTACAAGATTTGACAGTTTCTTCTTTTATTTTTGTTGACAAATGCATTATTAAAATATCTTATAATTGTAATGGACTTTTAATCCAATAGAACTTTTGCATATCAACTGCATACATGGTTTGAGCAATCACTTGCTGGTAACTTGGGCACTACTAAAATGGCACATAAGCCACAAGTGGGGAGAAATAGCTCGTTATATATACCAAGACAGAGATTTGGGGCCACTGCCTGAAGTGTGCCTCTGGGGAGCCTCCCCCCCCATCTCCCAGCCCTGACAGTGACCCTCACTGCCCAGCTGCATCATGGGCTGCATGCTTGCATGCTGCAGTCCCTGGACATCTGGAACAAGAAATTCCCTAGTAGCTGTAAAAGCCCCACGTTCACTGTGACAGAGTGTGCTTTGCAGTGAATGTGTGCTCTGTAGATGGCCGGGGTAGAGCACTTCCTTTGTTGTACTCAGCACATCTTATCAGGTGATGAGGCCTAGATGGTGCTCATTGAGACTGCTGCCTGCAGGGACCGTGTAGCGTGCCATTGGATTCTGCTCAACTCTGGCCACTTTCTAGGGAGCATCAGATGAGGCTATCTGAGGATAGAGGTGACCTGCCTGTGGGCATGGGTCACCCCACATACCCTCTTGTCACCTCCAAGGCTGAGGGGATTAATATCTTGTAGAATATCTATAACCCATTTGTGGCATACCAATGAGCTCTGGCTGGGAAGCTCTGCCTTCACAGATGGCACTGCAGTGTTTCCTGAACAATTGAAGGAGGTGATTCAGGAGAAAATTACCTTAGGGAACAAAGTTTAACTACCATGAACCTGGGTTGTTTTGGAAATGGATTTTTCCATCACTTTTGTTTACTTCTTTGTTTTTGTTGTTGTCAGCTATGCCTTACGTATATATGTATGTATGTACGTTACTGATTGCACCAAGGATTACGATATACCTCCTTAAGTTATCACAGTCTGCCTTCAATTAATATTATTCTACTTTACATAAATGTGAGACTCCTACAGTAGTAAGCTTCCATTTATCTCCCTCCCATCATTCGTGTTTTTGTTGTATTACATTTTACTTCTACATCTGTTGTAAACACCACAATACATTGTTATCTTTGTTTTATACAATTAATTGTGTTTTTAAAAAAGCAGCTTAATTGAGATATAAATTCACATACCATAAAATTCACCCACATAAAGTACATGGTTCATTAGTTTTTGGTATATTACATGATTACTTAAAAAAATTGTGGTAAAACATATATAACAAAATTTGCCATTTTAACTTTTTTTTTTTTGCCACATGGCTTGCAAAAAAAGTTCCCTGACCAGGGGTTGAACCCAGGCCATCGCAGTGAAAGCCCAGTATCCTAACCATTAGGCCACCAAGGAACTTAACTGTTTTTAAATGTACATTTCAGTGACATTAATTACATTCAAAATGTTGTGCAACCATCAGCACTATCTATTTCCAAAATTTTTGTTATCCCAAACAGAAACTCTGTGGCTATTAAGCAGTAACTCCCTATACCCTCCTCCTACAGCCCCTGGTAACTTCTAGTTTTTCTTTCTGTACGGATTTGCCTAAGTATCTCACATAAGAGGAATCATACAACGTTTGTCCTTCTGGGTCTGGCTTATCTCACTTAGCATAATGTTTTCAAGATTCATCCATGTTGTAGTATGTATGAGAATTTCATTTCCTTTTAAAGCTAAATAATATTCCATCGTATATATATAACACATTTTCTTTAACCATTCATCTGTTGATGGCCTAGTTAATTATCTTTCTTTTTAAAATTTATTTTATTTTTGGCTGCGTTTGGTCTTCATTGTTGCACACGGGCTTTCTCTAGTTGCGGCGAGCGAGGGCTGCTCTTTGTTGTGGTGCTTGACCTTCTCATTGCGGTGGCTTCTCTTGTTGCAGAGCATGGGCTCTAGGCACGTGGGCTTCAGTAGTTGTGGCACGCAGGCTAAGTAGTTGTGGCTCACGGGCTCTAGAGCGCAGGCTCAGTAGCTGTGGCGCACGGGCTTAGTTGCTCCGTGGCATGTGGGATCTTCCTGGACCAGGGCTTGAACCCGTGTCCCCTGCATTGGCAGGCGGATTCTTAACCGCTGCGCCACTAGGGAAGTCCTGACTAGTTAATTATCTTTTAAGGAAATTAAGAAACAAGAAAAAAAATGCTCCTTGTATACTTACCCCTGTGTTTTTTATTTGTGAAACTTTTCATTTGTTTACATATAACCAAATTTTTATCTGGTGTAATTCCTTTCATCCTCAAGAATGTCATTTTAATATTTCTAAATGCAGCACATATCTTCTGGGGACCAATTCTCCCAAATTTGAAAATATCTTGATTTTTTTCCTTCATTTTGGAAAAATATTTTTGCAGGATATAGAATTCTAGGTTGACAGTTTTTACTTTGAGCACTTTAGAAATGTCATTCCATTGTCTTCTATAGTTCACCTTTTCTGATGATAAGTCAGTAGTAATCTTTATTGTTTTTCTCTTATATGTAATGTATCTTCTTTTCTCTAGCTTCTTAAAATATTTTGTCTTTCACTTTGGTTTTCAGCTCTTTGCTGGGATGTGAATAGGTGTTGTTTTCTTTGTTTTTATTCTGCTTGGAGTCTGTAGAACTTAACTGGATCTGTGGGTTGATATATTGTTTTTATCAAGTTTGGAGAATTATATCTTCATTGTATTATTTCACTGCATTACTCAAATATATTTCATTATATCACCCCATTCTCTTTCCTCTCTTTTCATGACTCTAATAACAAGTATGTTGGACTACTTGATATTGTCACTGAGGCTCTGTTGATATTTTTCAGCTTTCTGTTTCTCTGTGCTTCAGTCTGTAGTGTCTATTGCTGCATCTTTAAGTTCATTGACCTTTTCTTCTATAGTGACCAATATGCTGAAAAATTCACCCAGTGAATTATTCATTTCAAATATTGTATTTTCCAGTTTTCGACTTTCCATCGTTTTATTCAATAGTATCTATTTATCTCCTGAGATCATCCACTGGTTCACTTGTTATGTCCATCTTCACCTTTAAATTCTTGAACATATTTGAAGTAGTTGTTTTATTTTATTTATTTTTTGGTTTGGTTTTTATTGAGGTATATAGTACAATATATGTATGTTTCAGGTGTACAACATAGTGATTCACAATTTTTAAAGGTTATACTCCATTTATAGTTATTTATAAAATATTGACTCTATTACCTGTGTTGTACAATATATCCTTGTACCTTATTTAATTTATACATAAAAGTTCGTACCTCTTAATCCCTTAACCCTGTCTTGCCCCTTTCAGCTTCCATCTCCCCACTGGTAACCACTAGTTTGTTCTCTATATCTGTGAGTCTTTTTGTTATATTCACTAGTTTTACTTTTTAGATTCCACATTTAAGTGATATCTGACTTATTTCACGTAACATAATTACCCTCTAGGTCCATCCATGTTGTCGCAAATGGCAAAATTTCATTCTTTTTTATGGCTGAGTAGTATTCCATTATATATATATATATATATATATATATATACATATACACACATACACACACACACCATATCTTCTTTATCCATCCATTTGTTGGTGGACATTTAGGTTGCTTCCATTGGTAATTGTAAATAATGTTGCTATGAACATTGGGGTGCATGTATCTTTTCGAATTAGTGTTTTTATTTTTTTTCAGAAATATACCCAGAAGTGGAATTGCTGGGTCATATGATAGTTCCATTTTTGGTTTTCTGAGGAACCTCCATACTGTTTTCCACAGTGGCTGCACCAATTTACATTCCCACCAATGGTGTATGAAGGGTCCCTTTTCTTCACATCCTCTCCAACGTTTATTATTTGTGTTCTTTTTGATAATAGTCATTCTGACAGGTGTGAGGTGATATTTCCTTGTGGTTTTAACTTGCATTTCTCTGATGATTAACAGTGTTGAGCATTTTTTTCATGTGCCTATTGGCCATCTATGTCTTCTTTGGTAAAATGTCTATTCAGATTGAAGTAGTTGTTTTAAAGTCCTTGTTGGCTAATTCAAATATCTGCGTTATCCCTGGGTCTATTTCTATTGCCTCCACCCAATGCACTTATGGAAAGGACACATCCATGATACAGCTACCTTTCAAAATTCTGAACAGGAATCAAAGCACAAATCAGCTATCCTGGGATCTTCAAACTTAAGTTAGATTCCATAACTCCCTCTGATCCCCTCTGATACTCATGTCTAACTTTCTATAACCCCCTTTCCAAACTTTGCTTCCTTAATTTAACTCAACTCAAAGCGTTTTTTTTTTTTTTTTTTGCTGTACGCGGTCCTCTCACTGTTGTGGCCTCTCCCGTTGCGGAGCACAGGCTCCAGATGCACAGGCTCAGCGGCCATGGCTCACGGGCCCAGCCGCTCTGCAGCATGTGAGATCTTCCCGGACCAGGGCATGAACCCGTGTCCCCTGCATCGGCAGGCGGGCTCCCAACCACTGCGCCACCAGGGAAGCCCCAAAGTGTTTTTTTTGTTTGTTTGTTTTTGTTTTTTCTTCAGTCTGGAATGAAGGGCTGGAGCAGAAAGTGGAAAAACTTGACTCAGCTAGAACTCATTGACTCCTAGCCATCATCAGTGTTTTACCTGTAATAAGGCTTTTTGAACTTAGAAGTTGAGAATTTAGTGTATTGGTCCTCTGACCTCAACATGCTAACTAATACCACCCTCACTTCTTCATACCCCTAAGGATGGCAGTCAATTCAAACAGGTTAGAAGTGTGAGGTGGGGGAGGGGTAAGATGGGGCAAATACTGCTTTGCCACACATTTTGTTCAGTGAGATCATTGTCATGTTAACCAGAGTTTTACCAATGATAGAAATGTGTTACATGTTCAATGTGTGGTACTGACTGTAGACCTCTGGGAGTGCACAGCTATATTTTAGATACTAATTTTTAAAGGTTGATTTTCATTTCAAAGGCAATCTAAAAACATTAATATAAGGCTATTTTGGATCCTCTGACCACTACCACCTTATAATAGTACTGATAATTTATTTTGTATATTCATCTGCGTTGGTGATATGGGATTCCTCAGAGTCACAGATTTAATTTTAATGCGGTCCTCAGTTTGGGATTTGTGGTACCCAGGGGTCTGTGGATGTACACTTAAAAGACAATGAGGGGCTTCCCTGGTGCTGCAGTGGTTAAGAATCTGCCTGCCAATGCGGGGGACAGGGGTTCGAGCCCTGGTCCAGGAAGATCCCACCTGCCGCAGAGCAACTAAGTCCGTGTGCCACAACTACTGAGCCTGCGCTCTAGAGCCTGTGCGCCACAACTACTGAGCCCACATGCCACAGCTACTGAAGCCCACGCACCTAGAGCCTGTGCTCCGCAACAAGAGAAGCCACTGCAGCGAGAAGCCTGTGCACCACAGCGAAGAGCAGCCTCCACTCACCACAACTAGAGAAAGCCCACGCACAGCAACAAAGACCAAATGCAGCCAAAAATAAATAAAATAAATTTATATTAAAAAAAAGACAGTGAGGATTCTTTTTTCTTTAAAAGGAGTTTGTATTTTACATGAATTGAAGAACTCATACTTTTTTTACTTCATATTTTATAATAAGATAGAGGTTGTCAAACTATGGATCATGAGCCGGATCTGGCCTGTGGTCTGTTTTTTATGGACCACCAGCTAAGAGTGGATTTTACATTTTTAAAAGTTGGAAAAAGGAGAAGAAGAAAAAGAATATACAACAGAGATTTTATGTTGCCCTCAAAGCCTAAAATATTTACTATCTGGCTTTTTTTATAGAAAAGTTTGTCAAGCTTTGTGGTAAAGGCTGGAGGGGATAAGGAAGGCTCTGTTGTGTGGAATTGTGACACCAAGTGTTTATATTACGTTTTCTTGGGCTAAATGAAGGTGAGGTGGTACTACAGACTGTCTTTATCTTTGTGGAGCCTTCACTTATACCCTGATGCAAAGGGTAATTGTTTGGGCCTGTGGTGACACATTCCCTTTCTCTTTTGACATGGGCATGGAGGCGTGGACGTCCTCACATGGGCCAGACACATCTGAAGGACCAGTGTAAGTCCTCGAGAGAACATCCCTCCAGCTGAGAAAGGTAGGTCAGAGCAGAGACACCTCTGAGCAGAACACAGCTGCCTTGAGGCAGAGCTCTTCTCTCTTTTCTGCTGTTTCCCTGCTTTGAGGACTTGGGTTAGTGAGAAGAGAGAATGTGAATATCATTTCTGCTGGGTGATACTTTGAATCCTCTCCCAGGCCTTCAGGACACTCCTGTGGGGTGGTAGCGTGTTTTATGTTAGGTGCTGATCGTGAACAACACCATGTATTATCTGTGTGGCTTTTAGACTGTCAGCCTTATTAGGGCAATAAGTGACTGTGGGTCTCCAGAGACTGCAAGTCTTCTCTTCTTGTGTAATGTCCTGGTGAAAAGGGGCTGAACTATAGCTTTCCCCCAGAATTTCTTTATCATCCTTCTATTCCCTATTTAAGTGCTATTATGTGGAAGTCATTCTTCTTAGCAATTTTGAAAGAAAGTTGCTTATGAAGCCATCAAGCAGAGGGTACAACTTGGGTAGAATTGAAATAAGAGAGAGATTGAATTCCAGGTTAAATCTCCAGTCCGTCCCTTGAAATTGAGGCATATAGATGACAAAGCAAATAGAAAACTGTGGGTAAACATGCTGGAATATACAGTGGGTAATGGATATTGAAGGACGATCTTGTCATGCATGCTAAACAGATACTTTTATGAGTTTAAATTTAATTAGCATCTGGAAATTAACAAGGCTAGAAAGAAGGGCAATGGGTTTTTAAGTGATGGCGATGGATAGGTACTGTTTGCAGCGTATAGATAAATGAAGATTTAATTTGTAATACATAATGAGCCAGGTGCCTATAAAATAATTTGTTTTTCAAGTGGCTATCACAGAACAAAACAATGGAGCCGTCTGAGGTGTGGCAATGACTATTATTACAGTTTTTCTTCGGTTAAAGTCAGTTTTGTAGATGGATATGGATTTGCATTGTTCAAGTTGGATAAGGTAAATATTTTCACTGTCTCTATTTCTTCTTTGAGGGATGGCGCATAAAAATAACTTTTGGTTATTTTGGTTATATCTTTTGCACGTTTACCTTTAGTATGTGTGTGTTGGGTCAGGGTACGTTCCTGGAGGAGAGGGGAATGGACTTCTGTACCTTCTCTTCTAGAACCTTTTGATGTTCACAGCATTTGTTTTTTGATGATCTTTTTGGAGGAGGGCCTGAGAAATGAACTTGAGCTAGAGGGTAGAAGAAGGGATCCAGTTCAGTTTGAAAATGGTATCATTTCTGTTCTTCCTTTGGTCATAAACTGTATGGCCCTCTCTAAAGCATGAATCGAGGCTGCCCTTTGTATCACGAACGGTACAGAATTGGGGTTGAGGTCTGGCGCTGTGGCAGGAGAACCACTTGGGTTTGGGTTAAAAGCAGAGGCAGTCCCACCAGGAGAGTTTGTTCTCCCGAGAAGGGTAGCCCCTTGTGCTGAGCTCTGCATGTGTGTATAGGCATGGGCGTGTAGATTCTCCACGCATTGCAGGAGGTGAGAAGGCAGTGCTGTTTCTTGAGGAATTACTCAAGAGTTAAGTAGCTCAAGAGTTATGTGGGATACCCATGCGGACAGTGGCTCATACAAAGTGGGTGCATGGCTGTGGCACAGGTCTACAGAGAGGAACCCACTTCAAGCTTCAAGCATCAGCCTTGCAACTAACTGCCTCTCTCTCTCTCTCCCTCCTCAAAGTTGTGCCCTGTGAGCTGGGGAAGAGTCATCTTGGGCAGAAGTGGAGGACCGGGCTGCAATGTTTTTGTTTATGCTAGGAATGAATTTGTGTTTCTGTTTTTCATTTTCTTTCTCTTGTTTCTTCCCAAGGAAGCGCATTTTAGCGGTGTATCTGGGAGCGTGTGGGCAGGCCACGAATTCCAGGGAAACTCAGTAACATGTCCAGGTCTCTAGGCTTGGGGAAGGGGGCACAGAAAGCCATCTCACGCAGCCATTCTCAGACCTGACTCTGCAACTAGGCCCCTCCAGGGCCTGAAAAATTCAGTTTCCAGGCCCCACTTCTAGAAATTCTGACTTAGTCATTCTGAGGACCTAGGAATTTATGTTTCAGTAAAAAAAAGCACCCTGGTGGGTTCTGTTGGGCAGCTGGGTTTGGGAACCTTGGAGCTAGTATCTCTGCAGCCTGTAAGTGGGAGCACACTTCAATCTTCCCAGTATGTGGAGACTGTAAATGTCGGATGACACATACAGTCATGAATTTTGGCATCAGAACCACTTTGCCATCTTTGGGCCCTCATTGTCTCTTTGATCTTTTGAAAGCACAAACTCCAGCCTCCCTCTGCTTCCTGCCCCTGGGAGCCTTACCCATGACCCAGGTATTGGGGGGTGGGAGTCACCCTGAGACCCAGGCTCTGGGACCAGTTTCCTGTAACATTGCCTATTAGAGAGGGAGTGTGAAGTGTGAGTAATCCAGACCAGGCCAGGCTTTACAGGGGCAGCACCTTGTGTGGCTTCCTCACTGGGCCCTGCTGTGCCCCAGGGAATCCGGCTGCTTTCCTGCCAGTGGGAGATGATGAGGTCAGTGCGCTGAAGGTTCCACCCTGGAAAGGGCGAAGCAGGAAGGTGACTGGAAAATGCTGTTTTAAAATGTGTTGGACCCTCACAGAACCCTAGAGGGAAATAAATTTAGTAACTTAGTTTTTATCATTGTTCCTAAATTTCCATAGTGGAGAATTAGGGACTAGTTTCCAAGGTGGGGATGCTTTTCAGCCTTTGTGTATTTTGAAGTGAGGTCTCTGGGGGCTCACGGCGCACTAAGGGAAAGGCAGGGAGGAGACGTCGCTTTCACTCGGGGAGCACCCAGAATAAGAGCTGGGAGATTTACGAGGTGTCTGCGTGTGGTTAAACCCAGGGCGGGGAAGCAGTCCAACTCTTCATTGACAACCCTTTGTTTTGAGGTAAATTTAAACAGGGCTGTTAAGAGAGTTTCACGTTTGTACAAGTTCCTTTTATGAACAATAGTTTCCAACCATTTACTAATGACCTTGGCACTTTCAGCAGAACAGCACAGTTCTCAGTCTGTCCCCAGCTTTGCAGAGAACACTTCCTGTTCTCCTTAATCGCTTCTCCCATCTGGGAAGCACCAGGCTCTGCGGAAGACACCTGTTTTCTCGCCTGTTATTGTCAAAGCTTGGCTCCCTGGCTGGTCCTGAATAGTTGCGAGTGTGCAGGTGGGGGCCAGAGGGTCAGGCTGTCTGTCCCGTGGGACAGAAAATCACCAAGTGTCTGTGAAAGACTCCCATCATCTCAGTGCCTGCTTGTGAATTCATGTGAGGCTACGTATGGTTCATGGACTTTTTTCTTAGTAAAGTGTCTTCTGTTCATTTCGTGAAAGTGGAATTCATGGAGAATGAGAAAAGTAAGGTTTTGAAGAAAAATTAAAATCAGAATTAGAAGGAAAAGAAACACATACAGAGGTAGAGGAGGAAAAAAATCTTACTTAGTTTAGAAAAATCCTCTGTGTCCTTAGGAGACCAGCACCTGTGTTTTGGAAGATTGTCCTGTGTGTCCATGAGTAGATTTCTCGGTACTTGGTAAAGACAGTGAGGCTTAAATGAACCAGGGCATAGCCATGTTTTCAACAAAGGTTCCCTTGTTTGTGGGCTCTGAGGACTCAACATTATAAAGGCTGAGGTGGAGGCCAAGGATAGGGTGGGGTTGTGTTAATTTTTTGGCCATTTCTCAGTCCTTGTGTTGCAGCAGGGGTTACTGATGAAATGGCCTCAGGCAACCTTCAGCAAGGGCTTACTGGCTTCAGCAAGCTTCAGCAATCTTTCCTGGCAGCATAATTCACTTCCCAGCATTGACAATTCCCATCTGGACAACCTCCCACGAGAATCTCAGTGGCCCGCACCTCCCATTCCTCTACAAAGGGAAGCTTGTGGGATGACAGTGTCTCCCCTACATGGAGAAGCCACCATGGACTTGGACATTGTAAATATCACTGTGATGTGGGCTTGGGGGGTAACAGAGAGATGGTGCAGGAAATACCAATACAAGGTAAAACCCAACCCCTACCACGCTGTCCACATGGGAATTTACCAAAAAATTCCATGGAAAAGGCTTAAGAATGTTTATTCAAGTAAGTTAGAATTGACAAATTTTAAAACAACAACAGCAGAGTCCAGGAGTGATTAGGGTGCCATAGGGCTAATCAGCAGAGATATTCTAAAAAAGAGTGCTTAAAATTCAAAGCCGGGTAATTGAATAATAATAATACCAATAGCGAGCAGGTAGCAACATAATAAAATACTATGCCGCTATTTTCCCAAAACTCAAAGCTCATTTAAAAGTTGACCCCATCTGTTAGAGTATTTGTGAGATACAAACATCGTTATCCTCATGTGGTGGGCAAGGAAATGAAGGCTCAGAGGGACTGAGCCTTTGTTTCTAGCATGTTCCATGCAGCACAGTACTGAACTCCAACTGTGGGATGAAGCCTTGATCTGTCACAGGGGTCCAGGAGTTCACACCTCCCTCTAGCCCTTCTTCAAGCTCTTTCTGAGGATAAGCTATTAACATTAATTATGTCACCACGTTAGGGTCTTTCTTGGAGGGAGAAGTGGGAAAGTAGTTTTTGGAAGGTAATAAAACAATATGTTTGAAATCATTTCATTTTTGCACATAGATACATGAAAAAATGATACATACCAATTTGTTAACAGTGGTTATTTCTGATATGTGTAATTATGGGTTATCTTTACATTTTTATCCTCTTGTAAATTATAGAAATGAGTATACATTGTTTTTGTATTAAAGAAAAAATCCCTAAAATAGTAAAACAAAAGAAAAGGTTCTAGGATTTAAAAAAACTTTCTAATTTTTTCTTAGGTTATTTTACCTGGTTTATTTTCATGCAATAAAATATTTTGCTAAATACTAGAAAATTCAATTTACAGTAATCAGTTTATGTTGTAACTTTTGTATGTATTATACATACTATTTTGTAACATTATACTTTCTTTAATCAATCCCTTCTGTTAGACATCTACTTTTTCAACTAATCATTACTATAAGAAAACTAGAGCAAACACAATTGGCTAAAATTAATTAAAATCAAGTAGAAACATCCTGCCCTTCCCCCACCCCCCAAATTTTGAAAAATGGGCAAAAATCCTTTCTGCGAAATTTTACTCATTTCCAACTCAGTTGTTTTTTTGACCAGATTGTGATCTTGACTAAGGAACGGAAAGAAAGTAACCTATATCAAGTACCTACAGCCACCCACAAACAAGTCTTTATAATACTTTTTGTTTTTGTATTTTAGTAGGTTTTAAAATCAGGAATGAATTAGAGTTACAGTAGGAGAGACAAAGTTCATTTTAGACGGATATTCTTATTTACTATAAGGATAATCAAGCACAATAGCACATGATTTTACAGAATCTTTAAATAGAATAAAGAAACGTGTGTGTGTGTGTGTGCGTCTCTGTGTGTGTCTCTGTGTGCACGTCTGTGTGTGTGTCTGTGTGTCTGTGTGTGTCTGTGTGCATCTGTGTGTGTGTGTCTGTGTGTCTTTGTGTGTGTGCGTCTGTGTGTGTGTGTATGTGTGTCTGTGTGGTATGTGTGTGTCTCTGTGTGTGCATCTCTGTGTGTGTATGTCTGTGTGTGTGTCTGTGTGTGTGTCTCTGTGTGCATCTCTGTCTATACGTGTGTGTGTATGTGTCTGTGTGTGTCTGTGTGTGTGTGTGTGTGTGTGTGTGTGTGTTGGGGGTCGGGGGTAATAACTTACTGTTCATCTGTCTGAACATCTCCGGAAAGGGTTGCTGCATTTCTTGCTGGGCGCTTCTGTAGAACAATAGAACAGTCACATTCTCATCGTAAAGATTATGAGAACCAAGTGTCTGAGGATAGTGACATTTTTTATTCAGAAAATGGTGTTGTGTTTGTGGCACCGTGCTGGGGATACAGGGGTGGGGATGCTTCAGAGATGAATCAGAGGCCACCTCATACACCACCTCTCACAAGATGTCTCCTGGAGATCCTCTAGGTCCCTACAGAACTTTTTTATTCCTCTAGATAGCACTTACCACACGATTCCACAATGATTTGTTCAGGGGTCTGTCCCATCCAGTGGACGATGAACTTCCCTAAGGGAGTCCTTGGAAAATGCTTCTGTTTATTGAACGAATAGATGAATGAATGAGCTAGCTCGTAAAGGATGAAATGACTCTTGTACAAAAAATGGAGAAAAAGGAAGGGAAAGGCCAGGGGAAATCGTTTCATGGAGATGAAATAATGGCTCTGAGATCCTATGATGTGTTTGTTATCTCTGCCCTGTTCTTGGCTCTGTCACTGAGATAACCACCCTGCTTGTCCCATGCTCTCAGCAGGAAGGCTATGTCTAAGATTTGGCGGGAACCTTCAATGCAAGTCCTGCACAGAGGCTGGAGTCATATTAAAGAGAGGATATCCTGAAAAGCTGAAAATGTAATGAGTAGGTAGTTGGGAAAGTTGAGTTGGTGACAGAGAAGCTGCCAGATTTTTACCTTCTGACCTAATATTAATAAGCCTTCATATCCCCACTTCTTCAAGCTTTGACCTTTTTTCTTAGAAACAAACACATTTCTTATTTCCTCCACAAAACAAGCCATGGAGGCAACCTAAATGCCCATCGACAGACGAATGGATAAAGAAGATGTGGCACATATATGCTAAAGGAATATTACTCAGCCATAAAAGGGAACGAAATTGGGTCATTTGTAGAGACGTGGATGAACCTAGACTGTCATACAGAGTGAAGTAAGTCAGAACGAGAAAAACAAATATCATATATTAACACATGTATGTGGAATCCAGAAAAATGGTACAGATGAACCGGTTTGCAGGTCAGAAGGAGAGACACACAGGTAGAGAACAAACGTATGGACACCAAGGGGGAAAAGTGGCAGGGGGTGGTGGTGGTGTGATGAATTGGGAGATTGGGATTGGCATATATACACTAATATGTATAAAATGGATAACTAATAACGTGCTGTATAAAAAAAATTAAATTAAGTTAAAAAAAAAGCAAAAATTGTTTATCAAAGCAAAGTAGACCATTATATCAAAGACTCTGCTTGCAGAGTTTGCAGAGTTTGATACCTGTTCCTCCCTTTTGGCTTGGCACAAGGATCCGCCCCCATCTGAAGACTGTACTTCCCAGCTTTCCTTCCTGCTATGGAACTCATCTTAGCTGAGCTCTGGCTGGTGGATATTAGAGGAAAGTGGTGAGTGCAACATACAGGAGACGTCCTTAAAGGAAAGGGACTGCGTGCTTTTCTTCCTGTTGGCAGAGTGTAGATGTGCAGCTTAACTCCATCAGCCTTTTGGGCCATGCAGTCGCCTTGGGAATGGAAGCCACCTGCAGTGGAGAAGGAAGATAGGAGAAGCCTGGGTTCCTGAGTGTCAAGGCCTTTTCCAGCCTTGGACTAACCAACCTCTATATTTTTGGAAAGAGATCAACTAACTTAAGCTATAGTTATTTTGGATGATTCTGTTACAGCAGAACCTAATTCTGATTAATACAGCAGCTGTGAGCTGAGGGGAATATTTTGCTGATTTACTTCAACTAGGCAGACCATGCGTCTGTCTCTGAGGACTTAGCACGTGTGTTTCCTGAGCCCAGAACTTCCCCTGGGAGCTCAGCTGATAGTGTGACGTGAACTGGAGGCCAGAGGGCCAGAGCCCTGAGGAGAAGTGTGTGGCTCAGATTATAGCAGGGCCTTTGGTCAGAGAGGAACATAGCATAGGGGAGGGAGCGTGGGCCTGGGGTCAGAAAAACTTGAGTTAAAACACTGAACCAATCAGTTACAATGTGTGTGATTTGAAATTCAGTTTCTGTGGTTGTAAGGAGTAATCAGATATCATACTGAGAAAAGATCAATAACTGATACATGATAGGCACTAAAAATGTAGCTATTATTATTAAAATACATGAAGTATTAACAGGACTTTACATATTCAAGGTTTGTAAAACTCTTGCCTTTATGATTAATAGCAAGGCATTGATTCATGCTGTCTAAATGAACCCTCATAGGTAGAAATATAAGAGCTAAAAACAAAATCTCCTAGTGTAAAAATTTCTTTTGATACGTGATATTTTTGCTCAATACTAAGTGTAAAGGGATGGCTTCTCCCTTATATAATAACAAAACCCAATATCATTGAATAAGACTTTGAATAACTGCATTGGATCTGATTCCTAATCTCAGAAAACAGAATCATAGAGGCTGATTTTAATAGAAAGGAACTTGTTACAACAGTAGCTTCTGGAATTTCCAGGAAGACCAGAGAACTGAGAATGGAAGGTATCCAGCCAGGAGCAGCATAGCCTGGAGAAGCTCTAACCAGGTGATGGGTCTTGCAGAGACCCCACTGGAGCCCCTTCCCACTGCTTGGCACCTGTGAGCTGAGGAGGGACACTGGAACCTCAGCCACAGCTGCCACAGAAGAACAGAGCCTCGGCAGCCACACTGGTCCATCTCCTTGTGTCACCACCACCCGCATGGCCCCTTAGGGCCCTTAGAGTCTATGTGATGCTTGGTAGAGCCTAGATCACACGCAGCACACTAGGTGCAAAGGAGGGGAAACGTAGCCTTGAAGCTTTTTAGACCGTAGGACTGGAAGGTGTAGCCTGCACTCCCCCAGAAGGCAGGGCCTAAGATGAGGGCTCGGATGTGGGAAGTTTGTTTTGGGAAGGGATCCTAGGGAATAGAAGTGGGGGATTTGGAAGAGCTTTAGGTCAGAGATGATGGCATACGTTTATTAAAGTGACAAGTTCAACGCTTCTCACCATCAGTAAAAATAAAGGCTCACGAGCTGTATACAGTTCAGTATGGAAATAATTTCGCCTGAGTCGTGAGGATTCACTGTAAAAGTCACACCTACCACACGTTGCAGGTCGAACTACTGCAGTTAGGGGACAATTGCAGCAGTATTATGAGAGACTATAGGACCCGAGATAGGACAGGGACTGTGAGAAACAAGAGAATGGGGCACCTGGTATCTAACCGGTGGGCCTTGATGGCTGATGGCTTATGGAGAAGGGGAGGACAGTTTGAGATTGGTAGCCTTGGTGCTTGGGAGATTTGTAATGTCTTCCACCAAGATCAAGGATACTGGAGAAGAGACAGATTCGGGCTGGGAATGGAGAGGGTGATGGTTCATTTTGCATATGCTCAGCTGGGGGTGTGGCAGTGTACGTGGTATGTGGGCCTGGAGCAGGAGAGAGGGCGTGGCTGGGGTTATGGATTTAAGAATCTTAAGTGTTTAGGGGAAGGTAAAGGAAAAGGAACTGGCGAGGAGACAGAGAAGCTCTGCACGCTCCTGCCAGGCTGGATGTGTTTGTTATTTTCTCCTGTGCTCCTCGCAATAGGTCTTGGGCACGCGACCTTCTTCCTCTCCTCCCAGGTGCTGGCATGGCCAGTTCTGACTCCCCTGAGGTTCTCTCCCCCGGAGGGATGTGGTTCCCCCCGGCTCCTTCTAATTCCTCTTCAGATCCCTGAAGACAACCTACCAGCTCCTCTTATTTACTTGTCTCTTTATTTATTGATTGATTGATTGATTGATTGATTGATTGATTGCGGTACACGGGCCTCTCACTGTTGTGGCCTCTCCTGTTGCAGAGCACAGGCTCCGAACACGCAGGCTCAGCGGCCATGGCTCACGGGCCTAGCCGCTCCGCGGCATGTGGGATCCTCCTGGACCAGGGCACGAACCCATGTCCCCTGCATCGGCAGGCGGACTCTCAACCACTGCGCCACCAGGGAAGCCCTTGTCTATTTATTTTTGAAATAAATTTTAATATATAACGGGAATAATAAAATTCACAAACCCATGAGATTTAGAGAATCTTAAAAAATTCTTATGGTTTTGATTCCCAGTCTGTGTTCCTGACTCTCTTGCTGGGACAGTAACTGGAATTCCCTTTGATCTCTGCCCTCTGCTTTCATTCCTGAAGATGAGAATATTAACCCTTCTCTCTCTTTCTGAGTCACTCTTCTCTGGGGAAGGACTCCATCATGACCCGCTTGCTGGCACAGGCTCAAGGATGCAATCTGCACAAAAGGATACGTCTCTTATTTCCACCTGGACAATTTCAGGTTCAGTACCCTCCAGACCCAGTGCCATCTGTATTCTCTTGCCTTCTGCTGGAATAGGACTCTCTGAGTGGTGCCGCCCAAGACAGAAATCAAGGGGCCTTCAAGAAAGAGGTAATTGTCAGCGGTGTCAGGGGCTATGTGGAGGTTGATGAAGGTGAGGACCGTGAAGAGGCTGTTAAAACTGGCAGCCGTGGGCTTCCCTGGTGGCGCAGTGGTTGAGAGTCTGCCTGCCGATGCAGGGGACACGGGTTCGTGCCCCGGTCCGGGAGGATCCCACGTGCCGCGGAGCGGCTGGGCCCGTGAGCCATGGCCGCTGAGCCTGCGCGTCCGGAGCCTGTGCTCCGCAACGGGAGAGGCCACGGCAGTGAGAGGCCCGCGTACCGCAAAAAAACAAAAACAAAAAAAGACTGGCAGCCGTGTGGTGACTGGTGATTTCCATAGAGGGATGGGTTTCGACATCTCATCCAGCAAGTACATTTAGGCAAGTTCATACTTGTTAGAATAACCTAAACCATTGAAAAGTAGTCTGTGCTCAAGATACTATTGACGGTAAACCTCTAGTAAGAAAATATCTCAATTTCCATGAGCAATGAAGCATTGTGTATGTGTGTGTGTGTGTGTGTGTGTGTGTGTGTAAGAGTAAGGACAGATCTAAACTAGGTCACCATTCTGTAATCACAAGGGGCAAAAGGGAATCCATGGGATCTCAGAGGAAATATTGAGATAATGTCTAAAGCACAAAAGTATGTGCACTGAAATGTTGATATTGCTCGTGCTGGCATATTTGGAAGCAAAGTGCTTTTCTTCCTCAGACAGTTCTGTTATATGTGATAAAGTCTCTCTTTACCATTGTAAGTTTCAGTTTTTATAAGGATAGCACCATTGTGCAAATTGCCTGCTGAAAGAATCACAATATATACCAACTTCACCTAAAGCTACCTCCCAAATCTCTGACAAATGGGCATTGGCATTTTATGTACCTCACTGGGTGAACATTGTATGCTTTTTTTTTTAATTCTGATTTGTTAAAATGTTATTAAAGTGTTCAAAAGAAAGAGCTAAAGTTCCTTTAATAAATAGTTTGAGAGCAGTTGGATGTGTACTAGACAGGTTAAGGAGAAATTTTAAGCCATTCACTGGAGAATAATCTTAATATGAAAGGCAAGAAGATGTACTGGGAGATGAGGAAGCGCTGGATGCAGGGACAGAGAATTAGAATTCCCAGGGACACTCATATCGTGTGCCCGCCCTAGTGTCTTCGGAAACTCTCTCTGTCTTTCCATTGATGGCGTTCTCTCCACTATTCCAGGTGAAATCATTCTAAACACTAACCTCCCTTCCTTCCTGACTCCTGTCCTCCATTTAGACTCTTCCCTGTGGAGAAATAAGAAACCAAGAGGAAGCAAATGGCCAGGACTAGAAGCTTGGAGAAGGCCAGTAAAACCTGAAGAAATTAAACATGATGCCTTAAAGGAGAAGTTAGAGTAGGAAGTACATAGGGTAAAGCGAGAAGCATTAAGAGACAATTATTACCTTCTCTCCATAAGTTGTAAATGACTGCAGGATTTCACACTACTCTGAAGCCCTGATCCGCAGAGCAAGCTGAGCCCGACAGAAGAGGCAGAGAGTATGTATAGACCTGAGTATTTGATACCCAAAATATAAGTTCGTAAATAGTCCTCAAAAGAAAAAGTTGTAAGATTAGTAATTGACTTTGATTTCTCTTTCCCCTCCCTCCTTCCTTCTCTCCCTCCCTCCCTCCCTCCCTCCCTCCCTTCCTTCCTTCCATCTTCCCTTCTTTTAGCAGGTATTTATTGCACACTTATTAGATGCCAGGCCTTCTTCTAGGCACTGAAAGCATCAAGATGTTATGTTTGAGGCCCCACAAGTACTCCACAGCCTGATAATACCAGCATAGACAGGAGTACAGACTGCTATAGTGACTCAGGGGAGGGTCATCTAATTCAGAAATGAATTGGTGTAGGCCATGACTCAGAATGGGATCTGGGTTATGAGTAGTTGCAGGGGTGATGAAGAGTAGGTGATATGGTGATATTTAGGAGGTAGAAGTGGATAAGGGGGATAAGGGATAAGAAAGCAGCTGGGACAGAGAACCAGGGACAGGTTCCTGGCTTGTACCTCTGGGTACGTGGTGAATACAATAGGAAGAATAGTTTTGGGAGAAAAAAATATTTAATTCAGTATTAGGCGTATTGAGTTCAAGGTATAATAAGATGCTTTAGTGCCTGTTAAATATTTTATATTCTGGTTTGAATACAATCTAGTACAGGTGAATGTCAGGTCAAAATACAGGTCTCTGGACATATATTATAAAATTTATTAATTATGAAAAATAATAGTAATGTGGTGGCAGAATAAGTCTCTCTGTCCTGTTCCCCCTCTTTGTCCCTTCAATTCTCATCCCAGGTGCAGAGAGGATCTTACAGCATGAAAAAACATCAAACTGCTGTGAGAGGCAGTCATTATTAACTAGAGATAGGTTTGTGGGACCCCTTGGAAGACTCTGAAAATCCAGTCCTGCTCCTGTGGGGGGTTGTAGGGAGGTGCCCACTTAGGAGAGAGGCAGTAGCAATTCAGCCTGCGTGGTGTGATGCTAGCAGAGTGGAGCTGGGACTCCAACAGAGGGGTAGAAAAGGGAAGAGGACTGGAGATGGGGCAAAGAAATATATCGTGTGTGTCCAAAGAAGAACATCCAAGGTGGACTGTGTACACCTGGAAGGCAGTCTGGAGAGAAAAGAGATGCTTTGCATCATCTTCTGGCCTCAGTGATCCATGAGTAGATGGCGTCATTTCTGGTATTGAGTTATGTCTTTTTAGCGAACCAGATGTTTTGGAGCTTAAGGCAAGATAATAATAATAGATAACATTAACCAAGCCATTTTTTGTTTTTGTTTTCTTTTTGCGGTATGCGGGCTTCTTACTGTTGTGGCCTCTCCCGTTGCGGAGCACAGGCTCCGGACACGCAGGCTCAGCGGCCATGGCTCATGGACCCAGCCGCTCCGCGGCATGTGGGATCTTCCCGGACCGGGGCACGAACCCATGTCCCCTGCATCAGCAGGCAGACTCCCAACCACTGCGCCACCAGGGAAGCCCTAACCGAGCCATTTATTAGTGCATTGCATAATAACAATTATGCTAATTGTTTTACATGCATTATAATATTTGATCCTCACAATAACTTTATGGCAGAGGTGTTGTTACTCCATTTCAAAGCTGAGGAAGCGGAGGCTTAGAGAGTAGCTTGGTGGAGGGAGAATGACCAGTGAGTGATGGAACTAGGAATTCAAACTCAGAGTCCACATCTTCAACCACGGTGCTCTACTGAAGGTCCTCAGGATAAATGTTGTCTGAGGAGGTCCAGGGAGAGGAGGTGGAGGGACAAGAGCAGAAGTTTGAACAGAGGGGCTTGGGAAATGGTGGTCCTTAAAAGGTGAGTGGGAAAAGAACCCCAGAGGAGACTGAGGAGGAAAAGAAAAGTCATAGAAAGAAAAGAAGGAAGAGAAGGAATAGAGAAGTCCATAGAAGGCAAATAAAAGTCAGAAAGGAGAGTTGTCATGGCAGCCAAGGGAATGGAATTTTGGTGGAGGAGGGAAAAGGGAAAAGTTGGCATCCAATACTGCAGAGAGGTCAAGCAAGACAAACACAGAAACATGTCCATTGAAGTTGACAATCTGCTGGCCATTGGCATTGGTGATCTTAGCCAAAGCCAGATTGAGGCAGGTTGAAGAGAGAATGGAAAGAGAGCAGGTAGAACCAGAAAGAGCTGATGACCCCATGTGGAGTTGGGTCTGAAGGGGAGGAAGGAAAGAAGAGTGGAGCGAAGTGTCAGGTGAGAGTCTTTGTTGTTTTTTAGGATGAAGATGAAGAGACTTGTGACTGTTTACATGCTGACTGAGTAAAGAAGAGATTGATGGTACAGGATAGAGAGAGTGTGATGGGGGGGAAGAGAGAGTGAGAGGGAGGGGGGAGGGGAGAGAGGCTCTAGAGTACAGAGCACAAGTCCCAGAGCACAGAAGGATTAACTGGCTAAAGGCAGGATCCCTCCATCACTAAGACAGAAGAGTGGAGGTAAGGTTGCAGATGGCCAGGGAGGAATGTGAGGCTTCATATCTGGTGTTTTCTAGTTGCTCTATATTGAAGGAGGCAAGGCCATCTGTTGAAAGTGAGGGTATAGGTGGTGGGGTTAGAGTGGATTGAAGACAAGGTGAAAGTTTGTTAGCTAAGGATGGAGATCATGGATTTTAGTAGCAGCTCAGATGTGGGACTCATCTCCTGTCATTAGAGAGTTAGGTTGTTCCAAATTTTCACTATCATACACAGAACAGAGAAGGAATGATTCACTAAAAATGCACTTGAATTTTTTTTAAGGTTAAAAAAAAGACCCTTCAATAATTCTCAAGAGAGAGATCCATGGAGGGTAACTTCAAAGTTAGTAATATTTGAAAAAAATATTGGTAACTCGTGTCAATATTTTCCAATCACATTTTTATATCAACTAAATTCTTTCACATTGATTAATTTGCTTTTAGTCAAAGTACTTTTGGTTAAGTTGCTTTCCACCAAATAAACTTTTGGTTAAGTCACCTGCAGTTGGGTTTTATATATAGAACAGATGCAAAGTCTGGACAAAGTAAACAAGAGAGCGTATTGGCCGATCATATATCTCTCCCTTAGATTTCAAGCCATAACATTTATCTTACGGTGTGAGATAGAAGACTTTTGATAGTTGGAAAACCTTAGGTAGCTCTTTAGGTAACCGTTTCTTAGTTAGAAGCAGAAGTGCCGGTTTATCCATCTATAGATAGCTCAGAGAGGGACACCAGCATCACACAGCTATTGACCGTTCAGTGGGTCTGATTTCTAGAAATCTCTCAGAATTCCCAAACTCAGTGTGAGAAATACTATTGTAAATGAGTTATCTACATTATAAAACTGGAACAGAAAATAATTCAGCCAGTAAATAAGCGGGAACAAAAACATATTCACAGATATTAAAATACAAAATTTTAATAAACACTGTGGACTTCTAAAAGAGCAGTTGTTTAAGTAGGAGTCTACATTTTAAAAAATTCTTAAAAAATTAAAAAAAAAAGAAAAATGGCTAAGTTAGTCCAGTAACAAGCATATAAAATTTTCTGTTCTTTGAAAATTTGGTATTTGAGCCCAGTGAGCTTAGAATCGATTTGCTTTCACCCCTCCCACTCCAAAATGGCAGAAGAATCATAAGAAACAGAAACAAAATACAAATTCATAATCCATGAATAAAGGGGCAAAAAAGAGTTAAGTCCTAGTTCACACTGCAACCTAGGATGGCACATAAAGTTCAAAGTTAAGTCCAGGATCCTGCGGACAGTGGACCTTGAGGATGTCTCTCTCCTCTCCCACCAAGAAGCAACACTCGGTTCCTGTTGTCAGCTTCCACCCCAGTTCAGATGGAGGGTCCCTCCCTTCAGTCAGCTGGTCCTTGATTTCCACTAAATCCAAACAAGTTAAAAAAAAAAATCTTTCTCTGCTTGTCCTCTGCCTCTTATCCAGGTACTTGAATTGCCTGTGGATCTGTTTTTCTCTAAATTCAGAGTCATTTGTCCTTTGCTGGAGAGATCCAGAAGCCACCCTATTTACCTACAACATTGCCCATGCAGGGAGGACATCCAAGATTACCCAAATACGCAGCATGCTGGGATGGGCTCTGTGGGAACCAAGGCTGCAGGTGTAGGGACTCCAGAATGATGGGAACCCGCAGAGGCTCCTTGGAATCCAGGGAGAGTTGGCTTTCTGTTCTTTCCACAACCCTGGAGTCTTTCTGTTTCTCACATTCATATCCTTCAAAAAGCCTCCTTTAGCACTTGGAATGGAAGCAGGACATGCACTTTCCACCATTGCTTAAGATTTGTGTAAAGATTTTATGATGGAAATTTCTTCTCCATGCCTATACATTCTTTTATTTAAAGGACCTGTTCTAAACGTTCAGAAATTGTTTTATTTCCAAATCAAAGAATGTGTGGCAACTATAGCCTTTATGCTCATATTTAATACCTGCAGAGTCCAGATACATTTCTTTAACAACAGTTTTTATTTAAACTTCTTATTACTCTGACTCGATTGGCTCCTACTTTGCTTCTTGGCAACTTCTGCCCCTAAGTCCTATCCAGAAACCTCCATTTGAAGGCCACACCTTTTCGGGGGGTAAATTTTCAATAATGTTGCATTTACTATAGTTCATTATTATAGACTTTCCCTCTAATATTTGCTGTTCTTTGAGTAACTGTGCCAGCAAAGTATGTTATGTACTGTTAATAAGAATGACACAAGATTAAATGTAGTGGACTCTACTGATCACAGGACTCTAATGATAGAGCTAACTCTTCCTCAACAAGTGGGCCTCAGCTCAACCTTGTACATCATGACTGCAAGGAAGCATTTGAATTATGTATCCTCCCGGCAAGGGTGAAAAGTCAGAGTGAGATTGATATTGGATTGTCTACCTTAATGTTTTTCTCCGTCGAGTGTGAATTGGCCATCAATCTCAAGTGATGATCTTTCTTGTAAAAAATTCTGCAAAGTAATTTGAGAGACTTCATGGTGGTTCTTTATTATTTAATCAATACTTGACAAATAGTTATAGGACAAACCCAATATTCAACAAGTACCAAAAGTTATAATATGCCAGGAATTAAACTAGTCTTTGAGACAGAGACAAACAAGATAAGGTTCTTGCCCATGAGGAGGTAGTAGTTTGTTGGAGAAGACAAATATGTCTCAAGTGCCATAGTAGTGCTCACTGAGGAGTCCCCCAGGCCTTCACAATGGGGATGGTATCTTAGTAGATTAGGCATGGAAGAATGACTAGGACTTTTTTGGGCAATGTGGAAAATTGTGTTTGAATATTGGTAAGATCTGTTCATTTAATAATAAGCAACCTAATAATGTTCCAAGTTAATTGCTTAAAATGTTAAGTGTTAAATTGGTAGAGCCAGATTACGTGGTACATGGACACATTAGGCTATCTTTCCAGTCTGTAATAAATCCCTGCTCTCTGGTTACTGATCTGCCCTTTTCCCAACCACATGGGTCCTGGTGGCAGCTATATTTTGCCCTGGAGCTCTGGATCCTGTTGATTAGACCAGAGCAGGCACGTGATCAAGCTGGGGAGATCAGAGAGTTTCCCTGGCTCTGGCCATATAGATTGGTTTAGGAATGGACATCAAAGCAGGATTCGGAGAGCGATTTCTAAAGCGGTTTGAATCCCTGGCTCCAGCTCATCCCTGGGGCCCAGCTGCATTCCTGGCATGGGATTCATTCCTGCTGTGTGTTCCCTTAGCCCCTTGTAGTAGAGTTGCTCCTTTTGGCCAAAGTCGTCTCCGTGGATTTCTGTTGCTCGCAACCAAAGGAGCCCTAATTCATGAGGAAATAGCCAGCTCTGCACAACACTGAAAACATTTTCCATGATGTAATCTTCAGGGGTGGAGAGTTTCTAGGCACTTTCCGCGAGGAACATGTGTTTTAGAAACTATTCTTGTTAGAATTTCCTGAGGATCTGAAGGTCTAGGCCTGTCTCCTGGTGTACTAGCTGTGCAGTCTTGGGGCAATTCCCCTTCTCTCACTGAACTGCTTTCTCACATATAAAGGGAAGAATTAAGCAAGATTCATGGTTTGCAAACTTTTCATCCATATTAGATAAACAGCCCAATATATAAAACAGGAATGAGTGGAACTGCTCTGGCCAGTGTGGAGGGAGGCCTCAGTCTACCTAGTTAGGGTTCAGGAGTGCAGCAGAAATGCAGTTTCTCTGAATGGATTGTAGTGTTTGAAGATTAAAGACAGGGAAGTCATCTGTGTTGGGTGGAATATAAATATAGGAGCTAAGAATGTAAGCACACCTCCAAGATAATGACAGAAGGAGATTGGCCTAAAAATAAGTGTTTGGAGCTGAAATATCAGTGGGGAGGCTGAGATACTGCCCAGAGCAAGACTGTCTGTTTTCCTTCATCCTGGGGCTCCATTTCTTTGATCCCAAGCACTTACTGTGCAGCTCCTAATAAAGCAGAATCACGTGCTCCACGGCACGGAAGCCAATTCTGTCTTGTGTACCAATTCCTTCACGCTTCAGTACCCCAGTTCACCCCAAAGTTCCATGAGGGCATTCTGGTCATCAACAGCTTGTTTAAGGATCCAGGAATCTCTGGACATTCTGCCCCTTCCTCTCAGGAGAACCAAGCAGCTGCTGTTGGTTCCTCCTCTTCCTACCAGTGCTCTAGGTCTAAGGGATGGCATGAGAAGGGAGAAGTAGTAATGCTGCCCAGAGAGTCACCAGGATCTTTTTCCTGTGGTTGTGTCCCTCATGAACCTCATGTGAAAATGGAGCCGCTGGGCGGGTTGAAAAGTTATTCCAACCTAACTGTGGCAGAGATGGCCAACTGCCCACTATATTATGTTACTGGTAAGTGGATGTCCAGCCCAGGACTACATTTCCGGGTGCTACATTTCCCAGGACTACATTTCCCAGCAGCCCTTGCTTCTTGACGTGGGCCTGTAACTACCCCTTACCAATGAGCTGGGAGTGAAAGTGATTTGTGTCACTTACGGATCATGTTTGTCACTAGCCTGTTTGCCCTCAGATCCACTTCCTTGCCCTTTCCCTACGCTGCTCATTCTGTACAGGACTGGTTCCTACAAACTACAGTTGTCCAGGCTTCCTTCCTTGGCTCTGGCTAGGTTCAGCCAGCCCGGGGAATGGCAGGAGACCGGAGGGAGGGAGAAAGGGAGAAGACAAGGTATTTCAGCCCTGATCTTTTTGCTTCAGGTGACATCACTGTAGTCTCAGCTCTTAACTAACAGCCCCTCTTCCATGTCTTAGTTGCCCAGCAGCTTTCTCTGTCGTTCAGAGGGGTAAGTGGTGAGTGAGATGGATCCTCCAGTCCTAGGAGTGGAAGTGACTTCTTGCTGATGCTAATCTCTGGATTTTCTCACGTTCCCTGTCTGGCTTTTAAGCTCTTGTCATTGCCCATGTTAAAGGGTGTCTATTGGATTGCCTGGCCTGGGTCCTGTTTTTCTGATTACCTGGCCTGGACTTTGTTCTCCTGAAAAGTCCCTGACTAATACACAGGCCACGGTGGTAAAGAAGCAGGTGTGCTCTCTCTCCTCTTCCTTCCCCGTCTCCTGGCTGCAGCCCTAGGGGGGATAATGGAACCACAAGATGGGAGGAGCCTGGGCTCCCGTGCAGGAGAGCCACCTGCAGGCCAGAAACTCCCACATCAAATTGTTATGTGAGTGAAAAATAAAGTTCTATGTTGCCAAGCTATTGAAATGTTGAGGTTTATTTATTCTAGCAGGTAGCCTTATCTTAATATACTAACAAAAATGGGAATGGAGATCCCAAATGCCTTTCTTCTCAGCCTCCTACTTGTCCCCTTAGGTGGCCTCTGGGACATTGTTTAGGCAAGAGTTTGGAATTAATCAGAGTGGGTAGTGTCTCCTGTCCCTTCCAAGCTCTATGATGCTGGGACCAGTTCACTTTAAGAAGGTCCTAAATAGGTGATGGAGAAATTATAAAAATTGGGATGACTAAACTGTAATACTTAAAAAAATTTTTTTTATTGAGGTATAGTTGATTTACAATGTTGTGTTAGCTTTAGGTGTATGGCAAAGTGAATCAGTTATACACATACATATATCCACTCTTTTTTAGATTCTTTTCCCATATAGGTCATTACAGAGTATTGAGTAGAGGTCCCTGTGCTATAAAATAGGTCCTTATTGGGGCTTCCCTGGTGGCGCAGTGGTTGAGAGTCCGCCTGCCGATGCAGGGGACACGGGTTCGTGCCCCGGTCCGGGAAGATCCCACATGCCGCGGAGCGGCTGGGCCCGTGAGCCATGGCCACTGAGCCTGCGCGTCTGGAGCCTGTGCTCCGCAGCGGGAGAGGCCACAACAGTGAGAGGCCCGCGTACCGCAAAGAAACAAAAACAACAACAACAACAAAAAAAAAGGTCCTTATTAGTTATCTATTTTATATGTAGCAGTGTGTAATACTTTTGACTTTAAAGCAGTTTTACTTCCGAAATCATTAATTAATTCACTCATGAACTTACTCATCAATTTCTTGAGGCATTTACCAAAGTGCCTGCTGTTTGTAAAAACCTCTGCTAGGTGATATTACCCATTCTAGATTTTAGTAAGGCAGGTTCAGAGAAAGGGCTTCACAGTAACTGGGCTCTGGGTGAGAGAGAATTCAAGTTAAAAAAATGTAAATAGAAACTACGGACCTCCCAGGTTCTGACCCTCTGAGACTTTTGATGCTACCTTGGTCGAGTTCATCATTCTGGGGCTTCGTAAAGTTCAAGAAACTGACAGATGTTTCTCTAGGTAGTGTCGTGTGTGGTTTAGAGCAGCTAGCATCATGTAACAGTTTCAGCTCTTTGGCCGGAAGTCTGGGGATTTGGCTGGGCCTTATTTTGGGGGGAGGGGCAAGGAAATATGGCTGCTGCGATGGACCAACTTAGCTGTGTTTTACTTCTGACCTCTTTCCTGGCCTACTTATGTAAACACATTGTCAACGATCATGTGCTAGAGAGAGAGGCTCGTTCAGGGCCTGACTCAGGAGACTCCTGGTGACCCGTGTGCTGGGGCACGTGTTTGCCATGGGCTCCTTGTTGCTCTGGGTCAGCGGACTATGCCTCAGGCAGGATCGTAGAGCATCGTAGGGGACGTCAGATCTGGCGGGGCCTTGAGAATGGTCTATGGATGATGTCCAGAGGTGGAGGGAGGCAGCTAAGAGCCTGTGAAGGGCTCTCTGGAACTCACTGAAGGGGAATGTGGGCCTCGTGGTGCTGTATTGTTTTGGGAAAGCTCAGTCAAATGTCAGTTGTCCAGAAACCTCAGGGTTGAGTTTTTCTGGATCATTTTTTCTTTGTGAATGGTTTTATCTTTAAAACCCCCAAACATTGTATTTAACCATGTGAAGTGAGAATTTCTCTAAAAGCTATGGTATACCCAGCGCCCCTCTCACGGCCCCTCCCTTCCTCTTGGTTCCAACTTGATAGCCCTGGAAGGGCTCCACGGAACACAAAGAGATCCAGTAGAAGAGATTGTCCTAAGCCTCAATTGTTCCTAAACTTCGAATGTTCTAAGTTATGATTATAATCCAAAATCATAAACATCTCTAGAAGGGTTACACTGTAAGCTCTTGCCAGCCCTTTCCATTACGAAAACAGGGGAAAAGAGAGGGGCTCCTTTCCAGGACCCCCTGGATGAAGCCTTGTAACAGGAGCCTTGAGGGCAACAGTGAGGATCCAAAGGAGAGAGAAGAAAAAAAACAAAAACAAAAAAAGCCCAAAGGAGAGCGAAGAAGTACTTCAAGATTTAGCATCCAATCCTAACCCTTTCCTTGCCAGAAGGGATCGATGAAATCCACCAGACATACCCCACCTTTCTTATCTCTGCTTGGAAAATGATGTCTCTGTTTTTTGTTTTCTTTATAGCTTTCTTTACATGGACATATTCCATAGAATTCACCCATTTAAAGTGTATGATTCTGTAGCTTTTAGTATATTTACAGAGCTGAACAATCATCATTACAATTTTAGAAAGTTTTTGTTATCCTCAAAAGTAATCCTATACCCCTTAGCTACCATCCCCCAATCCTGCCACCCCCTTACCCATCCCCGCCGTTGGCAACCACTAATCTAATTTCTGTCTCTACAGATTTATCTTTTCTGGACACTTCATATAAATGGAATCATACAACATGGGATCCTTTGTGACCGGCTTCTTTCACTTAATGTTTTGCACAATGTTTTCAAGTTTCATGCAAGTTGTAGCATGTATGAAACCTTCATTCCTTTTAATGGCCAAATAATATACCAATATATAGAGATATCACATTTTATTTATTCATTCACCAGTGGACATTTGGGTGGTTTCTGCTTCTTGGCTATTGTGAATAATGCTGCTATAAGCATTCATATACAAATTTTCATGCAGACATCTATGTTTTCATTTCTCTTGGGTATGTACTCTACCTAGGAGTGGAATTGCTGGATCACATGGTAACTCTATGTTTAACTCTTGGTCCAGGGCTACTTATAAACTCCTATTTGTTGGAGATACTCCTTCATGCTTCAATGCTCTTCGATTCCACTTTACTCTTAGAAACTTGGATTAAAAAGATATATGTGTGCAGGGAACTATATTTAGTATCCTGTAAAAAAAAAACATAATGGAAGAGAATATGAAAAAGAATATGTATATATTTGTATAACTGAATCGCTTTGCTGTACAGCAGAAACTAACACAACATTGCAAATCAACTATACTTCAGAAAAAAATGTGTATGTATTGATTTTTATTGATGAACTTTTTATTCAATTCTATCAGTGTTCACATATTTGTTTTTGCTTGGCAAGGTAAAGTCCATCCTGTTTTTGTCTGTTGTTATCAAGCAGTCCTATTTATGCTTCCTTGCTTCCATTTTGTTCACTGCATGTTAACTTCTCTCTTTGTGACAGTGGTTTGTTTTCATCATACGAATTACAGAACTAACAAGAGTGAAAACTCAATTCCTGTTGTACAAAAGACTGGGGGCTGGAAGTGAGGTGAGCAAGGGGGCAGGGAGAGGCGTGTGGGAAGGAGTCTAACTCCTGGAATGCAGGGGTTGCTCCAGGGCTCGGGCTGCCCCCCTGTGCTCCCCGGGCCTCGGTGCCCTACGTGCTGCCCGGCACTTGCAAGAAACACCTGCGCACAACGGTTGCCAAGGGCCAAGGAGCTGTTTGAGCGTCCATATCCTGTTTGGGAATAGTTTCAAATGAAATCAATGACTCTTCCCTGCATTAGAACATTTTTTTTTTTTAAGGAGAAAGAGAGAAGGAGAGCAGTGAGGAGTCTTGTTCAGAGAGGCAGTCGTGTGCAGCCACCACCCTGCTGGCGGCCCTCGGCCCTGCCTGCTGCCTCCCCGGGGCTGCTGCCTGCTGTGTGGGCCCCTTCGGCCTCCTTGCTCCTGGGTCGGCTTTCCCGGCTTTTCTTCATTCACTCAGCAAACATTTGTTGAGAGCCCTTGTGCGCGTGCCCTGTGCTAGGCCCAGGGACACAGGCCTGGCTCCTGCCCTCATGGAATTGTAGCCCTTTATTCCCTCCATCTTTTGCTTCCTCCTTTTCCATCTCACTCGCCTTCTTTCTCCTTACACTTCTCTATTTTTACATGGTAAAGGGACACTAGTTAAAAAAAAAAAAAAAGGCCTTTCCATGTCCATGTTTCATTTTCTAGACCCACACGGAGAGAATTGAGAGTTGGGAGGGTTCGGCACAGCCCAAGGGCCCACCCTACATCCCCAGTGGCCTCGCCTCTTCCTTGGAGAGGATAAGGGGAGACCCAGGCTAAGTCTATGCACAGAAAGGAGGGGTGGTGGGAGCTGTGCACTTCATCCCTGTCTATGCTTCTGTCCTGGCTCTGCGGGAGAGGGTGGGGCTGCCCAGAGAAGTAGATAGGCTCCAGGAAGGGACGGGTGTGTGTATGTGTGTGTGTGTGTGTGTGTGTGTGTGTGTGTGTGTGTGTGTGCGCGCCCGCGCGTAGGGAGGTGGCACAGAGAGGCACTGACTGAGCATTAGAAACCCCCCAAGCCCAGTTGAGCCACTTGACTCGCATCTGGGTGCAGCTCCCAAGTTTGCTCTTGATAGCGCTTCCGGCCCCCTTGGAATACTTTGTCTAAACTCCATCTGGGTGCTTTGGGTCTTGCTTCTGACCTGCTGATCCAAGGATGGGCCCTCCTCACTAACAGTTGTGAGCAATAGGCTTTGCCTCTGCCTGCGACTCATTACTTTTCCTTGGAGAGAAGGCACAGCTGTAGTCCTGTCTCTTCTAGGTGAAATGCTGCAGCTGAGTGGCCCAGGGGCCTGGATCAGAGTGTGGCGGGGGATTTTTTTTTTTAATTTAATTTTTATTTATTAATTTTTATTTTTTTGGTTGCATTGGTCTTTGTTGTTGCTCACGGACTTTCTCTAGTTGCGTTGAGCGGGGGCTACTCTTTGTTGTGGTGCGTGGGCTTCTCATTTTTGTGACTTCTCTTGTTGCAGAGCATGGGCTCTAGTCACACAGGCTTCAGTAGTTGTGGCATGTGAGCTCAGTAGTTGTGGCACACGGGCTTAGTTCCTCCGCGGCATGCGGGACCTTCCCGGACCAGGGCTTGAACCCGTGTCCCCTGCATTGGCAGGCGGATTCTTAACCACTGCGCCACCAGGGAAGTCCCTGGAGGGGGATTTTAAGTAGCACTCTTCAAACTCTTGGCAGTGAAAGACCTGTTTGTTTTTATTTCCAATCATTTGTGAACTGATTTTTTGGGTAAAATACAATAAATATAAAATACTAGAAAAATGAATGGAAAAAAACAAAGATAATCAAAATACAAGCTCTGTTTTTTAAAAATGAGGTTCGATAGACATCAGATTGCTGTGGAAAATTGTCACGAAAGCTCTCAGTGTTTCTCAGTTTCTGTACTTTTCTTGTTGTAGACCCGTAACAGATGGTGGGCTGGCAGCAGTCTGCAGACCACACTCTGGCCCTCACTGCCCCCCTCTCCCCGGCCTCCTGCCCACGGGGGTGGCCAGCTCCCGCCCGGGCCTGTATGACAGGAGCGTGGCCGGGCTGAGTGTGGCTCTGGAGTAGGCAACAGAAGTCCCAGTCTGAGTTGGATCAGTGTTCTCCCTAAGATTCAGGGTTTCTTAGAAGCAATTTTAGTAATAAGGAGCTGAATCCACTCAAGTTGGTTTTAGGTACAGAACTCACGGAACCTGCAGAAAGGCCACGGTGGCAGGCCCAGGAAGGGAGGAAGCCAGGGCCGTTCCCAGGACCTCAGCAGCCTAAGTTCATGGACCTTCGCTGAGGGACCCACCGTTAACATGGCTCAGCTCCCTGGCCCCCCCCCCCGTCTCTGTGCCTCTTGGCATAAATTATCAAGAGAAAGAGATTTTGTGGATTGAGTAGGGCAAATGGTCCACCTCAGTCCAATTAGTGGGGGCCAAAAGATGGGCTCTCATAGCCTGGTCTCCACTCAGTAAGGCTTGTGGAAACCAACTCCCAGAGAAAGAAGTTAATGGTAGGACGGGGACCGAGGGTGGGGCTGTGGTGTGAGCTGCTGCTCGTGGAAGGTCCTGAATGATGTGCCAGTTCTCAAGCACAAGAGAGGTTTTAATCGTTAAATTGTAGGGAGAAATTCCTGGTCTTGCCCTGTGCAATCAGCTCATCCCCCTGGGTCTCTTAGTGCGCTGAAGTGTTGCTTCCCTGCTCCTGGTCTCACTACTCACTTAGCAAACGGGAATCTCCATGGAAGGCACTGACCTGTGATTTATGTGTCATAAAAGGGCTGGGGTGTCTGATGCCTGTACTTATCTGCTTGAGAAGAACCATTAAATGAGAGCTAATGGACCCTCGGCTTCTAATGCGGCTGCTGCTTACTTAATGCACGGCGCACAGAGGCTCCATTTCAATCCATCTCCCTGGTCAGGCCAAGCTGATTTTCATCCTGCAGACCTCAGGGAAGCTCAGCCACAGCCACGAGAAGCAGAACCCAAAGGCCCAGAAGCTGCAGTTTTCTCCTTTCCATATCTTCGCCGCCGAAGGTCTCTTGCCAGGAAGATGTTTTATATACAAACCTTCAGAGTTAAAACCCTAAGGTGAAGCAAAAATTTAAGCTGATGACACTGTTTCAAATGACGGTTTAACAATCCGTGGTTCCAGATGGAAGTTCCAGACAGGAGGCCTCCTTGACTGAACAGTTTCTTGAGGCAGGGTTCGTTTGAAGCCAGAATGACTACATATAGTCCTTTAAGTAGCCAGCTGGTGGTGAGTACCCGGAATTGGTTAGCTCTGGGTCTTTACTAGCAGCAGACTCTAGGTGGCACTACAACGCAACGTTAGTGCACCGCCATGCCTGTTAGTCTGGAAACGGGGAAGATTTAGTGCTCAGAAAAGTTAGACGTGTTAAGGAAAGGAGTACAGAAATCACCACTTAGAAGTTCCTCTAGAAGCCTTGGGACCACAGACCATCCTCTTCTGGAACTAACTGGCTAAATGGCAAGGATGGTGTAGAAAGGGATATGTACCTACTGGTGGTTTGCAGTCTTGATACAAGTAAGAATTACAACCATCTTGTGTGCCTGGAAGATAAGGAGGCCGAGGACATGAAAAGCCCAAGAAAACAGAATAGGGCGAGAGAAGAGTGGATTTTTTGTTTTGGGCCGCGTCGGGTCTTAGTCGTGGCACACGGGGTCTTCATTGAGGCGCGCGGGCTTCTTCATAGTTGTGGCACGCGGGCTCCAGAGGGTGTGGGCTCTGTAGTTTACGGCACGCGGGCTCTCTCCTTGAGGTGTGCGTGCTCAGTAGTTGTGGCACGTGGGCTTAGTTGCCTTGCGGCATGTGGGATCTTAGTTCCCTGACCAGAGATCGAACCCGCGTCCCCTGCATTGGAAGGCGGATTCCTTGCTACTGGACCACCAGGGAAGTCCCAAGAATGGAATTTTATTTATTTATTTATTTTTCATGTTGAATTTTATTTTATTTATTTATTTTTATACAGCAGGTTCTTATTATCTATTTTATACATATTAGTGTATATATGTCATTCTCAGAATGGATTTTTAAATTATAATTATTATTTTATTCTGAGGGAGAATTTTGTTTGAAGTCCATGAAGCTCCTCTGGATTTATACTCGCTCCCAACACCTGAATTGAATTGTTAGTATAGTTAATAGTTATAGGATAATAGTTGGAGAGTCTTAGTAAGTAACACTGATTAAGGTACTTATTTATGAGTGATCAAATGAATCAAGAAAGAGAAACTAAGTGAAACATTATAAAATGCCTTTTCTCATGGACCACATGCTCTAACACCTGGGCTTATGTTGGGCTTATGATATAAGGCATAATTTAGCCCACCAGATTTTGATGGTTTGGGAGGTATGCATAAGCTTATTATCTGAACCTTATTCGTCCCTTGTTTGCAAGGATTTGTTCAATGTATTTCTGTTTCTAATCGTGCTCTAAATCAATGGTTCTTAAAGTGTAGCTCTTGGACCAAGAGCACCAGTATCACCTGGGAACTTATTAGACATGCAGATTCTTGAGACCTACCCCAGGCTTCCTGAGTCACAAACTCGGATGGGGCCCAGCAATCTATGTTTTAACCGGTCCCCTCCCTGTGATTGTGGTGTGTGCTTAAGTTTGAACACAACTGCTCCAAAGAGTCCCTCAGACAGGTGTGGGGAAAAGTGGGAATAGGTAGATTATCCAATCAGCATCTGTGCCCGCTCTGTCTTTTAGCAGTGTGATGAGTGCTGGGGTTACAATGAGGAAAACGTGTTTCTTCTTTCAAGCTCTTTATAGTTTAGTGGGGAAACATGCTTGCCTACAACTATACATGTAATAACTGCAAAAATGTAGTAATTCTGCCTAGGAAAGAGGGAGGGGAAGTATTTAAAGGGTAGTGGACAACACTTGAGCACAGTGATTTGAAAGATGAGATTTAATGAGGCAGAGAAGGGCTTGTAGCTTTTAACATCGCCTTTATTATTGCTGAAGAAGAGCTTTGTCCGCCTCAAAAGATGGAGGAGCCAAGCATGTTAAGAGAGACTATTTGAGTCTTCCTTTCCCTGCTGTTTATTTGGTTAATGGCATGGGCTTCGCAAGTCATTTATTAAGAGGGAAAATATGCCTGGCTTTGGGCCTTCACTCAATGCCAGAAGTCAATAAAATTCTGAGGGAAGCAGTGACTCAAGAATATTATATCCAGCCAAGGTGTTGGTAAAATGTAAAGACTACAGGTAAAGATGATCACACATCAACAAACTCAAGAAATACAAGGCATGAAAACTTCTTGGGAAAGAAATTACTCAGTGTTAAGATTCATCCATGTCAAGGGTAAATCAAAATAAAGGACTCGGGGTGGAGTAGTCACAATTAAAGACCAGCGGTAATCCTTACCAGGGGATGTGGGTGGAGGTGTGAGAGTACTAATTTCCTCATTTTAGCAGAAAGTTGATTTTTCAGAACGACTCTAAACACTTTATGCTATTTTATAATCTTTCTTGTTTTTTTTCTAGTGGGCTCTTTTAAGAAATATTACCATTTGTGGCAAAGAACATTTATCTGAAGTTTATTTTCTTCACTTTCTAATCTTTTTTCATCTGAGTTCAAGTAAAATTAAGTTTAAAAGCTTTATAAAAATTAAAGCTAGTTAATTTTTTTTTTTTGTGGTACGCGGGCCTCTTACTGCTGTGGCCTCTCCCGTTGCGGAGCACAGGCTCCAGATGCGCAGGCTCAGCGGCCATGGCTCACGGGCCCAGCTGCTCTGCGGCATGTGGGATCTTCCCAGACCGGGGCACGAACCCGCGTCCCCTGCATCGGCAGGCGGACTCTCAACCACTGCGCCACCAGGGAAGCCCCTTAAAGCTAGTTAATATTTTAATTAGCTCATTTTTCCATCCATCCATTCATCCATCCATTTTTTTCCATCCATCCTTGGTTAATCCCTTCACTCTCATAGTTTTAAGTATCACCTATTTGCTCATGATGTTCAGATATTTACCTTCAGCCCTGATGACTTCTGATTTTCAGAACTATATGTCCAGTAGCCCACTGGACAGCTCCACTTGGATGTCCAGTGGGCACTGAAAGCTCCACATGTTCAAAACCAAACTAATTTCCTTCATCTTCCAAAGGCAAATTTGCCATCCCTTCTATATTTCTGCATTTCCTATCTCAGTTCATGATAGCACCATTAACTTGGTCATCCAAACCAGAAACTTGGAGTTATCCTAGATTCCTTATCTCTCCTTCATCCTTCCCAACCAACCAGTTGATAACATCACTAGCTAAATGTTCAGTTTTCTCTCTCCTCTTCATTCTAGCTACCATTAATCTAGGACATATCCTCACCTGGGACTTTGACAGTAGCTTTTTTTTTTTTTTTATAAATTTATTTATTTTTGGCTGCATTGGGTTTTCATTGCTGCACGTGGGCTTTCTCCAGTTGTGGTGAGTGGGGGCTACTCTTCGTTACACAGGTTTCTCATTGCAGTGGCTTCTCTTGTTGCGGAGCACAGGCTCTAGGTGCACGGGCTTCGGTAGTTGTGGCTCGCGGGCTCTAGAGTGCAGGCTCAGTAGTTGTGGCGTACGGGCTTAGTCGCTCCGCAGCATGTGCGATCTTCCTGGACCAGGGCTCGAACCCGTGTCCCCTGCATTGGCAGGCGGATTCTCAACCACTGCGCCACCAAGGAAGCCTGACAGTAGCTTTTTAACTTGTCTCTGGGCTTCCTTGGTTTTCTCCATTTACCTCCCTTGTTTATATTCCTGCCAGAATGATCTTTCTAAATGCAAGTTGATCTTGTTCCTCTCCAGCTAATACCCTTCAGTGTTTCTCCATTTCCCTGGGGATGAATCTCAGGCTACTGAACACATAACCATCCTCAGTTTCTGGACTAATTCTTTTATCCCCAACCTGCTGTGATATAGGTAACTTCTGGTCCTTTTGCCTGGAATTCTTTTGTGTGTGTGTCCTTTATAGCCAGATGATGCCTGCTTATTCATTGAAACACAGCTCAAGGGTCATTTCAGGAAGTTTTCCTAGACCTGAGACTAAGTAAGTCTATCTCCTCTGTGCTCCATGGTCCATTCACATACCACTACTGTAGCACTTAGCGTTCAAGAGATGTTTATATATTGTTGTCTACCATTATCATTTCTGGTTCCTCCATGTTAGGAACTGTGTGTGTGTGTGCACACGTGCACACACGTGCGAGCTTCATCATAGTGCCTGTTATACACCATGGCACATAGTAGGCACACAAATTCTACTGAAGTGAACTAAACAATCTTGGTACACCTTTCTATCAACTACCAGATACACTCTCTCTCTCCCTTGGGTACAATTGGATAAACACTGCCCAATGCAATAGTGCTGTATTTTTCTGAACTCAGGGCAGACTGCCTTCCTTCTGTGGATACATTCTTTCTTCAGATATGTTAATACTATTGATTAAGTTATAGCTTTCTTGTAGAGCAATCATATTCCAGTCATGTCTCTCTAGATGCATCCTGGGCTCCTTAATTGGGTTCTTCATTCCTTCATTTATTAGTTCGCTTATTCTGTTCATTCAAGGCTGTGTGTTTAAGGGGTATATACTAGGTTTTCAGTAACATGGGGCCCTTTGTATTACCTTCGTGAAGTAGGGCCATCATTGTGCAGCACAAGGTGTGAGGCCAGGGGATGCTTCATTGGGTGAGGTGTGTATGTAAGGTGGGAGCCGATGGCAGGGGAGGGCAGGAGTCCTATATGCCAAGTCCAACCTCAGGCGAGTCCTTCAGGTTCTTGAGAACCGTCTGGTATAAGGTTAAGAGCTCTGGTTTTGGAGGGAGGCAGCCCGGTTTCCAATCTCAAGGTAGCAGCTTAGTGGACAAATTCCTTGCTATAAGTCTCTGTAACTGTAAAATGGGGATAATAGTAGGACTAACCTTATAGGGTTGTTTTGATAATTAAAAGAGATAATTTGAAAAGTGCAATGGAAGATGAGAGGCATGTGACAAATGCTAGTCTACCTCATCACCATTGTCATCATCACTGTCATCATCATCGTATTTTAACGAGTGCTCTGAGTCTGGATTCAGCCTGACTGGTCTTTGGGTCCTCCTCACCCTTCTTCCCCTTGGCATGTTTTGGTCAATAGTAATGCGAGCCTGGGAAAGACCTTGTGGACATCCCATCTGCCAATTTCCTTTTTCTGCTTCCTCTGTTAGGAAATGCTTTGGGTTTTTAGGGACTCTGTTTATACAGGGATTATTTAGCATTTTTATTCTCTGAAGGTGCTGGCATAGCTTCAGTCTGTAATTCTAAGGAAAAGGCGTTTAGCTGTGCCTTTCTTTGTCTGTCAGGAACATTTCTGTAGATAAGCACCCTGCACAGTAAATAAACTGCATTGTTATTACATTGCCTAGCAATTTACCTGTAACAGACGGCTATGCCTGCTATAATGACATGATAGCTAATCCATACCCTGCATGATTTTATCTTCTACTGGAAGAGCTGGCAAGTTTAAAGGGGACGCCCTCAAGGATCAGCTGTGGGAACCAGTTCTGTTTTTTGTGAGTGAGGTTTTTGCAGGGGGTACACCAAGAATCCAGGGCCTGAATTTTGAGCAAGTGCTTAATTTCAGGATCAATTACCTTAAGCTTCCTACAAGTAGCTTCTACCTAAAGCTTCTATTTGATTTAATTAAGGAAGTCTTTCAGTCCTCAAGTCTGTGGTTAATACAGAGGATAATGTTTTTTCTTACTGCATTAGAAGTTTTGGATATGTAAATATCCTATCAGCCAACTTGTTTTAAAAGTAAATAACAATTGCCTTTGGCAATTGGTAAATAATGCTGCTTTCTTTATTATTATTATTTTTATTGAAGTATAGTTGATTTACAATGTTGTGTTATTTACTGGTGTACAGCAAAGTGGTTCAGTCATATATATATATATATTTCCATATATATACACATACATATATATATTCTTTTTCGTATTCTTTTCCATTATGGTTTGTTACAGAATATTGAATATAGTTCCCTGTGCTATACAGCAAGACCTAGTTTATTTTATGTATAATAGTAACTGTATGCTTTTTGATAGAGCCCTCCAAGTGATGTTATTAGATCCGAAGGCAAGAACTATTTTATAGCACTATTAGTTAGACATTGCTTACTGAAACATCAAAACAATTTATATTGTCACCATAATTTTCTTTTTATTAAAAATTATTTAATTTATTTATTTCTGTTTATTTTTGGCTTCATTGGATCTTTGTTGCTGCGCGCAGGCTTTCTCTAGTTGTGGCGAGCGGGGGCTACTCTTCGTTGCGGTGCGCGGGCTTATTGTGGTGGCTTCTCTTGTTGCGCACGGGCTTCAGTAGTTGTGGCACGTGGGCCCAGTAGTTGTGGCTCTCAGGCTGTTGAGCGCAGGCTCAGTAGTTGTGGTGCATGGGCTTAGTTGCTCTGCGGCATGTGGGAGCTTCCCGGACCAGGGCTCGAACCCGTGTCCCCTGCATTGGCAGGCGGATTCCCAACCACTGTGTCACCAGGGATGTCCACCATAATTTTCAATGTAAATGATAGAGCTGGACTTTTACTTGTACCTTGTTTCTTGTAGCTTGCCATTTGTTTTTCTGACTAGACTGAAAGCTTCTGGAAGGAGGGGGTTGGGTTTGGACTTCTCTGGAGGCTGTGCCCCCTCCTGGAAAAAGCACAAACTTGGAGTGCAACCTGGGTTCCACTCCTGGCAGTAGCCAGTAACAGCCCATGACCCTGGGCAAGTTACTGGCCTTTCTGTACTCTTTTTGTTACTGTTGTCCCAAAGGTTTTTTAAAATATTACTCGAGCACTTTTTAGTAATTAATTTTGTAAATGGTCTCAGATACCTTTCATGGAGTAAATATTACCTGCAGTGCTATTATAAGGAACAAAAGTTGTTTCAAATTTAAGAAACTGATCACAGTGGTACCAATCACTTTTCCTTCATTCACCCCTCCCCGATCTTTCTCCTAGGAGAGAAGACTTGTCCTCCTAGTGATGAATTAGGTAGGGTGATTGCTGCCTGGTGGACTATTTATATCTCTCTAATCTGTCTATTTCTTTCCATCTCCAACACCACCAATTGCTAACATTTATTGAAGGCTTACAGTGGGCCGGGTGTTCTGCAGGCATGATCTCATTTAATCCCCACCAAAACCATTATTATTGCCATTTTACAGGTGGGGAATTTGAGGCTTAAAGGGGTGGAGCAAATTATCCAAGGTCAAATAGCTAATTAGCGTTAGACTCAGATCCAGTCTCCCACCTAGACTCATGTGGAGGCCGGTGGGAAGACTGATACCTGTTTTCCCAGTATCTTGCTTCCCTCAGGTCAACCCCTTCTCCACATGGAAACAATGGAAGCTTTTGCATAAGAAAACCCAAGACCCCCTTCCATCACCGCTCCCCTCCCCCACCATGCCGTACCATCTGGCTTCTACCCACCTCCTGTGTCTCCTCCGGCGCCATCCTGCCTCCTCCAGTACCATCCTTGCTCTCTGCATTTTGTGACCTTCTTCCAGTTCTGGGTTGTGCCATCTCTCCTCTGTCCTCTGAGTCTTTGTAGATGTGGTTCCCTCTGATGGGAGCGACCCCTTCCTCTCTTCGCCTGGGGCCTCAATCATGTTTCCTTATCTTTTCCATCTCGGTTTTCTCCTATGAAAGAAAGTGTTTCACACCTCCTACTGATGTAGGATGTTGCTTGTTTGTTGACTATTTATATCTTTCTAGACCCTACTTATTCTGCAACTTGAACATCTGTTTGTTCCTGACCTCACATTGGGTTAGGGTCCCCTGGTCTCTGCTCTCAGAGCAGCTGTGCCTTTTCTCAATGGCAGGTATCAGGATTTTTAGTTTCAGAAATTTTATTTGTGTAGTTATTTGGTTAATGTCTATCTATCCTGCCCTGCCTGGACATTTTATAAGGACAAGCCTTGTGTCCCCTTTATCTCATTTTGTATCCTCAGGGTCTAACACAATACTTAGCACATGGTATTTTCATTTACCATGTTGAATAAAAACTGCGCTTTAGAAGCTGGGAAATGCTAATGATCAATCCTGGGGTTTCTTAGCCCTCTGCTGCTCCTGGAGGGGCAAGAAGTATGTATAAACTGCATGGCCCCTGGGTCTCTTCACAAGTGTGTGTGTGTGTGGGGGGGGGGGGATCTATGTGTGCATCTCTGAATGTGTGTGTCCCATGTACACATACACAGAGACACACACATGCCTTCCCTCTCTCCATTACAGATGGCTGAACCAGGAAGGTGAAGAATATTTTTCACGGCGTTATTTTTATGATAATCTATTTCGATGGTTAATTTGGTTTAGGACACTGATTTATCAACAGTTTATAGATCTCTCTCTCTTTTTATTGTCCTATTTGAATTATAAGGATGGCATGTGTGAAATGGAACTCCTTGGCCTATTGTTCTGCTTCTCACGCAACCAGTGTAGTTCAGACAATAAAAAGATCTATAAAATTAATATATACACAGAGTAGAGAGAGGAAAGAGAGGGACAGAGACAGGGAAAATGGGTAATGCTTTGGAATTAGATACACATTTCTCTCTCTCCGGTGAAGTTCAGAATCAGAATTTACATGCGGAAGAGGCATAAATGAGGTATGAAGGTGTTGTCCTCTGGTGTGGAAAGAGGTCTAGTAATTCCAGCTTACCTTTGTGACACAGAAAACAGATTTTCCTCTTGTTTTTATCAGTTTTAAGGGCTTACAACTGCTGGGCTAACTTTAGAAATATGTGCTCCAAAAATATGACGTTAAAGAAAATAAATACCAGACCACTTGCATTGTGTAATTACTTAGTCAATTAGGTATGTCTCAGTTGTATCACCAACAGACATCTAAAGTGGACATTTGCTTGTGAATTTTCTCCAGCACCTGGTACACACCTGACACATAGTAGGTATTGAATAAATATTTGTAGACTAATAAATAACTGAATGAGTGCTGAGGAGGTGTGGCTGGTTAACTGGTACCCTGACCTACAATCCTGACTTCACCAGTCCTTCACCAGAGGAAGGACTGGGCCCCTTCCCCATCACTCCCTCTGACAGCTCTCTCACATCATGTCCTTTTCTGGACCACTCTTCCACTTCTTTTGGCTTTTGGAGTCTCTCTTGGTTTTGTTCCTCTTCTTGCACTAGCTATTCACCTGTTCCTTTCAAAAACTGAGATGGGAGCAATTCTAGTGGAACAGTTGATGCTGATAAGTGCCTTCTGAGTGGAAAACAAACAACAGTCCTCCTACCTTGTGAAGAAGTATTTTGACCAGGTGGCAGTTCCCAGATGCGATTTCACTTGAGGTTCTTGGACTGACTATTTATTGCTAGGCTTGAAATGATGGTTATTATTGTTACAAATATTATGATGTTGAAGAAGCCATCTTGCAAAGCACAGACAGCTGCATTGTTTACAAACATAATTAATGAGGTGATTTTTAATATCAACAGCTCAGAACCAGCCTTCCTGAAGACTCTTTAGGGCCTAGGCCACAGAGCCATTCGTAACTTCTACAGCACTTCGACGACGGGGCCGCCTCCAAGATTCATTTCCTTCGGCTTGGCCCTGGTTTATTTTATGAATGACAAAAATAGACCCCTACTTGTTGCTGGTGAGGAATGGTTTATGTCTAGCAAGCCCAGCTCCACCAGAAGATAAACACAGGAATACTTTTCTAAGAAGTAGAGGTGCATTTCTTAGTAGCTAACTTCTGTATTTATACAATAGTCATCCAACTGAGGTGACTGTCCTGGGGGACTGGGATGGAAAGGCACATTCCTTTCTAAACATGGAAATGTTTTGTGTGATATAATGTTCCATAAATACCTGCAATATATCAATACTCAGAAAAATGGCTTATAGTTCAAATAGGCTTTTCACAGCCTAACCATTGAGGCCTTTCACATGAACTCAGATTTTTAGTCCATTTCATTATATTTGGGTGAGGGATTTGAATTAGAGACTTTTCTCTCCTCTAAACCTGGCCTGACACACAGCCTTTCAAACTGGACTCAAACTGGACGCAAATCATTCTTTCTTTTTTTTTTTTTTTAACATCTTTATTGGAGTATAATTGCTTTACAGTGGTGTGTTAGTTTCTGCTTTATAACAAAGTGAATCAGCTATATGTAAACATATATCCCCATATCCCATCCCTCTTGCGTCTCCCTCCCACCCTCCCTATCCCACCCATCTAGGTGGTCACAAAGCACTGAGCTGATCTCCCTGTGCTATGGGGCTGCTTCTCACTAGCTGTTTTACATTTGGTAGTGTATATATGTCCATGCCACTCTCTCACTTCTTACCACCTTATCCTTCCCCCTCCCCGTGTCCTCAAGTCCATTCTCTATGTCTGCATCTTTATTCCTGTCCTGCCCCTAGGTTCTTCAGAACCATTTTTTTTTTTAGATTCATATATATGTGTTAGCATACGGTATTTGTTTTTCTCTTTCTGACTTAACTTCACTCTGTATGAAAGACTCTGCATCCATTCACCTCGCTACAAATAACTCAATTTTGTTTCTTTTTATGGCTGAGTAATATTCCATTGTATATATGTGCCACATCTTCTTTATCCATTCATCTGTCGATGGACACTTAGGTTGCTTCCCTGTCCTGGCTATTGTAAATAGTGCTGCAGTGAACATTGTGATATATGACTCTTTTTGAATTATGGTTTTCTCAGGGTATATGCCCAGTAGTGGGATTGTTGGGTCGTATGGTAGTTCTATTTTTAGTTTTTTAAGGAACCTCCATACTGTTCTCCATAGTGGCTGTATCAATTTACATTCCCACCAACTGTGCAAGAGGGTTCCCTTTTCTGCACACCCTCTCCAGCATTTATTGTTTGTAGATTTTTTGATGATGGTCATTCTGACTGGTGTGAGGTGATACCTCACTGTGGTTTTGATTTGCATTTCTCTAATGATTAGTGATGTTGAGCATCCTTTCCTGTGTTTGTTGGCAATCTGTATATCTTCTTTGGAGAAATGTCTATTTAAGCCTTCTGCCCATTTTTGGATTGGGTTATTTTTTGATGTTGAGCTACATGAGCTGCTTGTATATTTTGGAGATTAATCCCTTGTCAGTTGCTTCATTTGTAAATATTTTCTCCCATTCTGAGGGTTGTCTTTTGGTCTTGTTTATGGTTTCCTTTGCTGTGCAAAAGCTTTGATGTTTCATTAGGTCTCATTTTTTTAAATTTTCCATTTCTCTAGGAGGTGGGTCAAAAAGGATCTTGCTGTGATTTATGTCATAGAGTGCTCTGCCTATGTTTTCCTCTAAGAGTTTTATAGTGTCTGGCCTTACATTTAAGTCTTTAATCCATTTAGAGTTTATTTTTGTGTATGGTGTTAGGGAGTGTTCTAATTTCATTCTTTTACATGAGGCTGTCCAGTTTTCCCAGCACCACTTATTGAAGAGGCTGCCTTTTCCCCATTGCATATTCTTGCCTCCTTTATCAAAGATAAGATGACCATATGTACGTGGGTTTATCTCTGGGCTTTCTATCCTGTTGCATTGATTAATATTTCTGTTTTTGTACCAGTACCATACTGTCTTGATTACTGTGGCTTTGTAGTATAGTCTGAAGTCTGGGAGCCTGATTCCTCCAGCTCCGTTTTTCTTTCTCAAGATTGCTTTGGCTATACAGCGTCTTTTGTGTTTCCATACAAGTTGTGAAATTTTTTGTTCTAGTTCTTTGAAAAATGCCATTGGTTGTTTGATAGCGATTGCACTGAATCTGTAGATTGCTTTGGGTAGTATAGTCATTTTCAGAATGTTGATTCTTCTAATCCAAGAACATGGTCTATCTCTCCATCTTTTTATATCATCTGTAATTTCTTTCATTGGTATCTTATAGTTTTCTGCATACAGGTCGTTTGTCTTCTTAGGTATGTTTATTCCTAGGTATTTTATTCTTTTTGTTGTAATGGTAAATGGGAGTGTTTCCTTAATTTCTCTTCAGATTTTTCATCATTAGTGTATAGGAAGGCAAGAGATTTCTGTGCATTAATTTTGTATCCTGCTACTTTACCAAACTCATTGATTAGCTCTAGTAGTTTTCTGGTAGCATCTTTAGGATTCTCTATGTATAATGTCGTGTCATCTGCAAACAGTGACAGTTTTACTTCTTCTTTTCCGATTTGGATTCCTTTTATTTCTTTTTCTTCTCTGATTGTTGTGGCTAAAACTTCCAAAACTATGTTGAATAATAGTGGTGAGAGTGGGCAACCTTGTCTTTTTCCTCATCTTAGTGGAAATGGTTTCAGTTTTTCACCAGTGAGAACAATGTTGGCTGTAGGCTTGTCATATATGGCCTTTATTGTTTTGAGATAAGTTCCCTGTGTGCCTACTTTCTGGAGGGTCTTTATCATAAATAGGTGTTGCATTTTGTCAAAAGCTTTTTCTGCATCTTTTGAGATTATCATATGGTTTTTCTCCTTCAGTTTATTAATATGGTGTATCACATTGATTGATTTGTGTATATTGAAGAATCCTTGCATTCCTGCGATAAAACCCACTTGATCATGGTGTATGATCCTTTTAATATGTGTTGGATTCTGTTTGCTAGTATTTTGTTAAGGATTTTTGCATCCATGTTCATCAGTGATATTGGCCTGTAGTTTTCTTTCTTTGTGACATTTTTGTCTGGTTTTGGTATCAGGGTGATGGTGGCCTCATAGAATGAGTTTGGGAATGTTCCTCCCTCTGCAATATTTTGGAAGAGTTTGAGAAGGATAGGTGTTAGCTCTTCTCTAAATGTTTGGTAGAATTTGCCTGTGAAGCCATCTGGTCCTGGACTTTGGTTTGTTGGAAGATTTTTAATCACAGTTTCAATTTCAGTGCTTGTGATTGGTCTGTTTATATTTTCTATTTCTTCCTGATTCAGTCTCAGACGGTTGTGCTTTTCTAAGAATTTGTCCATATCTTCCAGGTTGTCCATTTTATTGGCATATAGTTGCTCGTAGTAATCTCTCATGATCCTTTTTATTTCTGCAGTGTCAGTTTTTACCTCCCTTTTTCATTTCTAATTCTGTTGATTTGAATCTTCTCCTTTGTTTTCTTGGTGAGTCTGGCTAATGGTTTATCATTTTTGTTTATCTTCTCAAATAACCAGTTTTATTGATCTTTGCCATCTTTTCCTTCATTTCTTTTTCATTTATTTCTGATCTGGTCTTTATGATTTCTTTCCTTCTGCTAACTTCAGTTTTTTTTTTGTTGTTCTTCTTTCTCTAATTGCTTTAGGTGTAAGGTTAGGTTGTTTATTTGAGATTTTTCTTGTTTCTTGAGGTAGGATTGCATTGCTGTAAACTTCCCTCTTAGAATTGCTTTTGCTGCATCCCATAGGTTTTGGGTCGTTGTGTTTTCATTGTCATTTGTTTCTAGGTATTTTTTGATTTCCTCAGTGATCTCTTGATTATTTAGTAGTGTATTGTGTAGCCTCCATATGTTTGTAATTTTTACAAATTTTTTCCTGTAATTGATATGTAGTCTCATAGCATTGTGGCCGTAAAAGATATCTGATATGATTTCAATTTTCTTAAGTTTACCAAGGCTTGATTTGTGACCCGAGATATGATCCATCATGGAGAATGTTCCATGAGCCCTTGAGAAGAAAGTGTATTCTGTTGTTTTTGGATGGAATGTCCCATAAATAACGATTAAGTCCATCTTGTTTAATGTATCATTTAAAGCTTGTTTCCTTATTTATTTTCATTTTGGATGATCTGTCCATTGGGGTGTTAAAGTCCCCTACTATGATTGTGTTACCGTCGATTTCCCCTTTTATGGCTGTTAGCATTTGCCTTATGTATTGAGGTGCTCCTATGTTGGGTGCATAAATATTTACAATTTACAATCTTCTTCTTGGATTGATCCCTTGATCATTACATAGTGTCCTTCTTTGTCTGTTGTAATAGTCTTTATTTTAATGTCTATTTTGTTTGATATGAGAATTGCTCCTCCATCTTTCTTTTGATTTCCATTTGCATGGAATATCTTTTTCCATCCCCTCACTTTCAGTCTGTTTGTGTCCCTAGGTCTGAAGTGGGTCTCTTGTAGACAGCATATATATGGGTCTTGTTTTTGTATCCATTCAGCCAGTCTGTGTCTTTTGGTTGGAGCATTTAATCCATTTACATTATCGATATGTAATTACTGATATGTGTATTCCTATTTCCATTTTCTTAATTGTTGTGGGTTTGTTTTTGTAGGTCTTTTCCTTCTCTTGTCTTTCCTACCTTCAGAAGTTCCTTTAGCATTTGTTGTAAAGCTGGTTTGGTGGTGCTGAATTTTCTTAGCTTTTGCTTGTCTGTTAAGGTTTTAATTTCTCCATTGAATCTGAATGAGATCCTTGCTGGGTAGAGTAATATTGGTTGTAGGTTTTTCCCTTTCCTCATTTTAAATATGTCATGCCACTCCCTCTGGCTTGTAGAGTTTCTGCTGAAAGATCAGCTGTTAACCTTATGGTGATGCCCTTGTATGTTATTTATTTCTTTTCCCTTGCTGCTTTTAATATTTTTTCTTTGTATTTAATTTTTGATAGTTTTATTAATATGTGTGTTGGCATGTTTCTCCTTGGATTTATCCTGTGTGGGACTCTCTGCACTCCCTGGACTTGATTGACTATTTCCTTTCCCATATTAAGGAAGTTTTCAACTATAAACCCTTCAAATATTTTCTCAGTCCCTTTCTTTTTCTCTTCTTCTTCTGGGACCCCTATAATTCGAATGTTGGTGCCTTTAATGTTGTCGCAGAGGTCTCTGAGACTGTCCTCAATTCTTTTCATTTTTCTTTATTCTGCTCTGTGATAATTATTTTCACTATTTTATCTTCCAGGTCACTTATCTGTTCTTATCCCTCAGTTATTCTGCTACTGATTCCTTCTAGAGAATTTTAAATTTCGTTTATTGTGTTGTTCATCATTGTTGGCTCTTCAGTTCTTCTAGGTCCTTGTTAAACATTTCTTGTATTTTCTCCAATCTATTTCTGAGATTTTGGATCATCTTTACTATCATTACTCTGAATTCTTTTTCAGGTAGACTGCCTATTTCCTCTTCATTTGTTAGGTCTGGTGGGTTTTTACCTTGCTCCATCATGTGCTGCGTATTTCTCTGTCTTCTCATTTTGCTTCACTTACTATGTTTGGGGTCTCCTTTTCACAGGCTGTAGGTTCATGTTCCCGTTGTTTTTGGTGTGTGCCCGCAGTGGGTAAGGTTCGTTCAGTGGGTTGTGTAGGCCCCCTGGTGGAGGGGACTGGTGCCTGTGTTCTGGTGGATGAGGCTGGATCTTGTCTTTCTGGTAGGCAGGACCACGTCCGGTGGCATGTTTAGGGGTGTCTGTGAGCTTATTATGATTTTAGGCAGCCTCTCTGCTAATGGGTGGGGTTGTGTTTCTGTTTTGCTAGTTGTTTGGCATGGGGTGTCCAGCACTGTAGCCTGCTGATTCTTGAGTGGAGCTGGTTCTTAGTGTTGAGACGGAGGTCTCTGGAAGGGCTCCCACTGATGGATATTACGTTGGGCTGGGAGGTCTCTGGTGGACCAATGTCCTGAACTCGGCTCTCCTACTTCAGAGGCTCAGGCCTGACACCTGGCCAGAACACCAAGACCCTGTCAGCCACACATCTCAGAAGAAAAGGGAGAAAAAAAAGAAGGAAAGGAAAAAGAAATAAAGTTATTAAAATAAAAAATATTATTACAATAAAAAGTAAAACAAGTAATAAAAAAAGGAGAGAGCAACCAAAGCAATAAACATTCCACCAATGATAGCAAGTGCTAAAAACTATACAAAGATAAACATAAATATCAGAAACTAGTCAGTTGCATACAGCAGACCCCAAGTCTACAGTTGCTCCCAAAGTCCACTGCCTCAATTTTGGGATAATTCATTGTCTATTCACGTATTCCACAGATGCAGGGTACATCAAGTTGATTGTAGAGGTTTAATCCGCTGCTCTTGAGGCTGCTGGGAGAAATTTCCCTTTCTCTTCTTTGTTCGCACAGCTCCTGGGGTTCAGTTTTGGATTAGGCCCCGCCTCTGCGTGTAGGTCGTCTGAGACCATCTCTTCTTTTCCCAGACAGGACGGGGTTAAAGGAACAGCTGATTCGGGGGCTCTGGCTCACTCAGGCGTGGTGGGGGGAGGGAGGGGTACGGAATGCAGGGCGAGCCTTTGGCGGCAGAGGCTGGCGTGACATTGCAACAGCCTGAGGCACGCCATGTGTTCTCCCGGGGAGGTTGTCCCTGGATCACGGGACCCTGGCAGTGGTGGGCTGCACAGGCTCCGGGGAGGGGAGGTGTGGAGAGTGACCTGTGCTCGCACACAGGCTTCTTGGTGGCGGCAGCAGCAGCCTTAGCGTCCCATGGCCGTCTCTGGGGTCCGCGCTGATAGCCGCAGCTCGCGCCTGTCTCTGGAGCTTGTTTAGGGCGGTGCTCCGAATCTCCTCTCCTTGCGCACCCTGAAAAAATGGTCTCTTGCCTCTTAGGCGGTTCCAGACTTTTTCCTGGTCTCCCTCCTGGCTAACTGTGGCTCACTAGCCCACCTTCAGTCTGTGTTCACACAGCCAGCCCCAGTCTTCTCCCTGCGATCAGACCTCCGAAGCCTGAGCCTCAGCTCCCAGCCCCCGCCCGCCCCGGCGGGTGAGCAGACAAGCCTCTAGGGCTGATGAGTGCTGGTTGGCACCGATCCTACGTGCGGGAATCTCGCCGCTTTGCCCTCCGCATCCCTGTTGCTGCGGTTTCCTCCGTGGCTCCGAAGCTTCCCCCCTCCGCTACCCGCAGTCTCTGCCCGCGAAGGGGCTTCTAGTGTGTGGAAACCTTTCCTCCTTCACAGCTCCCTCCCAGAGGTGCAGGTCCTGTCCCTATTCTTTTGTCTCTGTTTTTCCTTTTTTCTTTTACCCTACCCAGGTACGTGGGGGAGTTTCTTGCCTTTTGGGAGGTCTAAGGTCTTCTGCCAGCATTCAGTAGGTGTTCTGTAGGAATTGTTCCACATATAGATGTATTTTTGATGTATTTGTTGGGAAGAAGATGATCTCCATGTCTCACTCCTCCGCCATCTTGAAGGTCCTCCTCCAAATCATTCTTCCTTTAAGTATTAGGTTGAACTCATCCTTTTGTCTTTATTTTTTCCCTTGCACTCCTGAGTTTGAATTTTGAGATTCTGTCAGTGATTGGTAGCTGGCGTACACCAAGTTTGAAAGATAGGTTTATTCTTATGCGATGCCGACTATTGAGTAGCTTCCTGAGCAAGTAGGTCAGTGCCTCTTCCACCTATATAATAAAATGAAAGTAATCACCCTTCAAGGTTCTGCTCTAGTCAAAAATCAAGAAATGACATCACTATGGTTTCCAGGCCTGTTTCTTACATTTCAAAAGCTAGACTTTTTAATAGTCTAAACTTCTTGCCTTTTGTCTTCTCCTCCAAAAACTCCAAGGGAATTATTGTTATTCTCTTCCTTCCTGATCCTGGAATTGCCTGGTCATGTTTGTTCACTAAGATAGGAAGAGATAAAAAGACTAAAAGTAATAAAAATGACCTGAGATCATGAAAGTCAGCCATCTTATATTTTTCTTATAACTTTCAGGCAAATGCCTCTGAAACATAGTTTTATGATCCCAACTCCAAGTATCCTTGGTTATTACCTTAATCCATTGCTGGCTCTGGAGTGGTAGATGAGAACTTTGTGAATGCCCCTGGTTTCATGACTTTAAGTGTTGAATAAGAGTGTTCACTTACTACAACTCCACATTTACTGAATGCCTGGGGATATATACCTCCCACCCTCAGGGAGCTTAACCATCTCTCAGAGGAGATAGATGCAAATAATTAAGATCTGTCTGTAAAAGTACACTAATGTTCTTCTAAAGAGAAGTGTTTTTTGATCTTTTTGGCTGCTGGGATTTTCATTCTGTTGATTACGGTAATGAGTAGAGAGGAGAAATGTAGGTGCCAGAGGGAGCCAAATTGATTCATATAAGAAAGGACATGAAGCTACCAGTGGGAAAGAAAATAATAAATCTAGAAGGTAGGAGGAGGGAGCAAGGGGTGGGGGTGAAGTTTGAAGGAGTAGTAAGAGGAAATGTTTGGGAGACCAACTGCCATGATGACTGGGATTTTGGAGGGACAGATAGGTCCAATGAGAATGCAACTGCTCGGTCACAGGATGTGTGTAAATGTTTAACTTTAGCTGGTACTGCCGTATAGATCTCCAAAGTGATTACATGGTTGGCATCACCTGAGGCAGTACCAAGTGCTCTAGTTTCTCCACATCTTTGGAAACACCTAATGAGAACTTTAAGGAAGTCTTTTGGGCATCGTGTGGTACAGTTTCCTCCTCTGCTGCCCCTTATGAGGCTTCAGGAAAGACCCCTCATTTGGAGTCAGAGTTATGTTGGATTCCTCACATTTGCTGTCAAGGGCAACAATCTCAGGTTCCCCTGGGTTTGAATCCTGGCTTCTCCAGGATTCTTACTAACTGTGTACTTTTAGGTGAGGGATATATGTGTGTGTGTGTGGTTTGCCTTCTGAGCCTTTTATTCTTCATCTGCCGAGTGGGAACCATAGAATCATTACATAGGGTTTTTTATGAGGATTGATTGAAGTAGTGTACATGAAGCCCTTTGCACAGGGCCAGGCATACAATTAGTACTCAAGAAATGGTAGCCTGTGTTACTATTAACAGAAGTGAGAAAATTCCAAGGGGGAGTGTTAAACATAGGAAGGATGCAGTTGGGAGACCTGAGCCAGCTCTCCATAACCATCTGGATTTTCTCCTTTCATCACTAACCCTTAAACTTTGGATGTTTGATTAAAAGAGGCAATAATTTCCTATTACCAAAGCCATGTGCTCTTTTTCTGCATCCAGGTAGGCAATTGTGACTTTTCAGGCATTGCATTTTCAGGCTTAGCTTGTATGAAGACATGAGTGTGTTAAAGCCATCCTTGTCACATGATATCATCCACCACATGAGGTAATTTTAGAAGCAAGATTTACAGTAATTAGAAATCTCTCCTCAGAGGAGATTGGTAACGTGCAAGGTAGAAGAAGAATGAGGAGAAAAAGTTAAAAGAGAAAAAAGAAACCTATTTAATTTTATGGTTGATGCAACTTGTTACATGTGTGTCCTGCCAGAATACATCGGATCATCTGATTTTCAAATTGCTAGGTCTATTGTTTCAGAAATAGAGGATGTAAATAATTCCAGTGCAGTCTCCTGGATCTGGACCTCTCTCATCCAGAACTGTTATCAGCATTAGCATAATTTATGGTGCTATCTAATAATGAAATCACTGAACACTGATTGTACAGCTTCTTAAAGCTATAATTATTGCTCATTAAGAATGGGTTTCATATTGTTTGCTCCTGGCACATAACAAGTTATTGAAAGGGAAAAGTTGTCAGTAGGAGTTAGAAACCGGGGAAGACACTTTTTTTGGTTCCCGAATATTCTCCCTGACGAATCTGTCTGAGATTTTGTTTTTTGTAATAACAAAGACCAACTGGCTGCCCTAGATGCCATTTCGGATTTCTTCTTTTTTTTTCTTATTTCTTCTTTAAGTGGAATAATGTTAGCTTCACATCGTTCTCTTTTTTTCAGAGCATGAGGTGGTAAGCACTCAGTAAGTGTTTATAGACTGAATGAGAGTGTGAGAAAAGGAAGGAATGAAGACCAAAGCCACAACGGCAGCAAGTTACACTTGAGCTTTGTCCAGCAAACATTAACCCAAGAACTGCCCACTAAGCACACCCGAGAGCTGGCAGTGTTTCAGAGGTGTTGACCTTGGCATATTCATCTCAGAACATCTTAGAGTGCATGTTTAAAAATCATAGAAGAAATGCTTGACTTTTTCACTGTAAAAGAGTCAAACAAACAAAAAGATTCAAACAATACTCAATACTGAGTAAGATGCGGGCACCTCTCTCCTCACTCCGGTTGATCCTCTTCCTGAGGTAAGGGCCATTAACAGTAGATGTCTCCTTTAAGCCCTTGTGTTCCTGGCGGTGCTGAGAACTCATTGCCCAGGGTAACAGGAAAAAAAGTTTGCTTTTGTTGGCTAGCAAATCACTTCCAGATGGACCACGGTGCTGGGGAAGGTTTGGTCTTAACTCTGAAGATGGAGGTTTAGTTAGTGATTTCTATTAAATACAGTGGTTGGGGAGAATTATATACTTCAGCATGGGCAGGAATAGTAACAATTAACATTTTGCAAAACATAGGTGACTGGGGCTTCCCTGGTGGCGCAGTGGTTGAGAGTCCGCCTGCCAGTGCAGGGGACACGGGTTCGTGCCCCGGTCTGGGAAGATCCCACATGCCGTGGAGCGGCTGGGCCCGTGAGCCATGGCCGCTGAGCCTGCGCGTCCAGAGCCTGTGCTCCGCAACGGGAGAGGCCACAACAGTGAGAGGCCTGCGTACCGCAAAACAAACAAACAAACAAACAAAAACATAGGTGACTGTCAGTATGTTCCTGCTTCTGGGAATGGGGAAAGAGGCTTATCCATGAAGATGTGAGTTCATTATGAACAGTACCTTTAGTTTGTGATGTCATCAACTTCAGTGGAATGTAGCTTGGCCTTGAGATTGGTATATTTTATTTGCCCTTCATAGATTGAATGTGACTTCTATGTTTGTCAATTAATGCAGCCTGATGATTTATTCAGGGCCAGGGCAGATTTTGTAGCCTGGCTTTTTCATACACAGTTCTAGCTTCCATAGTTTTTTTTGGCATGGAACCTGAAAGAGCTAGAGAAATCAAATGAGTATTTCTTTAATAGATTCTTTTCCTTACTTGTTGGTAACTGTGCTTTCTTTTCCTTAACTATCCTCTTATCTAGGGCCTTCTAGTCCCTGAGAGTACAGGGAAAATGTCAGATATGCAGAAATAAAGAAAACCTTATTCTTTCACTGGAAAATTTCAAACTTTAGTAAAACTGTAGAAATGTTTAAATTGCCTTCCAATTTCTTTCAGAAATTGGTTTCCTTTGACGCTTAACGAGATAAACTGCAATTCGATTCAAGTCATTTTTCTGCCTCTCCTTGTTGACAGTCTGAGCTCCGTTTTTTTGGTTTCCTCTCGCTTTCTGACTGACTTCAAGATTACATCTAATCTTTTTATTCTATCTTGCACGAATGCAGCCTGCAGTGTGTTGTGACAAAGAGCCAGACCTCCTATTAGCATATATTTATACCTTGCCGCACGCAAAGTGGTGCCTGGGGATTATTAAACCAAGCTGGAGCTCTGAAGGCACCTAAAAGGCATCAGATTCACCCCTCCCCCTAGAAAACCCTCTAACCTGACTGTCTACCCACATGGGGACCTAATTGTTTGGAGAGAGGGATAAATGAGAGGAGCCATAGAGAGCAGTTGTGGATGAAGTTAGTATGATGGAGGAATGATCAGATAATCACAGGCATGGGAGGCATGAGAGATGATTATTGTCCTTGAAGGATCTGGAGATACCTTGGAGACGCCTTGGAGGAAATTTAAGGACCATTCTGGGAATCAGTTGAAACATGATCAAGTTAGCCTGCTGAGGAAGGGACTGGACCATGGAGGGGTCTGGGCAGAGGTCTGGAAATAGCTAGGCTAGAGGTATTCATGATTCAGAATATGAATTCAGAAGGCCAGATGCCAGGAGATGAAGACAGAGACTAGGATTTCAAGACACCACCTCTTCTGAGGTGACTTGAAAAGAGGTGACAGGCAATATCTTTTCAGGTTCTATTTGTTTTTCCATAAATAGATATCAACAGAGCAAACTCTGAACAATATTTTGACACATGCCTACATATTCTTTGGTGTTCTAGTTTTCTTTCAGTGAGTAAAATGTGCGCACCTCATTTAGAGGTTAGAACTGCTAACCTCTGTCTGCTATCAAAACTGGCAATGATCTGACATTAGTCATTCACACGTGGGTTTGACCTAATTTCCTCTTATGCTTACCATCCCACAGCACTTCTATTTTAAGCCTCTTTTTTCTAATTGTAGAAAGACAGGCTTTGTCTCCTCTGAAAGAAATTTTGAGCATTAGTAATAAGTGAAAGAGACCATTTTGGGGAAGGGAAGCCATTCTAGTTATTTCTATGCTAGGGGATTGGTCCAGAAGAGAAAGTATTTTTCTCTCTCAACTTCCCAATTGTTCTTGTACCCCTAGGATGACGAGTGCCAGTGACTGTTCTTGGGAATTGCCGAGTTTTGAGAAGATTTTTATTATGATGGACATCTCACAGTCTTGTACACATTTGTCTTTTCTAATTGTCTATGAGCACTATGAGGACAGAGACATTGTCTTGTTCACCTGTGTTTTTCCATTGATAGCTGGTGTTCAATACACAGTTTTTGAGCTGCACATCACAGGCATCACAGTTAATCTCAACTTTGCACCTTTAGTATTTCAGCCTTTGGGATAGGAAGTTAGGTTCAGGGTGCTGTTGAGTATATGCCTGGAACATACTGGGGTGGGCTTAGCCTCATTTTTTCTGTTTCTCCAGCTTCTTGGAGCTGACCCTCTTCATTCTGGGCCTCAGAGCCTGGGACAGCTGTCTCCCAGCCCACGCCTGCTTGGCACTAGGCAGACTCTTACTGCTGTCTGCCTTTCTCTGGCATCTGTGACTTGGGCTGGCAAGTGTCCCTTATCTGGCCCTTTCCTTTCTCCTCTGTGATAAGATTCAGGACATAGGCTGGGCGTAGGCAATAGTCCAAGAAGGGCAGAGAAACTACTTTGAGTCTGGCCTAAGTAGGTCTGAATAACTTATGAAAAGGGAAGTCACACAGTGTTAGAAATCATTACTTTATTTCCCTTTGTATACATCTCCCCAGGAAACCACAGGGCTGGAGATGTGGCTGGGATAAAGCAGGATTTAGAAAAACTAAAAACTTGATTTGACTATATGTAATGCATATTTATCAGGGACATATTTCCAGGCAGGAGAGAAATGATTAGGTAGATGACTAGATATGCCTGATTTCCTTTAAGTCTGTATTCGTGGAAATTAAAACTCAAAATGTATGTGAATAGTGACTTTTAAGTAAGAAGACAAATTTTACAAGTCATGTTTGAACACTAAACTCATTAGAAATTTGGGGAATGGTGTAGGGAGAGATCAGAAGATGAGAAGACACTTAAGTTTTTGCTCATGGAGAGGATATAAATATAGACATTGTTAGGAAAACTGAGTATAAGTATGGATCTTAATGATTTAGGGCAATTACCACAATGATAACTATGGGATTATGACATTTAAACCAGCAATATAAAATGTAAACTATTTAAAGGAGACCAAGGGATAAGAAAAAACGAGTAAAAAGCATGGTAAATAGTACCAAATAAGACAGCAAAGTGAGTGTCAGTGTAAAATAACCACAGTATATATAAGTGAGTTAATGTGACCAATCAAAAGTCAGAAAGTCATATTTTTAAAAAACCAAAGATTTAGATGTGTGATATGTATAAGACTTAAAAGTCTTAAGTACAAAATTATACAGAAAAAAATAAAATAAAGGAATGGAAAAAGACACACCAGGCATATATGAAGCAAAGAAATCAGAGGTAGAACTTGGCATATAAGAGAAAATGGAATTTAAGGTGAAAAACCTAAGTGACAGTAAGGGGCATTGTATTGATATATTAGTAAAAAAGATATAACAATTATGAATGTATATGATACTAACAGTAAGATCTCAAAATATAAAAGGCAACAATGTCAGCTGTTGACCTAAGAGAAGAAAAAGAAATCAACAGATACGGTTAGAACTTAAAACAATCCTCTTGGAAACTGATAGAGCAAACATAAAATAAATAAGAAAAGATACATGACAATCATATATAATATATTCTTTTCAGGCCTGTGTGATTTAAATAAAAAAGGAAGTTAAATAAATTCCAAAGGCTCAACTTCCTAAGACTATATTCTTTGACTATGATGTGATAAAACTGGAAATTAATAACAAAAGGAAAGCTAACTAGCTAACTACCTACCTAACTAACTAACCTGAGTGGTGGAAATGAAAAATTATACCTAAAATTTGCTCAGAGATTTTATGCATAAAAACAAATTCAAGAACTTTTTTTTTTTTTTTCCCTATATTAAGCCTATGTCAATGTATCTTTTCATTCAGTCTCTGGTGAATTTGTTTTCTGATGTAGGTGGTGGAAGGTTGTATAATGAATTAAGTAATTACAATTGAAAAAATTCCTCTCTCTTATTTAGATATAACTTACATAGTTAGATAGAAAAATGTGGGAAAATATGAGAAAATAGAGAACGTAAGGCATATCCTTAACTGAGGGTGATTTAACTTTGACATGATGATTGGAAATGTAGAACAAGTGGAGCTGCATCCTAATCTGGGAGTATGTTCTTAAAGAAGCTTCCAGAGGACCACAGTATTCACACCAGCAGCCATGTGGAACATCAAGGCGTCAAGAGGAAGATAGTAATTCATAGATATATGTGGCTCTTTCCAAAGAGCCTTTACGAGAACCCAAGAAATAGGGTAAGGCTAGAATTCCAGGTATTTTGCATTGTGAAAGGTCATTGATGTCATCTGTATTTGCCTCCAGGCTGATGTGGCCAGGGTAACCATGGGTTACTTACTGAATTGAAACTTTTTTACCTAGGAAATCTGGGCTAATGATAATTGTTGGCATAACAGGTATAGTGGGTTGGGTTTCCTGGAAAGTCAACTCTGAGATGGAGATTAGCGTGTGAGAGGTTTTTAGAGAGTGCTCTTGGGGTCAACGCTTGGAGAAGGGAAGGGAAGGGGAGGGGAGGGAAGGAAGAGAAAGAAGCAGGATCAATCAGAGGCAGAAGCTAGGTTGCAATGAAGCCTCAGTAGAGCGGATACAATAAGGGAAGTTTTGAAGCTGGGATAACCCTTTTGAGTTGAGTTAGACTTTATATCGCACAACAACCAGTCATCCAACAAGACTGTGCTGAAAGAGTGCATCAGCTTGTGTGAGGCGGCTCTTTTCAGACAGGCAATTCCCATGGAGATAACAAGGGATAAGAAATCCTTCATTCCTGAAGGAGGATATGAATGCTAAATCACAGTGTCTTTCATCATAGTGGTGTAATTTTGTTTGAAGCTATTTTTTTGTTTGTTTAAAAAAGCAAAGGGTTGGAAGAAAATTCTGGGTCCAGTATGCTGTTGAGGGTGAAATCCTTCCCAGCCTAACACTTGCTCTTACTATGGGCATGCTTTAGGGGAAATGGCTCTATAAACATGAATTGATATAATACAGTATTTGTCTTTCTCTGTCTGATATATTTCACTTAGCATAATGCTCTCTTAAGTCTATCCATGTTGCTGCAAATAGCAAAATTTCATTCTTTTTTATGGCTGAGTAGTATTCCATTGTATATATATACCCCATCTTCTTTATCCATTCATCTGGTGATGTACTCTTAGGTTGCTTCCATATCTTGGCAACTGTAAATAATGCTGCTATGAAGATTGGGGTGTATCTATTGTTTTGAATTAGTGTTTTTGTTTTTTTCAGATATATACCCAGGAGTGGAATTGCTGGGTCATATGGTACTTCTATTTTTAGTGTTTTGAGAAACCTCCATACTATTTTCCACAGTGGCTGCACCAATTTACATTCCCACTAACAGTGCACGAAGTTTCCCTTTTCTCCACATCTTCGCCAACTTTTGTTGTTTGTGTTCTTTTTGGTGATAGCTATTCAAACATCGGGGCATTTTATACTTTAAACATTATCAAGGTGATCAAAGAGTAATTTTCAGCAGGAAAGTAGTAGTATAGGACATGGGTTCTAGGGCTACACTGTCTGGGCTTCAATATCAGCTTCTCTTCTTGTTGGCTATGTGGTCTTGGGCATGGGGCTTAACCCCTCTGGTCCTTAGTTTCCTTGTCTATAAAGTTGGGTTGATAATAATACCTCATGGGTTTTTTGTTGAGAATTGAATGAAGTAACCCTGTAAAATCACTTTAGAACATGCAGTAGTCTCCCCTTATCCACAGGGGATACGTTCCAAGACCCCCCAGTGGATCCTTGAAACCACAGATAGTACCAAACCTTTTATATACTATGTTTTTTCCTATACATACAAACCTATGATAAAGTTTAATTTATAAATTAGGCACAGTAAGAGATTAACAACAATAACGAATAATAAAATAGAAAAATTATAATAATATACCGTAATAAAAGTTATGTGAGTGTGGTCTCTCCCAAAATATTTTATCGTATTGTACTCTTCTCCTTGTAATGATGTGAAATGGTAAAATGCCTACGTGATGAGGTGAAGTGAGATGAATGACGTAGGCATTGTGACATAGTGTTAGGCTACTATTGACCTTCTGATGATATGTCAGAAGGAAGATCATCTGCTTTGGGTGATCCTGGATCATGCAGCCATGACACTGTTGATGGTTGGGGATCCTGGGCAGGATGGAGCAGGCCAGTGTGAGATTTCACCATGTTGCGCAGAATAGTGTGCAATTGAAAACTTATGAATTGTTTATTTCCGGCATTTTACATTTAATATTTTCTGTACTGTGGTTGACCTTGGGTAACTGAAATTGCAGAAAGCAAAACCATGGATATGGGCGGGGAGTATTGTAATAAGTACTTGAAAAATACTAGCTGTTATTTACTTTCCCTGTGGGGGCCACATTCTCTGTCCCCTGGGCTTTCCATCTTGACAGATAATTTTAATATCACACAGAAAGCTCCTGAGAAAACTCACTCAGGCGTCAGGGTCAGAACTTTCTTGGCCTTCTCTGCCCATCATCGAAGCAAGGGTACAGAGGTGACCATATATTCTTACTTTCTGTATATGCATTTTCTAACACAAGTAATTTCCCTGTTAATAATCTTCATACACAATTTATCTCTCCATGTAAGGATTATTTGTACTTTTGATGGGATCATTTCAAAGTTCTGTAGATAAAAAGGTGGGATCATTTCCATGTATAGATTTCCCCCCCAAATATCTCCCTGCCTCATCTTGATTATCTTGGATGATGAATCTTTAATTTAAAAAAAGGCAGGAATGAGAGGTAAGGACCCCCGTGCTAGACCAAATTTGTCCCTGATATTTTCTGCTTGATCATCCCTCACCTTTATTCCTGTCTCCCAGTTTCTCTTCTCTTTCTTCCTATTTCTCAACAAGGAGGAAAAAGAGCCAAGTGGAAAGCAGGCTGGGAAACTACAAAGGGTGGGATTCATTTTCTTCAACTCAGAAGCAGAGGAGAATGAAAGACTTTAAAAAATAGGCATGGGAGTTGCTGATCTTGACCTCATTTGGCCTGAAACCTTGAAGCCGAGAATATGTGCAAAAACATATTTCAGTTTTGAGGGATAACTTTATACTTGTTTTTTTAAAAAAAATACAGCAGATTTTTATTATCTATTTTATTTTACTTTATTTTTTAAATTAATTTATTTTATTTTTGGCTGTGTTGGGTCCTCGTTTCTGTGCGTGGGCTCTCTCTAGTTGTGGTGAGCGGGGTCCACTCTTCATCGCAGTGCGCGGGCCTCTCACTGTCGCGGCCTCTCTTGTTGTGGAGCACAAGCTCCAGACGCACAGGCTCAGTGGTTGTGGCTCACGGGCCTAGTTGCTCCGCAGCACGTGGGATTTTCCCAGACCAGGGGTTGAACTCGTGTCCCCTGCATTGGCAGGCAGATTCTCAACCACTGCGCCACCAGGGAAGGCCCTAGTTATCTATTTTATACATAATCGTGTATATATGTCAATCCAAATCTCCCAATTCATCCCACCACTACCAACACCTCCCCCACCGCTTTCCCCCCCTGGTGTCTGTACGTTTGTTCTCTACATCTGTATCTCTATTTCTGCCTTGCAAATCGGTTCATTTGTATCATTTTTCTAGATTCCACATATATGCGTTAATATATGATGTTTGTTTTTCTCTTTCTGACTCACTTCACTCTGTATGACAGTCTCTAGATCCATCCACGACTCTACAAATGACTCAATTTTATTCCTTTTTATGGCTGAGTAATATTCCATTGTATATATGTATCACATCTTCTTTATCCATTCGTCTGTCGATGGGCATTTACGTTGCTTCCATGACCTGGTTATTGTAAACAGTGCTTCAGTGAACATTGGGGTGCATGTGGTTTTTTGAATTATGGTTTTCTCTGGGTATGTGCCCAGTAATGGGATTGCTGGGTCATATGGTAATTCTATTTTTAGTTTTTTAAGAAAACTCCATACTCTTCTCCATAGTGGCTGTATCAATTTGCATTCCCACCAGCAGTGCAAGAGGGTTCCCTTGACTCCACACCCTCTCCCACATTTGTTGTTTGTAGATTTTCTGATGATGCCCATTCTAACTGGTGTGTGGTGATACCTCATTGTAGTTTTGATTTGCATTTCTCAAATAATTAGTGATGTTGAGCATCTTTTCATGTGCCTCTTGACCATCTGTATGTCTTCTTTGGAGAAATGTCTATTTAGGTCTTCTGCCCATTTTTGGATTGGGTTGTTTTTTTTTTTAATACTGAGCTGCATGAGCTGTTTATATATTTTGGAGATTAATCCTTTGTCCGTTGATTCATTTGCAAATATTTTCTCCCATTCTGAGGGTTGTCTTTTCGTCTTGTTTATAGTTTCCTTTGCTGTGTAAAAGCTTTTAAGTTTCATTAGGTCCCATTTGATTGTCTTTGTTTTTATTTCCATTGCTCTAGGAGGTGGGTCAAAAAGATCTTGCTGTGATTTATGTCATAGAGTGTTCTTCCTATATTTTCCTCTAACAGTTTTATAGTGTCTGGTCTTACATTCAGGTCTTTAATCCATTTTGAGCTTATTTTTGTGTATGGTGCTAGGGAGTGTTCTAATTTCATTCTTTTACATGAAGCTGTCCAGTTTTCCCAGCATCACTTATTGAAGAGGCTGTCTTTTCTCCATTTTATATTCTTGCCTCTTTTATCAAAGGTAAGGTGACCATATGTGCATGGGTTTATCTCTGTGCTTTCTATCCTGTTGCATTACACAATATATCTGTTTTTGTGCCAGTGCCATACTGTCTTGATTGCCGTGGCTTTGTAGTATAGTCTGAAGTCCGGGAGCCTGATTCCTCCAGCTCTGTTTTTCTTTCCCAAGATTGCTTTGACTATTCAGGGTCTTTTGTGTTTCCATACAAATTGTGAAATTTTTTGTTCTAGTTCTGTGAAAAATTCCATTGGTAGTTTGATAGCGATTGCATTGAGTCTGTAGACTGCTTTGGGTACTATAGTCATTTTCACAATGTTGATTCTTCCAATCCAAGAACATGGTCTATCTCTCCATCTGTTTTTTATCATCTTTAATTTCTTTCATCAGTGTCTTACAGTTTTCTGCATACAGGTCTTTTGTCTCCTTAGGTAGGTTTATTCCTAGGTATTTTATTCTTTTTGTTGCAGTGGTAAGTGGGAGTGCGTTTTTCTTTCAGATTTTTCATCATTAGTGTATAGGAATACAAGAGATTTCTGTGCATTAATTTTGTATCCTGCTACTTTACCAAACTCATTGATTAGCTCTAGTAGTTTTCTGGTAGCATCTTTAGGATTCTCTATGTATAGTATAATGTCATCTGCAAACAGTGAAAGTTTTACTTCTTCTTTTCCGATTTGGATCCCTTTTATTGCTTTTTCTTCTATGACTGCTGTGGCTAAAACTTCCAAAACTATGTTGAATAATAGTGGTGAGGGTGGGCAACCTTGTCTTTTTCCTGATCTTAGAGGAAATGGTTTCAGTTTCTCACCATTGAGGAGATGTTGGCTGTGGGTATGTCACATGTGGCCTTTATTATGTTGAGGTAAGTTCCCTGTTTGCCTACTTTCTGGAGGGTTTTTATCATAAATGGGTGTTGAATTTTGTCAAAAGCTTTTCCTGCATCTATTGAGATGATCATATGGTTTTTCTCTTTCAGTTTGTTAATATGGTGTATCACATTGATTGATTTGCATATATTGAAGAATCCTTGCATTCCTGGGATAAACCCCACTTGATCATGGTGTATGATCCTTTTAATGTGCTGTTGGATTCTGTTTGCCAGTATTTTGTTGAGGATTTTTGCATCTGTGTTCATCAGTGACATTGGCCTGTACTTTTCTTTCTTAGTGATATCTTTGTCTGGTTTTGGTATCAGGGTGATGGTGGCCTTATAGAATGAGTTTGGGAGTGTTCCTCCCTCTCCTATATTTTGGAAGAGTTTCAGAAGGATAGGTATTAGCTCTTCTCTAAATGTTTGGTAGAATTTGCCTGTGAAGCCATCTGGTCCTGGGCTTTTGTTTGTTGGAAGATTTTTAATCACAGTCTCAATTTCAGTGCTTGTGATTGGTCTGTTCAGATTTTCTGTTTCTTCATGGTTCAGTCTTGGAAGCTTGTAGTTTTCTAAGAATTTGTCCATTTCTTCCAGGTTGTCCATTTTATTGGCATAATGTTCATAGTAATCTCTCATGATCGTTTGTATTTCTGCAGTTTCAGTTGTTACTTCTCCTTTTTCATTTCTAATTCTATTGATTTGAGTCTTCTCCCTTGTTTTCTTGATGAGTCTGGCTAATGGTTTATCAATTTTGTTTATCTTCTCAAAGAACCAGCTTTTAATTTTATTGATCTTTGCTATTGTTTCTTTCATTTCTTTTTATTTCTGATCTGATCTTTAAGATTTATTTCCTTTTGCTAACTTTGGGTTTTTTTTGTTCTTCATTCTCTAATTGTTTTAGGTGTAAGGTTAGGTTGTTTATGTGAGATGTTTCTTGTTTCTTGAGGTAGGATTGTATTGCTATAAACTTCCCTCTTAGAACTGCTTTTGCTGCATTCCATAGGTTTTTGGTCGTCGTGTTTTCATTCTTGTTTTTTTCCAGGGATTTTTTGATGTCCTCTTTGATTTCTTCAGTGATCTCTTATTTCGTAGTGTATTGTTTAACCTGCACGTTTTTGTAATTTTTACAGATTTTTTCCTGTAATTGATATGTAGTCTCAGATCACTGTGGTCCGAAAAATTACCTGATATGATTTCAGTGTTCTTAAATTTACCAAGGCTTGATTTGTGACCCGAGATATGATCTATCATGGAGAATGTTCCATGAGCACTTGAGAAGAAAGCGTATTCTGTTGTTTTTGGATGAAATGTCCTATAAATATCAATTAAGTCCATCTAGTTTAGTGTATCATTTAAAGCTTGTGTTTCCTTATTTATTTTCATTTTGGATGATCTGTCCATTGGTGAAAGTGGGGTGGTAAAGTCCCCTACTATGATTGTGTTACTGTCGATTTCCCCTTTTATGGCTGTTAGCATTTGCCTAATGTATTGAGGTGCTCCTATGTTGGATGCATAAATATTTACAATTGTTATATCTTCTTCTTGGATTGATCCCTTGATCATTACATAGTGTCCTTCTTTGTCTGTTGTAATAGTCTTTATTTTAAAGTCTATTTTGTCTGATATGAGAATTGCTCCTCCAGCCTTCTTTTGATTTCCATTTGCATGGAATATCTTTTTCTGTCCCCTTACTTTCAGTCTGTATGTGTCCCTAGGTCTGAAGTGGGTCTCTTGTAGACAGCATATATATGGGTCTTGTTTTTGTATCCATTCAGGGAGCCTGTGTCTTTTGGTTGGAGCATTTAATCCATTTACATTTAAGGTAGTTATCGGTATGTGTGTTCCTATTACCAGTTTCTTAATTGTTTTGGGTTTGTTATTTTAAGCCTTTTCCTTGTCTTGTGTTTCCCACCTAGAGAAGTTTCTTTAGCATTTGTTTCAAAGCTGGTTTGGTGGTGCTGAGCTCTCTTAGCTTTTGCTTGTCTCTAAATGTTTAAATTTCTCCATCAAATCTGAATGACATCCTTGTTAGGTAGAGTATTCTTGGTTGTAGGTTTTTCCCTTTCGTCACTTTAAATATGTCCTGCCACTCCCTTCGGCTTGCAGAGTTTCTGCTGAAAGATTAGCTGTTAACCTTATGGGGATTCCTTTGAATGTTATTTGTTGTCTTTCCCTTGCTGCTTTTAATATTTTTTCTTTGTATTTAATTCTTGTTAGTTTGAGTAATATGTTTCTCGGTGTGTTTCTCCTTGGATTTATCCTGTGTGGGACTCTCTGCACTTCCTGCACTTGATTGACTATTTCCTTTTCTATATTAGGGAATTTTTCAACTATAATCTCTTCAATATTTTCTCATTCTCTTTCTTTTACTCTTCCTCTTTGGGACCTCTATAATTCGAATGTTGGTGCATTTAATGTTGTTGCAGAGGTGTTTGAGACTGTCCTCAATTCTTTTCATTCTTTTTTCTTTATTCTGCTCTGTGGTAGTTATTTCCACTATTTTATCTTCCGGATCACTTATCCGTTCTTCTGCCTCAGTTATTCTGCTATTGACTCCTTCTAGAGAATTTTAAATTTCATTTATTGTGTTGTTCATCATTGTTTGTTTGCTCTTTAGTTCTTCTACGTCCTTGTTAAACAATTCTTGTATTTTCTGCATTGTATTTCCAAGATTTGAACATATGGTTTTTATTCCTTAATCTGTTAATGTGGTGTATCACATCGATTGATTTGCGTATGTTGAAGAATCCTTGCGACCCTGGGTAGATCCCACTTGATCATGGTGTATGATCCTTTTAATGTGTTGTTGGATTCTGTTTGCTAGTATTTTGTTGAGGATTTTTGCATCTATATTCATCAGTGATATTGGTCTGTAATTTTCTTTTTTTTGTAGTATCTGTGTCTGGTTTTGGTATCAGGGTGATGGTAGCCTTATAGACCAAGTTTGAGAGTGTTCCTTCCCCTGCAATTTTTTTGGAAGAGTTTGAGAAGGATGGGTTTTAGCTCTTCTCTAAATGTTTGATAGAATTCACCTGTGAAGCCATCTGGTCCTGGACTTTTGTTTGTTGGAAGATTCTTAATCACAGTTTCAACTTCATAACTTGTGAATGGTCTGTTCATATTTTCTATTTCTTCCTGGTTCAGTCTTGGAAGGTATACCCTTCTAACAATGTGTCCATTTCTTCCAGGTTGTCCATTTTATTGGCATAGAATTGCTTGTAGTATAGTCTCTGATGATGCTTTGTATTTCTGCGGTATCTGTTGTAACTTCTCCTTTTTCATTTCTAATTTTATGATTTGAATTCTCTCCCTCTTTTTCTTGATGGGTCTGGCTAAAGGTTTTTCAATTTTGTTTATCTTCTCAAAGAACCAGCTTTTAGTTTTATTGATCTTTGCCATTGTTTTCTTTGTTTCCATTTCATTTATTTCTGCTCTGATCTTTATGATCTCTTTCCTTCTGCTAACGTTGGGTTTTGTTTGTTCTTCTTTCTGTAGTTCCTTTAGGTGTAAGGTTAGATTGTTTATTTGAGATTTTTCTTGTTTCTTGAGGTAGGATTGTATTGCTATAAACTTCCGTCTTAGAACTGCTTTTGCTGCATCCCATAGGTTTTGGATCATTGTGTTTTCATTTTGTCATTTGTCTCTAGGTATGTTTGATTTCCTCTCTGACTTCTTCAGTGATCTCTTGGCTATTTAGTGACATATTGTTTAGCCTCCATGTGTTCTTTTTTCACATTATTTCCCCTGTAATTTATTTCTAAGCTCATAGCATTGTGGCCGGAAAAGATGCTTGATATTATATCAGTTTTCTTAAATTTACCAAGGCTTGACTTGTGACACAAGGTGTGATCTATCCTGGGGAATGTTTCATGTGCACTTGAGAAGAAAGTGTAGTCTGCTATTTTTCGGTGGAATTTCCTATAAATATCAATTAAATCTATCTGGTCTATTATGTCATTTACAGCTTGTGTTTCCTTATTGATTTTCTCTCTGGATGATCTGTCCATTGGTATAAGTGAGGTGTTGAAGTCCCCCACTATTATTGTGTTACTGTCGATTTCCTCTTTTATAGTTGTTAGCAGTTGCCTTTTGTATTGAGGTGCTCCTATGTTGGGTGCATATATATTTATAGTTGTTATATCTTCATCTTGGATTGATCCCTTGATCATTATGTAGTGTCCTTTCTTGTCTCTTGTAACATTCTTTATTTTAAAGTCTATTTTGTCTTATATGAGTATTGCTCCTCCAGCTTTCTTTTGATTTCCATTTGCATGGAATATCTTTTTCCATCCCCTCACTTTTAGTCTGTATGTGTCCCTAGGTCTGAAGTGTGTCTCTTGTAGACAGCATTTATATGGGTCTTGTTTTTTTGTCCATTCAGTCAGCCTGTGTCTTTTGGTGGAGCATTTAATCCATTCACATTTATGGTAATTGTCAATATGTATGTTCCTATTACAATTTTCTTAATTGTTTGGGTTTTTTTTTTGTAGTTCCTATTATGATTTTCTTAATTGTCTGTGTTTGTTTTTGTAGGTCCTTTTCTTCTCTTGTGTTTCCCACTTAGATAAGTTCCTTTAGCAGTTGTTGTTGAGCTGATGTGGTGGTCCTGAGTTCTCTTAGCTTTTACTTGTCTGTAAAGCTTTTGATTTCTCCATTGAATCTGAATGAGATCCTTGCCGGCTAGAGTAATCTTGGTTATAGGTTCTTCCCTTTCATCACTTTAAATATGTCATGCCACTCCCTTCTGGCTTGTAGAGTTTGTGCTGAGAAATCATCTCTTAATCTTATCAGAGTTTCCTTGTATGTTATTTGTCATTTTTCCCTTGTTGCTTTTAATAATTTTTCTTTGTCTTTAATTCTTGTCAATTTGATTACTGTGTGTCTCGGCCTGTTTCTCCTTGGGTTTATCCTGCCTGGGACTCTCTGTGCTTCCTGGACTTGGGTGGCTATTTCCTTTCTCATGGTTGGGAATTCTTTGACTATAATCTCTTCAAATATTTTCTTATGTCCTTTCTCCCTCTTTTCTCCTTATGGGACCCCTATAATGTGAATGTTGGTGCTTTGAATGTTTTCCCAGAGGTCTCTTAGGCTGTCTTCATTGACTTTCATTCTTTATTCTGTTCCATGGCAGTGAATTGCACCATTCTGTCTTCCAGGTCACTTATCTGTTCTTCTGCCTCAGTTATTCTGCTATTGATTCCTTCTAGTGTATTTTTCATTTCAGTTATTGTATTTTTCATCTCTGTTTGTTTGTTCTTTTATTCTTCTAGGTGTTTGCTGTTTAATTCTTTTAGGTCTTTGTTAAACATTTCTTGAATCTTCTCAATCTTTGCCTCCATTCATTTTTGGAGGTCCTGGATCATCTTCCCTATTATTTTGAATTCTTTTTCTGGAAGGCTGCCTATCTCCACTTCATGTAGTTGTTTTCTGGGGTTTTACCTTGTTCCTTCATCTGGTACATAGTCCTGTGCCTTTTCATTTTGTGTGTCTTTCTGTGAATGTGGTTTTCATTCCACAGGCTGCAGGATTGTAGTTCTTCTTGTTTCTGCTGTCTGCCCTCTGGTGGATGAGGCTATCTAAGAGGCTTGTGCAGGCTTTCTGATGGGAGGGACTGGTGGTGGGTAGAGCTGGGTGTTCCTCTGGTGGGCAGAGATCAGTAAAACTTTAATCTGCTGTCTGCTGATGGGTGGGATTGAGTTCCCTCCCTGTTGGTTGTTTGCCCTGAAACGACTAGCACTGGTGCCTACAGGCTGTTTGGTGGGGCTAATGGCGGACTCTGGGACCGCTCACGCCAAGGAGTACTTACTAGAACTTCTACTGACAGTGTCCTTGTCCCCATGGTGAGCCACAGCTGCCCCCCCACCTCTGCGGGAGACCCTTCAACACTACCAGGGAGGTCTGGTTCAGTCTCCTATGGGGTCACTGCTCCTTCCCCCTGGGTCCTGCTGTGTCCCGTACTTTGTGTGTGCCCTCCAAGAGTGGACTCTCTGTTTTCCCCAGTACTGTTGAAGTCCTGCAATCAAATCCTGCTAGCTTTTAAAGTCTGATTCTCTGGGAACTCCTCCTCCTGTTGCCATACCCCCAGGTTGGGAAGCCTGACCTGGTGCTCAGGACCTTCACTCCCGTGGGTGGACTTCTGTGGTATAATTGTTCTTTGGTTTGTGAGTCACACATCCAGTGCTTATGGGATTTGATTTTATTGTGATTGTGCCCCTCGTACCATCTCATTGTGGTTTCTCCTTTGTCTTTGGATGTGGGGTATCTTTTTTAGTGAGTTCCAGTGTCTTCCTGTTGATGATTGCTCAGCAGTTAGTTGTGATTCCGGTGCTCTCGCAGGAGGGAGTGAGCACACGTCCTTCTACTCTGCCATCTTGAACCAGTCTCGATAATTTTTACTTGTATTAACAGTTTGTGTTGTTTGGAGATATAATAATTCCTTTAATTAGACTGTAGGTGTTTCCTCTGCAGAATGTGTACTAATTAATTAATTAATTAATTAAATATTTACTTAGCAAATATTTTGTACCAGGCACCATCCTCAGATCTGGGGATTCAGTTGTGAATGAACAAAAGTAGATATGAAGAGGTCAAGGCTCTCATGGAAGTGATATTCTTAGGGGAGGGGGTGGTCATACAAAGGACAAATAAAGCAGTGTGAGATAAATAAGAAAAGTAAAATAAATGAGAAAAAGAACAAAAAATAAAGTAGGGTGAGGGGACAGAGAGTGATAATTTTTGGTGTATGTGTTTTTTTTGGGTGGGGCTTTCTGAGCAGGCCTTTCTGAAAGGGTTTCACTTGAGCTGAGATCCAAACAGCAGGAGGGAGGGAGTGAGTGAGTGATGTGGATCTGGGCAGAGGACATGGCAAATGCTTGACACTGATTCTTTAAATTCAGTGACACCAAACCTTTAGATTGATTAAAACCAACATCACTAGATTGAAAGAGATTAAAGAAATACAAACAGGGCTTCCCTGGTGGCGCAGTGGTTGAGAGTCCGCCTGCCGATGCAGGGGACACGGGTTCGTGCCCCGGTCTTGGAAGATCCCACATGCCGCGGAGCGGCTGGGCCCGTGAGCCATGGCCACTGAGGCTGCGCGTCCTGAGCCTGTGCTCCGCAACGGGAGAGGCCACAACAGTGAGAGGCCCGCGTACCGCAAAAAAAAAAAAAGAAAAAGAAAAAGAAATACAAACAAGACGAGATTTGATGAAATTCCCTTGGAAACAAGGTTTTCACTATGTGTACCTTGGTCACATCCATAGCAAAGTTGTTACATTCAGCCTGGCACTTGTTAGAATATGTTGATGATCATTACAACATTGGAAAGTTCCTCTTTTCTATATTCATTCTTTGTTCTACTTGTGAGAGGGTCAAACATAGGGCTGTATATAACTCGGTATTCTTAAGTTTGTTCTTATGTTTGTGTGTGGACATCTGGAGCCTTAAGCTTTTGAATGTGCTTGGGAAAAAATACATGTCTTTATTTCTTCATCTTTTTTCTTAAAAGCTAGGATTCAGAATTGAAATACCAAGGAGGAACCAAGTTGGTGGCTTTGGAACTAGCTGTTCCAGTGACTTTTCAGTGTATAGTCCAGTGTATAGTCTGTTCCAGGGAGTTACATAGATCTAGGGTTTGCTCCTCCTTCAAACTTACCTCCCTCTGGTGACCACTTTAACACCTGAAAATCCCCATGCCTTCCCATCAGTCTCCTAAAGAAGACAGAGACCTGCTGAACTGAATTTTTATGGTAAATTCCCTTTGTACGTTTACATCTCATTATGCCTTGAATTCTTACTATGTTGTTCTCAGTCATCCCGAACACGGGCAACATAAGGCTAAATATTTTCTTCTGCTGTGATATACATGCATCTATGACAGAAAGGGTTCAATCACTTGGGAATGGGTGAACCTTTAAAATTTGCTGTCCAGACTCCAGTTTTATCTTTGGAACAGGCAGCATGCTCTGTTTATGCTATACTTTGTTCCTAGGCTGTTTTTGCCTTGGCTAAAGCAGTTTTCAGTGAGTGAAATAGCTTGTGCTGTACCTCCTTGCATAGAATATATTGGTTCCAATCCCTAGAAGAAAGGAAAGAACCACCCTACATTTCTGCTCTATGACCACCAGATGGGACCCTTTCTAGTGATGGTTTGAGAAAAACAGTAGAAACAGATATGAGAACAGTGGAAGGAGAGGCCCTCGCAGCCGGAGGACGGGAAGGATACACTTTTATTATTCTCTACCTTCTCTGATCTCGGCTTAAGTTTCCACAGCTTCCAGTGAAGATTTGCAAAGCAATTTCATTTTCCAATATGTCTTGAGCACAGAATCTCTGGTAGGTTTATAATAGGTATAAAGATGTTTTTCAGGTCCAGGGGTGTTAAAAGAGAAGAAAAGTAGCAGGAACAGGAAAGAAAGCAAGAGAGGGTGAAGAAGGAGAAAGAATTATGAAATCAGTCTCCTTTATATTCCCCAGATACGTGTGAGGAAGATGAGCCATGAAGAGGAGAAGTGCGAGTGGTGATGGCGCCTGTGGTGGTGGGGGTGACGAATGTGCAGGTGGAGGAGATGGTGGTGGAGATGGAGGTGGAGAAGAAGGATGTAGTGGAGATGATGGAGGAAGTGGTACAGGAGGTTATGGAGGTAGAACAAGGGATAGAGTTGGAGATGGGGGTGTGTGGAAGAGATGGTGGTAGAGGTGATGGTTATAACAGTGGTGGTGAAGGTTAGGGTTGAGGTGGTGGAGGTTATAGAGATGATAATGAAAGGAGTGAAGGTGGAAGTGGTGGTGGAAGAGTTGGTGAAGGTGATGGAGGTAATAGAGGCGGTAGAGATGGTGGCCGAGAAGGTGAAGGAGGTGGTCGAGTAAGTAGAGATAGAGAAGGAGGTGAAGACATTGGTATAGATGGAGGTGGAAGTGGGCCATGTATTGGAGGTGATGGAGGTGGTGGAAGGAGTAGTGCAGGAGGTTGTGGAGCTGTTGGTGTCCTGATGGAGATATCTGTGGTAGTAGCCAAGGTGGTGGGGCTGGCAGAGTGGTGGGTTACATAAATATCCAATCTTAATACCAGGCAGAGTGAGATATGTGCACCGGTGCATGGAAGAACAGGCAGCCACGTATATTGCTTTTAAAAAAAGGGCGTTTCAGATTTTTTTTTTACCATTTGCATACATTTTTTTGCCTTTGAGTCTAAAGTACTTATTTCCCTAAATGACTCAGAGAGCAGCTGAACAGCATTAATGCCCATTCATTCTCACTCTGACTGGATGCTTCTTATGTGCCAGACTGGATCAAGTTTAGGCAATAAAAAATGAAAAACACTTAGATCCTGTTTTCATTGGGGAAATAGACCTATAGACAGATGATTATAATGTAGTGAAGTTCAATGCAACGGTAGAGTTGTAAGCAGCCAGAGGGGAGTGATAGATAACCAAGGCTGGTGCTTTCGGGGCCAGGGGAAGCTTCTTAGAACAGATGATGCCTTAAGGATGAGAGAATGGGGGATTAGCTGGGTGAAGGGGAAGATGAGAATTATTGGCAAAAGTGAGGCAGTAAGAAACAATATATGCTAAATATATGGAACTATAAATAGTTATCTAACTACTTTCCTTCCCATTTACCTGGGTATGTTCAGTTCCTCACATTACGCTGGTATTTAGAATCAGGTTTGAAAGCATCCACGGATGCAAGAAGAAAATTGTAGATGGAATTAGAGTCATTGGGTGCTTCGTGTGGCATGTTCAAAAGTAGAGACAATAAGGGTGAATCTCAGAGCTGGTGCCGTCAAATTCTTCCAGCACCCCCCCCCCTATTCTCTGAGCTCAAGAAGTGAGTGGGAAGATAGAATTTGAATATTTTTTCCTATCAGACGAAGCAGGGCAAACAGCGTTTAAGCTGGGATGGGTGGGCAGGCATCCAGTATCTGTGTAAAAGATGAGTTGCTCACTCAGAGAAGATCTGATATTCAAGAAGTCAGCCAGCCAAAACTATGAGTCACTCATTAGCCTCTTTAAAGGGTAGAACATGCCAAGGCAGGGAAGGTAAATAGTCTTTTACTAACTTGGATTCAGATGTACCCTTAGATATAACACATGTCTAGAAATGAAAAAAAAATTATCTCTAAACACATACACACACACATCCTTGACTAAATTAAAACATAATATATACTTTTTTATAAATTTATTTTATTTTATTTTTTAAATTTATTTTTGGCTGCGTTGGGTCTTCGTTGCAGTGCGCGGGCTTCTCATTGCGGTGGCTTCTGCTGTGGAGCATGGGCTCTAGGCACGCAGGCTTCAGTAGTTGTGGCACGTGGGCTTAGTTGCTCCATGGCATGTGGGATCTTCCCGGGCCAGGGCTCAAACCCGTGTCCCCTGCATTGGCAGGTGGACTCCCAACCACTGTGCCACCAGGGAAGCCCAAACATAATATTTTAAAGAGCAAGCAGATAACACATGGCTTGTCAAGTGAACGACTCAATAGACATGCATGAAATATATTTGAATAGAGAGTTACAAAGGTTGCTTTTTAAATCGAGAACCTATTAAAGTCTATGAAATAGTCTTCAGAAAATTGATTCCCTGGAATGAATCCTGCAAATGATGGTTCGGAGACCATGAAGAGGGAGCTTTCTGACAGATCCCCTGGGCCAAAGTTGTCCTGCAAAGGTTATGAAGAGAAGATGTTAGTGCATCTCTAGCTCATGGTGCCTCCACAGTGAACAAAAGGGTAAGCTAAGGAGGCTGGATAGTGGCTTGATGCTGTTTATGAAGAATTTCCAAATCAGAGAAGGCAGCCCCCTATCTGAAGGACTTGGTGCCTTTCCACCTACCCTGGAAAGCAGGATATGGATTGCACCAGATAAGACATTAGAAGCCGGCCTCTGAATCACATATTTAAATTCATTCCTGGCTTAATTCTTTCCAAAGAGCAATTGAGTTAGACTATTGTGATTCAGCCATCTGCAGCCCATGTTTATAATTGTTCATGGTATCATTGTCTCTGAGATTTTCCCGGTTAATATTTTTAAAGGGTGGATATATGATTTCCTGGGTGGTTTGATTCACTCTTATGGCCCGTTTTGATAAGAAAGTGTCTACCTTCTGCACCAGGGGGCTTTAATTGGCATTTTGAATTTTTGCTTGTGAGGAAATAATATAGGAGAACAGATCCACTCTAGTGGTTGCTTTTTAGTTATAGAATTCTGTTTAATTTGCAAAAACCATTTATAAATTCTAACCATTAACTCAGCCTTTCTTGCCTGCCTTACAAAAGCAGCTTTTTGGAAATAAAGCATTTGGGACCCAGTGGGAAAGATGCCAAGCTCAAAGTGCCAAATCTCCTGAGTTATACTGACTCCCACCTGAGATTTTGGGATTTTCCATAAAGAAGGGGGAAGAAGGGTTTGGCCCCATTTGGAACACAGATGGTAGAGAGTAAATAGACTTGTTTGGTTTTCAAAGATAATTGTGGGCTATGAAATAAAGCTAAGTAGGTAGCAAAGTCCTACACAGATTACAAAAGATGTCTTACATCTCTGCGTTAGCACACATAGTTTTAGGCCCTGAAGCAATGTCTGGTAGACCAGTTGAATGTGCTAGGGCAATTGTTTAATGAATCCAGGAGAAGCAATGGTTGGAATTAGATCATGGACTATAGATTCCTAGAACTAGAAAGGACTTTAGAGATTTTCTAGGTAAACCCTTTTGCTTACAGCTGAGGAAAGAGTGGCTCAGAGAAGCTCAGCTATTTTGAATGATTATCACGGTGGCTGGAACCGGGGTTTCCTGATTACTAGCTTTGTGCTTTGATGTAGGGTCAACCAGCCCTCAGAACATGTGTCATGGGTGACACATGACTCTTCATAGCTACACCTGCTACTCAAAGATCATGAAGCATCTTGTTCTCATTTGTTTTGGCCACATCTCTGTGAGGCAGGCAACATTCTTTGTATTGTTGGACCCACAAAGTTCAGCTCTGACATTAGCCCAAGGGACTCTCAGGGAGTAATTTGAGAGCCACTTCCCAGGCTGGTGCTTTCTACCCAAAACTTCCTCTTCCCCTGGGATTCTTTCCCAAGCAGAAGGGGAAAGTATCCAGCCCTAGGATTCTCTGCTTTGCTGAAAGATTGATAACACTTACAGAAGTCTTGGTCAGATTAATCAAACTTTCTGAGCTTTTATTTCTTTTTTTTAATAAGAAAATAAAAGATTTTATCTTCATTTATTTCTTCTCTGATTCTTTTCCTTTCTTTCTTTTTTTTTTGAATTTTCTTTCTCTTTTCCTTTTTTTTTTCTCTTTTCCTTTCTTTATGTACCTCCAAGTTTCTGACCTACAATATTTCCCTTCTGCCTGAAGAATTTTTAACATTTCTTGCTGGCTAGAATGGCTGGCAATGGATTCTGTCAAGTTTTTTTTTTTTTTTTTCCTGAGAAAGTTTCTACTTTTCCTTCACTTTTGATGGATAATTTGAATGGATATAGAATTATAGGTTGATGATTTTGTTCTCTCAACACACTCCTTACTTACATGGTTTCTAATGAGAAGTCAACTCTTACATGTAAAATAAAAATAACAGTTCACAGGGTCTGTGCCAAACGTAGTCCTGAGTGCAAGGGAAGCACTTAATAAATGTTTGTTCTTTCTCTTGCCTTTTATAATAAAATTTATGAATATGCTGGTTTCTGATTAGTTTAAGGAAAATTATTTTAATAGTTTTTTCCTGTTTATGAACGTAATACATTTTCATTGTAGAAAATCAAACAATTTTAAAAATTATGAAGTCCCCTGAATGTCTACAATCCAGGAATAATTATTCTGCATACTTTTACAACATTCTTCCAGTCACTTCTCTATGTATATATGTGTATATATATACATATATCTGTATTTGTATTTATGATTTTACATAAAATGAAATCATAATATAAACACTCTTTTACAATCTACTCAACAAAACGTCGGTTCACAGAAAATGCTAACAGGTGTTTTTCTGCCAGATCTGGGAGCATCTTTAGTCCCAAATGTAGGACACAATGGATGATACAGTCTCATCTCACAGACTGAAACTTTGCTAAGACCTGATTGGCACTCTTCTCCCCAACTGTCCTTTTCCTCTGTTCTCCTCAATAGAGAGAGTATGCCACTGAGCCTATACAGTGTACTTTCTGGATTCTGTAAAAGGTTTGCCAGGGTAGTCTGCTTTTATTTACTTTAGCAAAAGCCAGGGAAAATAAATGTGTCTGCTGCTATAGTCCACTGTGTAGATCCTTGAATCCCCTCAGTTTGATCCTTCCCCCATTTTCCATAGGACACACCCATGGGAGGGCACAGATTTTTGTGTGCTTTAGCCCATTGGGCCTTGCTGATCTGTAACTATGGGCAAACATTGTTTTTGTTTGGACCTATCTCCTTGGGGGCCTAGTGGCTTGTCCTTGTCAGACAGACAAATTGACATTAGCCATGCTCTGTCCTTCACTTGCCTCCTACCCTAAGCCGTATTCCCAGTCTCTCTGGGCCTGCAGTAGTGGTGATCTGAGGAATGATTTAGCACCAACATTAGGAAGGCATTAGGACTAAATCCGCCAAGAATTATAACCTAATACTGCTTTCTGCCCATTCATGCTAGTACCCATGCGTAGAAAATAGAGATCATTGAAAATCTTTGAGTATTGGGAGATCTGGCGCCTACTTTAGTCACCTTGTGTAGGAATATCACACCTCTGGAAAGGTTCTCACTCATGAAGGGAGGATGTTAATATTCATGTGGTCCCAGCTCCCCAGCATAATGTGAAGGGGGCCTTTCTTACTCTTTGAGATCCTGTGATTAGAGCTAGCAATTTACAAGCAGCCTTTCCAGGCTGTTTGCTGTTTTGTCGTAATTGGGTCCCCCTCACTCCCAGAGTCTGAGTTCAGAGCCTCTTCCCAGCCTCCCCTCCCCTCCCCAAGGGAAGCTCTACTGGTTCATTTGTGCCAGATGTACTGAGGTAGTTTTGTGAGGGAGCTTTCATCTAGGAAGAGGTGGGCTGAGCACACCCACTCATTTCCCACCATCTCCAGTAGGAGCAGCTTTTAACTGTCACTCAGTGACGCAGGGCTTCTAACCACGACCTAGAGATGAAAGGCCCCTCACCAATCTTATCTGCTTATCAAAAACCAGACAGCGGTGGTGACATGCAATCAAGCCTCATTGGCATCTCTAATGCCTGCCCTGAGAGGGCTCCGCCAGGCCCCGCTGGGGAGATGAAGACATTCCGGAGCCACAGAGGTGGTTCTGGAACTTCTGACCGTCTCGTGCCAGCTTTCTGTCAAAACTGAAGCTTACTCAGACGTATTCTTATTAGGAATGTTGGTAAATTTGAAGGAAATATAATTTTTTAAAGTAGGAATTTTACTTTTCTGAGCTTTTCTTCCAAGAGAAAACCTCTGATTTATGAAGCCTCTGTCCTCCAAGGAGGATGTGTACGTACGTGCGTGCGGTTTCTCGTTTACTGATTATTTTATGCTTCATCCCCATAGATTGAGAATTACTGCCTAAGGAGCTCTGGGGGAGCTAGAAGGGAAGGAGAAGGCATAGACTCTTTTTTTTTTTTTATTGCGGTACGCGGGCCTCTCACTGCTGTGGCCTCTCCCATTGTGGAGCACAGGCTCCGGACGCGCAGGCTCAGCGGCCATGGCTCACGGGCCCAGCCGCTCCGCGGCATGTGGGATCCTCCCGGACCGGGGCACGAACCCGTGTCCCCTGCATCGGCAGGCGGACTCTCAACCATTGCGCCACCAGGGAAGCCCAAGGCATAGACTCTTGCCTTGGAAATTCTGCAGGAAAGTGAAATGGGCTTTCCATACATTTGTATCCTTATGTGCTCAAAAGTGGACACCTTAGAACTCCTATTTCTAAATTCTGAAGGAAATTTGTGACTAACATGTCTTATCTGTGAATGAAAGGTTGGTGCTATTTTGTAATTAAATACACTCATCTGTGAGGAAGCTGAATTCAGGACAAGTTTGAATTCCTGCTTTGCTCCTTCCACTCCCAGTTAGCAGATGGGCTAAAAAGAGGTTTCCCAGGGGTCAGGAGAAGAGGGCAAGCTTTGCCCTGAAGATGTGGACAGAAGTTACTTTGCACACTAGATGTTTTCCATTTGCCTCCCCAGGTCTACTCTCCATCCTTCTCCACCTATTGACTGTGTCAGTGGCTCCCTTGCCCTCTGTCTTCTGGTAGGTTTGACAGTAAGGGCCTCCACAGTGTACTGGAGGGCAGGAGGGGAGTAGTGTCAGAATATTTATTCTCTCAGTTCCCTTCCTGCTAGGTTGCTGTGTGTTGCCTGTGTCCATCTACCTATGATTGCAGGTCTTGCCAGGAAGTTCTTACTCTCTCCAGGCTAAGATATATGCTCCCTCCTCTTGCCTTTTCAGCTTCTTTGAACGAAAGAAGTACTAATAAGAATCAAATATTACCTGTGTGTTTTCGAAGCCTGAAGTCAGTGAGATGAAACCCAACATCAAGAATTGGAAGCAAAGTAACTTGTGCAGAAGGAGTGTAAAGAAAACATTGGTGGTTTGGCTAGAGCCTAATTAGAGCAGAGTGCATTAACTAGATTTTCTGGTTTTCAAAAATTTGAATTGTAATAAAATTTTTCAATATGCTATTTCAATTTTTAGTAGCAAATAAATGTGTATATAGAGGATCTTATTAAAATTGAGATGTATTTAGGTGTCTTTAAGAAAACATGGGGGCTTCCCTGGTGGCGCAGTGATTAAGACTCTGCCTGCCAATGCAGGGTACACGGGTTTGAGCCCTGGTCCTGGAAGATCCCACATGCCATGGAGCAACTAAGCCCGTGCGTCACAACTACTGAGCCTGCACTCTAGAGCCCATGAGCCACAACTACTAAAGCCCATGCACCTAGAGCCTGTGCTCTGCAACAAGAGAAGCCACTGCAATGAGAAGCCCGCGCAGTGCAATGAAGAGTAGCCCCACTCGCCACAGCTAGAGAAAGCCCGTGCACAGCAACAAAGACCCAACACAGCCAAAAATAAATAAATAAAATAAATAAATTTTAAAAAAGAAAAGAAAAAAAAAGAAACGATGGGTGACTATAGCAATAGACACCATTTATTTACCATGGCTTTGCTGTGGCCACACCCAAGGTTGGTTTCCTTATACTCTGCCCCTCTTTGACAATTATCTCTTTTTATTAGACTTTCCTCTGTTAACCATGTTTGGGTATGGCATCTTTATCCTGTTGGATCCTGACTATTATACTTGGTGAATAGCTTCTCATTCGATGACAGAAAACAAGCTCACACATACTAGCTTGAGTACAAAGTGAATTTACTGAAAGGACACAGGGCAGGTAAAGGCCATACACCAAGTCATCTGGAAAGTCAGTACCTGAAACGATTTCTTCAGTTGCCGGTGGCATCCTGTCTTCTCTTATCTCTGCTCCTCTACGACTGCTCTCTTCTGCTGCTTTCTGCATATTGGCATGCTCTGTCTCATGCATTTTCTGACTTAGTTTGGTCATGGCACAAACTCTGCCTTTGACCGTATTTAACCTTTCAGTTCAAGGAATCCCCACTGTTTAACTGTGTTTCTCAGTGTCCTATTTCCACTTTCCTGGGAGAGAAAATCCGAGTGGCCTAGTTTGAGTTAGGTCCACTTATGGCCCATTCAGCTGTGGTGGAGGACAGGGGGTACACAGGAATGTCCTTCCCAAGGATGTGAACAAGTCCTCCAAGAAAGGCATGTGGTTGGGGGCAGTTGTTGTCATCTCTCCATAGTACAGCAAGTCAATTTTGTGAAGAACGTCTGACTCACATGCCAGGTTAGAGGGACTTGTCCTTAAGTCATTTGGAAAAGCAGTTTATCTGCTTCATTCTTTAAGCATTTTAGTGGAAAGACATTCAGTATTTTCAGAAACTTGGAAGAGAGATCTGATGATTTCTTCTATATCTAGCGTGCTGTGGACTTTGCCCATTTATTTCTTCTTTCCCACCTTTAATAGTAACCAATCCACTTTTCAACGTGACACTCACAGAATCCTTCTTGATGGCTATGTTGTAAGCAATTAATAAGATAAAGAAACAATCTTGATCATTCTTTAGGTTAAACATGCTATGATATTTGGGAGTGTGCCTGTATTACAGTCAGGTTTTCAGTCCCTATTCAAATATGAGCAGGTAACCGAAGATTATAAAACATCAGAGGAGAGCCTCTAATGAGAGAGAAAGAGAGAGAGAACAGAAACAAAGCAACCTGAAAGAAGCAGAGACTAAACCAGGAGATGAACATTTAAAAAGAAAAATTAAATGGATAAAAAATATAGTCTTAGAATTTAAAATATAATAACAAAAATGAAAAACGCAATAGAAAGATGGAAGATAAGGTTGAGTGACTATCCCTGAAATAAAGCAAACGTAAAAGGAGATGGAGGGCTTCCCTGGTGGCGCAGTGGTTGAGAGTCTGCCTGCTGATGCAGGGGTCGCGGGTTCGTGCCCCGGTCCGGGAAGATCCCACGTGCCGCGGAGCGGCTGGGCCCGTGAGCCATGGCCGCTGAGCCTGCGCGTCCGGAGCCTGTGCTCCGCAATGGGAGAGGCCACAACAGTGAGAGGCCCGCGTACAGGAAAAAAAAAAAAAAAAAAAAAAAAGGAGATGGAGAATAGGATGAGAGGTAAATAAAAATAAACTTCACAACCAGTTCAAGAGGTCTAACATCCAAATAATAAAAGTTGCTGAAGAAGAAAACAGAGAAGAAAGTCACCAACCAAACAATTCGAGACAATTTTCTAGAGAAAGTCCTAAGTTTCCAGACTGAAAGGTTCATTAAAAACCTTCAAAATGGATGAAAATTGACTCACACCAAGAGTTCCTCATAAGATTTCAGAATCTTGAGGACAAAGAAGATCCTAAAAGTTTTTAGAAAGAGAAAAAGTAAAGGATCAGGATCAGAATGGCTTGGGACTTCTCCAAAGCTGAATTAGAATCTAGGAGACAACAGAAAATATGCCTTCAAATTCTAAGGGAAATGATTGCCGATCTTGAATTTGATACCCATTCAAAGTAGCAGTTTGATATGAGGGGAGAATAAACCCATCTTCAGACATACAAATTCTCAAAACCATTTCCTTCCCACATACCTTGTGTTCCATGAAAGTAAAGGTGTAAACCAAGAAAGGGGTAGATACGAGACGCAGGAAACTGGGAGAAAAAGGAATTCCCAGAAGGACAGTGAAGGGAGACACCAGGAAGACCGTGAGTGTACCAGGCATAGAGGTATTGGAGCAGATCGGAAAGCTCTAGAACACTCTTCTTCAGGAAGATGAGATCAATAGAATATCCCATGTGTTGAAAGTCTTGAGAAAAGAATTAGACAACTGTCAAAGATAGGCTTTAAATTAGTGATAAATGCATAGAAAATGGTAAATGAAGACAAGGCAGTTATTAATTCCAGGGAAAATGAAAAGTCATGCAGAAAAGGAAAAGTAATTATAGTTATTACATGGCTCATCTGTGAATAGCATTCATATAGTGATATTATATTATATTTATTTATTTATTTATTGGCTGTGTCAGGTCTTAGTTGTGGCACGTGGGATCTTCATTGCGGCATGCGGGATCTTTCGTTGTGGTGCATGGGCTTCTGTCTAGTTGTGCCGTGCAGGTTTTTCTCTTCTCTAGTTGTGGTGCACAGGCTCCAGAGTGCATGGGCTCTGTAGTTTTGCATCACGCGGGCTCTCTAGTTGAGGTGTGTGGGCTCAGTAGTTGTGGCACGCGGACTTAGCTGCCCCTCGGCAAGTGGGATCTTAGTTCCCCGACCAGGGATTGAACCCGCATCCCCTGCATGGGAAGGTGGATTCTTTACCACTGGACCACTGGGGAAGTCCCAGTGATAATATTATAAATTCCAAATACTGGTCTGTCTAAAATCATGGAATTATAATTATGATGGGAAGATGAAAAGATGGGAAAGGTACATGAGCACAGTGGGATGGATAAAAGAAAAAGAATAAAAACTTTAAAATTTATAGCAGAAGGTTAACAAATCATGTGTAAGACCGGGGGAAAAAACAATCAAGTAGCAGAATACAAAACTGTTATTTAGAGACCCAGAGATCAATTTCATTTAATTGGTGGAAAGATGGGAAAGTAATTACCTCATGAAAGGAGGAAATGGGGCTAAGGGAGATAAGAAACCACGATCTTTTTGTAGTAAACCTTGTAGAATTATTTGACTATTAACTTTAAACATGCATGTTTATCTGATTCGGAAATTAAAAAAAACGATAAAAAGAAAATTAATTAATAATTAAGAAATATGCATACACCCCAGGCAGCCATTACTAAGTAATTGGAATTGGCAAACAGCGAAGTCGTGCTTATTTGGACAACATGAAACTGTGAGGGTAGGAAAATCATTTTTATGAGTATTATTAGAGCATTGCTTATTTTTAAAAAAAGACTTGTGGAGTTGGACTAATTCTCACTTTTCTGCCTGTCACAGCAAGGTGTGCAGGGCACAAGCTTCAGCATAGTTTGGTCTTTTCATTGTGGGCAGCGGCGTGACAGGACAGGTCACAGGGGAAAGGACTGTCATTCTAGCCAAGAAGGAGTAGAATTCAGGTCTAGGCAGGGGAAGGGTCAGCTCCAGAGGGATCACCTGGGTTAGTGCTAGAGATCTGGGCAGGTGGAATCCAAAGGCTGGGTGGTCAGAGACAGGAAGAGTGGTACCAGAGGGTGGACCTCTACTCTGTTCCTAAGGGAAGGAGATTCAGGCCTCGTGGACTATTTCATATTGATTGTTGTTTGGAGCCAAAGGGGGGTGGAGGCCTGTAGATACTCTGATCTCTGCCCTCTGTGCTTCGTTTCTTTGACCGTTACAGCTGGATTCCTTCACCTTTATCTGTATGCATAGCCCTGCTCCATAATCTGGGCCCAATCCTAACTTGGCATAATATCTGGTCACCCTTTGATGTTGGCAACACAACTGGATCCTGTCTTGTATCTCAATTTTCCTATAATTGGGTGCTTTGCCCTGAGCCCCAGCCTACCATGAATATTCTGATGCCCGATCACCTAAAGGCCAACCACATGGTATGTCCACAGCACCTGAAGATACCTTGTTCCCGGCTGGGCAGAAGATCTTTGTCATAGACCTTACTTTCATCTCTGGCCAATGTATTATTTGTATCTTACCTTCCTTTTCCCCATGTAGACTGATCATCCAGCCTCAGACTAGGCTTTGTACCCAGATTTTTGCCTGTTAGACCCCTTAGTCCAATAAGGCCCAAATCTTGGCCTTATTCTCATGCTAGGAATTTATTGAGCATTTACAATCAACTTATTTGGAATCCTCCCAACACTGCACTTTGCATGGTTTACATTGATTACCTCAGCTCCCTGAGGTTGTAGCTATGATTACCAACACCATTTTATAGAGGAAGAAACTATTTTAATGACAGGAAGGGATTTGTCCATGGTCACAGTATGAGAGTGGGGCAGGCATTCAAACAGGTCATCTGTTTCCAGCCATGGGCTGTGATTACAAGGCTCGCCGTCTCCCGCAGTCTGCGTTTGAGTTTCAGGATCTACTTGTATTCCCAGGCCCGGCCTTCCCTGACTCAACTTGCCGTTGCTTCCAAACCCTGGATCTGGTAGCCAGTGAATTTTGCTTCTGCTGGAGGTGAAGGCAGATGTACCCGGTGGTCTTCACAGAATTATTTATTATTTTATTATTATCCCAGGTGATTCTGTCAGTCCACATCCTGGTCTAATGCCCCAGTGCAGTGGTTCTCCAAGTGATGTCCCTGGACCAGCAGTATCAGTATCACCTGGGAACTGGTTAAAAATGCAAAATTTCAGGGCTTCCCTGGTGGCGCAGCGGTTGAGAGTCCGCCTGCCGATGCAGGGGACATGGGTTTGTGCCCCGGTCCGGGAGGATCCCACATGCCGTGGAGCGGCTGGGCCCATGAGCCATGGCCGCTCAGCCTGCGCATCCGGAGCCTGTGCTCCGCAACGGGAGAGGCCACAACAGTGAGAGGCCCACGTATCGCAAAAAAAAAAAAAAAAGCAAAATTTCAGACCAGAAACCCTGGGAGTGGGACCCAGGAATCTGAGTTTTAACAAGCTTTCAAGGTGATTTTGATGACCCTGAAATTTGAGAACACTGCCCCAGGATCATGGTCAGAGGGAGTCTGGTAGGCTCAAGTCTTTGCTTGGGCTGTTGTTGAGTGTGCTTAAATCAGAAGTGTTCAGGAAAAGAAGAGCATGAAGGTGTGTTTCTATCATGGGTTGCCATGCCATCCAAGCAGTGGGTTCCTCCACCATAGCGAGCTCATTGGGAATAGGAAATAGAAGGGAGAAATGTGAGAAATCACACTGCCCAACCCCTGACCCTGTACCATGGAGTTGTGAAGAAACTGATTTGGATGTCTGTAATGAAAAAGTTGCAAGGAAAACAGAGTTATATGAGAGTGGCAAATAGGAAAGAATCTGATGCCAGTGTTCTTGAAAGCTACAGAAGGCTAGATTCACACACAGATATTTGGTTTAAATACCCCAGGTCTCTTTTTGTTACAGTCTACCTTATCTCCCCTGTAGCTGCTTGACAGGTCACCACACTTTTCAGAAGGTCTATATGAGGAAGTTGATTGAGGCTGAAAGCCATGACTTGCCTTCTTCTTATAACGTATGAGGCAGTTATTAAATTTAATAGTTTTTTCCTTTTACATAGTTCAGTGATCTAAATATAAAAAACCCATCTACCCACTAACGGATCTTCCTGGCATTGAGCTTTAGTTAGTTCCTACTGTTTGCTAGTTTGTGTCTTCTCTACACATTTTAGGGTGTTTGACACCCACTCCCCACCTAGGAGAACACACCTGCAGAAGTCCTGGCCCTGCATGTGAAGTCAGGGCTTGTCCAAGCTTTGGAACAGCAAGCTTACCGACACTGTTCCAGTGCCTTTCTGAGCAGGGATTCCGTGATTGATGATGGGAGAGAGTAAATAAATTTCAGTAAGTACACACACGAGTGGATCAGGACAGTAAGTGCTTACTATGTACAATCAATGGGCATTATTTTAAAGGCGATTAAAATTTCCTGGACTTAATCCTCCTGCTAGAGCAGCATTGGAGGCAGAGGATGAGTTACTATTTTCTCCAGGGACGTAGTCAGAAGAGCATCTGTGCCTTTCGAGTAAAAGTGTGTAGTAAAATAAGCAGTTTAGAAATCTGTTCAGTTTGGAACTCAATTCTCTGATAAAATATGTGTTTATGGGATATGAAGTGGGAGAAGGTGATTCTGGGCAGCAAATATCTACAGATTGGCAGCGATGCAGCTTTATCTCTTCCTATAACATTCTTGGGCATTGTCACGGCTTCTCCATTTTATGACATACGTGATGGCATCAAACGTTCGGTGGAGGTTGGTGCTAGGACTTTTAGCCTCCCGATGACTCTAGAGTGAACTTCACCCTCTGCAGTAGTGAGCTGCACTGATGTAATAGGTGTCTTGGCTGAAACTTGAAACCTAACTTTTTTCTAAACTTGATTTATTATCAGAAGCTAGAAAGACTGTCACTTAAAACTTAAAACGGTAAACAACAAGGTCCTACTGTATAGCACAGGGAACTATATTCTATATCCTGTGATAAACCATAATGGAAAAGGATATGAAAAAGAATATATATATATGAAACAATTAACACAACATTGTAAATCAATTATACTTTAATAAATTTTAAGAAATCTTAAAACAGTGTCTGTCTCCTAAGAGATGAAAGCTTAAACTTAGCTTTGGGACTTTTGTTCTGTAAAAATGTCTTGAGTACCTATCCATTGTTTGGAGGGGAAAACTGTGAACTCAAGATTTTTCTGACAGTAAATGTTTAAATACTATTAATGTAAATTATGTGTATATTTTATCAAAGTAAAGATTTCTGGACATCTTTATTACTTTGTGGGAAAACTGTTCTCTATTTGGATTTAAGCTGTCCTATGCCTTATATCATGGGTTGGCAAACCATGGGCTGTGGTACAAATTTGGCCCTCTGCCTGATTTGTAAATAAAGTTTTATTGGAACACAGTCATGCTCTTTCTTTTACATATTACCTTTCTGCTACAACAGCAAGTAGTTGTGAAAGAGACTCTATGGCCCTCAAAGCCTAAACATTGACTATCTAGCCCTTTACTGAAAAAAGTTTGCCACCCCCTGCATTCTGTTATTGCTTATTCTTATGTGTGTGTTCTGACTTAAACAGTTGCTTACAGATATTGGAACCAGAGATCACAAAATGACAGGAAAGATATGCAGCCCTGAGCTTGATGTCATACTTGTGAATAGACTTTGAAAATTACCTGAGCTTGGCCTTGGCCTAAGGGCCTAAGGCATACCCACTGTACTGTTGATGTCCTGCACCTGATGTTATTCCAGGCTGAATAACCCTGACTTTACTAGTATTAATGCTATTATTTTCCTTCTTTCTTTTAAAAAGTATTTATTTATTTATTTTTGGCTGCATCGGGTCTTAGTTGTGGCGCGCGGGCTCTTAGTTGCAGCATGCGGGGCTTCTCTTTAGTTGTGGTGTGCAGGCTTCTCTCTAGTTGTGGTGTGCGGGTTCCAGAACACGTGGGCTCAGTGGTTGTGGCATGCGGGCTTAGTTGCCCTGCGGCATGTGGGATCTTAGTTCCCCGACCAGGGATTGAACCCATGTCCCCTGCATTGGAAGGTAGATTCTTAACCACTGGACCACCAGGGAGGTCCCAACCTATTATTTTCTGATGTGATTGTAATGAGAGCCACAGGACCATACTTCACTCAATGCCATGTGGGTGGCTGACAGTGGGATTTCCTTAAAGAGAGTGAATTTTCTCACTGTTTGTCATCCTGGGAAAAGGACAACTCCGGGCTAGGAAGAGGAGACTCAAGAAGCACACCTTCGACTGAGGAGAAGAGGAAACTTCCTCTGCAATTTCACTTCGTTGTGGAGGTTAGGTGTGAATCCTGGGGAGAGCAGGAAGGCCCAAGAGCACTTCTTTTGCGGAGGTGATTTTGCCATCGCTTCTTCCTGGGCATTCATGAGACAGCATCCTGTGGGACCTCTCAGAAATACCTGAGTGCCAGTGGGGGTTGGGAAAAGGAGAATGATGTCTGGCAGTATACTGATGAAGGCTCAAACCATTGACTCAACACTATCGATGGCCTATCCAATAGCTAATGCTCTCCTTTTCCTTGTTAACAGCACCATGATTAGTTCAGGTATTGAGTGACCATCTTCAGGGGAGGATGTCCCCCCCAAACCCCGACCCCCAAGGCCAAGGATTAGGGACGCATAAGTCCATCATGGTAATTCCATCCCTTTTGCTGATTAAAAACATGGATATTATTCTGGCCAATGAGAAGCAAAGGGAAGTTTTCTGGATGACTTGTGAGGAAAGGTTTCCTTGTTCTTCAAAAGGAGAAGCAGAAGAGAAGGAGGTTCTTTTCCTGCTTTGGATGTGGCTGTGAGGAGATGTGATACCAACAAGCTGACAGAGCCTCTTTTGCAACTACAAGAGGGAGTTGCCAACCTGCTGAGGGTGACAGAGCAGAATATGGAAAGAACATGAGCCCTTGGTGGCACTGTAGAGCTACTGAATCACACAGCTGTAGAACAGATGTGGAGCTTCATGAGCTGTAAGAGAATAAAATCTCCTTATTGTTTAAGCCACTTTTCATTGGATTTTCTAGTCTGTGTAGCCAACTAATACTCTTAAGTATTTAATGAAATATGACCTCTTTATAATTAGAGGTTGGTGCAACTCAGAAATTGTAACCCTGTTCTTAAGATATATTCATGCAAGGATAACTACAATTGTGGTCACCAAGTAGTTAAATTCAATTAAAATGGAGAAATCTAGAGAATCTGAATAATCGCATATATACCACAATTTTTTTTTAGTTGGTAAGAAATCCAGAAAATTATAGCCTTAAATTTCATAATAACAATAGACAAACAGTGGAAAGACCAGAAAAATTTGGGAAACTTGATCAATTTGGCAGTATTTTATTTTGAAAACATTTTAAATTATAAAATATATTCTTACTGTAAGTGTTTCAAACAATAGAAAAGTATTTGAAGTCACAAGTGATCACAGTTCAGTTGGCAGTTTGAGGTTTACCAAGCAGAAGAACTAGGATGCCGGCCAAGGAACCAGCAAGAACTGGTGGGATACTAGGAACCAGGCAGAAGCACAGTTGTAAAACTGTAGGAATCAGTGTCCAAGAAGGGACTCAGTGATACTGGCCTCCTGGAATTCATACCCTTGTGAAGCTCCCTCCCACACTGACTAGGGCTGACATGGGTGAACCAACAGGATACTGTGGAAATAATGTGTGACATTATTATGTGTGGAAATAATGTGAGGCTAGGTCATAAAGGACATTATAACTTCTGCCTTGCTCTTTCTTGATCACATACTCTGGGGGAAGCCAGCTACCATATTGTGAGGACACTCAAGCAGCCCCATGCGCAGCTCCGTGTGACAAAGAACCGGAGTCTCCAGCCAACAGCTATTGAGTGAGTCATCTTGGAAGCAGATCTTCTAGTCCTAGTCAAGCCTTCAGACAACTGCAGCCTCAGCAAACATCTTGACAGCAACCTTGGCGACAGACCCTGAGCCAGAACAACCCAGTTGTTTCAGGGTGACCATGTGGTTAGAAACCAGAAGAAATAATAAATGCTTGTTTTAGGCAGCTAAATTTTGGGGTAATTTCTTGCATGGATAACTGATACAAAGGCCTATGCATCCTGGGTCTCACCCCACACACCACAGGGGGCCTTGATAGCTACTCTGGCAACATTTGTAGGTGGGGATAGGATTCCCACTCACGTGCTCACTTTGATCAGCTGAGGGTATGATCAGCCTTCAGCCTAAAGGTCCTCAGAGTGTACAGCTGAGGAGGGATGGCTCAGTCTGAGATTGGTGTGTTTGTGTGTATGTGCGTGTGCACACACGCGAGTCGTATGTATATGGGTATGTGAGTCAGTGTTTTTTCCTTGTGCTCTCCTGAAGGAACAAAAGGGCCTTTTTGCTGTGCCCTCTGCCCTCAGGGTGACTATAAACCCTACTTTAGCTGTGATACCTCTTCAGTTTTTCATCCCTTCTGGTTGATTCGCAGAGATATTCCTCTCTTTATAGATTCTACAAAGACTTTGTTCTGACTCTGAACTAGTGTTTGGAGAACTCTGAAATTGTGTTTGTTTTCGTGCTGAGTCTTCTGGGTTGTGTGTATTGAAAACACATTCCTTGGCAGATAGCAAGTGAGAGCTGCATGCGAAATGGGCTCTGCCTGTGAAGAAATGCACGTAGGGAGGAGCTAAATGATACTTGCTTAGGATTTTCATTGTAAACTCTCCTACCTCCCCTGGACCTGGCTGTTGGTGTAGGGACCCCATGGTGAAGTCGGTTATATAAGACTTAGGGTTGCTGGGCTCTCTAGGCCTTGAAATTTATTTTAGCTATCAGGGTGTTTGCTTGCAATAACTCAGGATCTAAGTCATTTCTCTTGTTTTTGGAAAAGACAAAACCTCAGCAACAACCCTAATTGTTTGACTCTTATTGCCTGAAAATTAACTGAAGAAAAAAGGAATTCTTAGTAAGAGTTTGAAGGCTGCTAGCTTTCAGACAGCATGCACGGATAAAAGGAGAAAAGACACCGTGGGCAGGAGAGGCACATCTCACACTGCACCTATGTCCTCGTCCCTCCTGCCTTTTCCTCAGCCTGAATCTCTCTGTTCTTTTAGCAGCTGATCATTTGTGCCTATATTTGCAGCTTGGTCCTCTCTCCGCTTTCTCTGTGGTTTCTTCTTTTGCAATAAAATAATATTACTTGCCTTTCTAATCTTGTAGGTATATCTCATATCAGGATATAGACTCTGTCAGCGAGCTGTTCCTTGTTTCCTTCACCCATAGTTCAATGAGCCGTTCTCAGTTCTGACTTTCATAGGGAAAAATCCCAACAGCAACTCCAAATTCTAACAATTGGCCCTAGTGAGCATCCCTTTTGCCTTTAGCAAGGGCCAGTAATAAGGCCATTGGACATAGTTTAGGGTCTGAATGGGTACCATTCATGTTCCTGCACCATCATCTATGTAGCCAATTGCAGGTCCCTGGATGGTGTTCAGGATGATTTTTAAGACTTTGTCGTGTTATGAAGATTTAATTTTGGATTCCTAGATGTTGGAAGCGTACCAAAGAAGTCATGGGGGACGTGGAATACAAAGAAAAGGATACATGCTTTTAGAGTCAGCCAGACATGGACATCTAGTTCGGGAGTCCATACAGTGACTCCCGGTGGGACTGAATCCCAGTTCTACCATGTACTTGGTATCTAAAATTAGTTAGTAGTAGTGTCTCCTTCACATTGCTGTTATGGGAGTGAAATGAGTTAATATATGTTACAGCATTTGGAATGGGGCCTGACTCAGTACAATCTTTGCTATTGTTATTATTCTCATTATTCCTGGCTCTGTCATCTTGGGCTATTAAGTTAACTTCTCTAAACCTGAGTTTCTTCACCTATAAAACCAAAGTAGTAAAAATAATGTCACATGGTTCTTGCAATTAATGTATGCAAAATTTCCAGCCCAGTTTCTGGTATATAGTAGAAGCTCTCTTAAGGATATTTGATATTAGTATATGATTAATTACCTCCACCTGATTTAGCTTGCTATGTTCGAGGTCTTGCAGGAGACATAAATGAAGAGGTAATACCAGGCTGCATTATGACAGTGATGGGGCGCACAGAACTGAAATCGTCTCCAAAGCAGTGTCTCTGCTCTACAGCGAGGTCTGTGCTCCCCGAGGTCATTAGAACCCCATTTTCAGCCAGTCCTGATTTCCATCAGATGTCTCCTCCTGGAACAAGTGAGTCTGATTCAGGTACTTGCTCCTTAGTCTTTGTGATCATTGAAGGAAGGAATAAAATGCAAAGCTTCTTTTTAAGCAGGTCTCTAGCAGCGACCTTTGTGAACTTTGGGACCCAGGGAGAGATCTTGATGGTCTCTGTTAAGACCTTGTAACTGGCTGAATTACTCCAAGGCCCACCCTGGGCCGTGACTGGTAACATTTAGCACTGAAGCCTGATTACTGTGTGATAATTGCTCCATTAGCTCGCTGTTGTAGCTCCATGTTGCTGCTGTTGTTCATAAAGGCTCTTCCTTGTCACGCCCAGACCTCTTGTCTCCTGCCCTGACCTTTCTCTCCATGCGCATTTGGAACATTTCTTGTTCTCCCTCTTAACTTTGCTTGTTATTCCACTGCACGACTTGGGCAATCGCTTGCAGTCACCAAAGCATGACATTCTGTTCATCCCACGTGGCTTCACCCTCCTCTGGAGCGTTCCAGATGGTTTTGTACCATGCAGAGCATAGGCCTCTTTCTTCCCTTGATTACACTTTGCATTCCTTCGCTCTTCTGCATTGGCCTCCATTTGATTTATTTCTGGAGTATTTATTGCTGGGGTGACGTGCATAATGAATGCCCTTAGGTGTTCATTAAGGTTAGATTTGAACAGTTTCTGTTTCCCATCTGTGTCCTTGATGTCTGATACTTTTGGTTACTCGCTCATGTAGACCTCACAGTTTGCCAGCATTTGCTCCACAAAAATTCATACCTCTCTTTCAGGTTGTGTGATTTTTTTTTTTTTTAACCTCATGGAAGTCCTTAGTTAAAAATGATGCCTTTCCAGTGATCTTTAGGATTTCCTTGTCTGTTCCATTTTGTGTATCTTCAAGTATCTATTGCTGTGAGACCAACCACTCAAATCTGAGTGGTTTAGAACACAGTCATTATCTCTCATGGGTTTTTGGGTTGGCTGGGCATTGGACAGTTTTCACCAGAGGTTTCTCCTGCAGTTATGGTCAGATGTCGGGTAGGGCTGTGGTCATCTGGAGACTTGAAGGGGCTGGTCAACCATCAAGCTCACTCGTGTGACTGGGAGTTGATGCCGACTGCTGGCTGAAGGCTCCGCTGGAGTTCTCCCATTGAAGCAACCACACCTGGTCTCTCCATGTGACAACTTGGGCTTTTCAAAGCTTGGGTGGCCAGGTTCTGAGAAGATGCATCCTAAGAGTAAGCATTCGAAGGTGAAAGGCTAGCATGACTTCCATTGCACTTGAGTGACGTGAGTGGGCTTCACAAGTGAGCAAATACTGAGAGTTGTGCTTCACTGGGGGAGACTGGCTGCCATAAGAGTGAAGAGTTGTTCTGTTCTTCTCATTGTTCCATGTTTCAGGGTCAGACAGGCCCTTCTGATATTGGTTTTTCTCCAACCTTTCCTGGTGACTTGAGCAGTAGCTACAGGCAATTTCCCCTACTAGCAAACCCCAGACATGATATTCCCAGTGTTATCTGTACCACCCACCCCTGCTGCCAAAGTGTCTGTCTTCCTCCTTGTGACTCTTAGGTTGGCACGACTCTGCTAAGCTGAAGAGGTGACTACAAGGCCAAGAGCCCTGGAATGGACCTACAGAGATCTGTGCTTTAGTCCTGGCTTTGGAGTAGTGTGACTGACTTGAACAAGTCACTGCATCTCTCTGGTCTTTGGTCTTTTCTGAAATCCCCTATAAGCTCTAAAATTCTACCATTCTAAGTAGCCATCTTGAACGTGTATCTCCATTGGGTCAAATGCTCTATTTCAACCCCCTGAACTGATCAAGCCAACGTTTCAGGGCTGATAGACAGAGGGACTGTCATTGCCCATCAGTCTTTGCACAGATTAGGCCTTCAAAAAAAAAAATTGGAGGGACCTAGAAACCTAGATAATACCATTGTTTTCAAGATCTTGGTGGTAAACATTGCCAGATTATTTATTACTGTTTTCATTTGAAAGAGCATAACCTTGCATATGTAAGGCTTTGCTTTTAGAACTTGGAACTTGTTTCACACAGTCTCTGCATGGGTCCCTTTGCCATTTAACAGGCAGTTAAAACTTTGTGCCTGTTGACAGATTGATATTTTGCAAATAACCCTCATGCCCTGTTACTGACCATGATTACCTCAAGCTGTAGCAACTGGAGCAATGCCAAGGGTCTGTGGTCATCTGAGTTTGCTCTTTTTTAAAGAAAAATTTTTATTATTTTTTTAAGGTGCTAAGCTGTTGAAACCTTGAGCGCTCTCCCTTTGGGATAGTAGAGGGAAAAGAGAATAAGGAAGATCCGTGGGAGTAGAAGACCAGGTCAAGTGTAAATGAAAATATACATGGAACACCCTCCAGCCAGAGTACCTCAGTTCCTAGGCGTGCTCCAAGTGGAAGCTGACCTTGGGTTTCCTGCCCTCATAACCATTTGACATTTGAGAGGACAGACAAAGGGCTCCATAAGGAAGAGGCTTTATCCTGTTAATGGCTACAAATCACTGGCTCCGGGGAACCGGCCCTGGAGATTTGGGGCTCATAGAGGTCCCTTGCGGCCTTCTTTTTATTTTAGGGGAATTAAGTTTCAGAGACTGATCTCCAGGGCCCCGGGATTTCCTGATGGTCTGGGAGGCTTCCAAGACTCAAACCAGCCTGTTGCTTCCTTTTTTCAGCAGGAAAACATCTCCCTAAAGGAAAACATAGCTCAACTCCAAAAAAGACTTGAGACTTATAGAAGGAAGCAGTATGAAATGGCCTAAATTGAAGGTTTTTGTTTTTGTTTTTCTAATGACGAACAAGAAAAGAGTAAAAGGAGACATTCTCAGTTGGCATAATTAAAATAGGCTAACATTTCCAGCAATTCCTTTAAAAAGAAGGCAGGGTGGATTTTTGAGAGGGGTGGGATGGGATAGATTATGGTCATGACCTAACCTGAGGGTTGTAGCTGAAAGACATTTTCTCTCTCTCTCTTTTTTTTTTTTAGAGTTTTAAAGTTTTATTTCTTTGTAAAATACTTATCATGAGTTTAAACAGTGCTTGTATTCTTCTCACTGTATAACTTATTATTTTTTAAGAGATCCTTATTGGAGTATAACTGCTTCACAATACCGTGTTAGTTTCTGTTGCACAACAAAGTGAATCAGCCATATGCATACACATGTCCCCATATCCCCTCCCTCTTGAGCCTCCCTCCCACCCTCCTTATCCCACCCCTCTAGGTCATCCCAAAGCCCTGAGCCAATCTCCCTGTGCTATGCTGCTGCTTCCCACCAGCCAACTATTTTACATTTGGTAGTGTATGTATGTTGATGCTACTCTCATTTTGCCCCAGCTTCCCCCTCCCACCCCATGTCATCAAGTCCATTCTCTATGTCTCCCTCTTTATTCCTGCCCTGCAACTAGGTTCATCAGTACCATTTTTGTTTTTTAGATTTCATATATATGCGTTAGCATGCGGTATTTGTTTTTCTCTTTCTGACTTACTTCATTCTGTATGACAGACTCTAGGTCCATCCACCTCACTACAAATAACTCAATTTCATTTCTTTTTATGGCTGAGTAATATTCCATTGTATATGTGTGCCACGTCTTTTTTATCCATTCATCTGTCAATGGACATTTAGGTTGGTTCCATGTCCTGGCTATTGTAGATAGTGCTGCAATGAACATTGTGGTGCATGTCTCTTTTTGAATTATGGTTTTCTCAGGGTATATGCCCAGTAGTGGGAGTGCTGGGTCATATGGTAGTTCTATTTTTAGTTTTTTTTGGTTTGCTTTTTGCAGTACACGGGCCTCTCACTGCTGTGGCCTCTCACGTTGTGGAGCACAGGCTCTGAACGCACAGGCTCAGCGGCCATGGCTCACGGGCCTAGCTGCTCCACGGCATGTGGGATCTTCCTGGACTGGGACACGAACCTGTGTCCTCTGCATCGGCAGGCGGACTCTCAACCACTGTACCACCAGGGAAGCCCTATTTTTAGTTTTTTTTTTTTAAGATGTTGGGGGTAGGAGTTTATTAATTAATTGATTTATTTTTGCTGTGTTGGGTCTTCATTTCTGTGCGAGGGCCTTCTCTAGTTGTAGCAAGCGGGGACCACTCTTCATCGCGGTGCGCGGGACTCTCACTATCGCGGCCTCTCTTGTTGCGGAGCACAGGCTCCAGACGCACAGGCTCAGTAGTTGTGGCTCACGGGCCCAGTTGCTCTGCGGCATGTGGGATCCTCCCAGACCAGGGCTCGAACCCATGTCCCCTGCATTAGCAGGCAGACTCTCAACCACTGCGCCACCAGGGAAGCCCTATTTTTAGTTTTTTAAGGAACCTCCATACTGTCTTCCATTGTGGTTGTACCAATTTACATTCCCATCAACAGTGTAGGAGGGTTTTTTTCACCACACCCTTTCCAGCATTTATTGTTTCTAGCTTTTTTGATAATGGCCATCCTGACCGGTGTGAGGTGATACCTCGTTGTAGTTTTGATTTGCATTTCTCTAATAATTAGTGATGTTGAGCATCTTTTCATGTGCCTCTTGGCCATCTGTATGTCTTCCTTGGTGAAATGTCTATTTAGGTCTTCCATCCATTTTTTTGATATTGAGCTCCATGAGCTGTTTGTATATTTTGGAAATTAACCCTTTGTCTGTTGTTTCATTTGCAAATATTTTCTCCCATTCTGAGGGTTGTCTTTTTTTCTTGTTTATAGTTTCCTTTGCTGTGCAAAAGCTTTTAAGTTTAATTAAGTCCTATTTGTTTATTTTTGTTTTCATTTCTGTTACCCTAGGAGGTGGGTCAAAAAAGATCTTGTTGTGGTTTATGTCAAAGAGTGTTTTTCCTATGTTTTCCTCTAAAAGTTTTATAGTGTCTGGTCTTACATTTAAGTCTTTAATCCATTTGGAGTTTGTTTTGGTGTTTGGTGTTAGGTAGTGTTCTAATTTCATTCTTTTACATGTAGCTGTCCAGTTTTCCCAGCACCACTTATTGAAGAGGTTGTCTTTGATCTGCCTGGCTCCCATCTTTACCCACCCCTCTGCCAGTTGTATTCTATTAACTTTGTCTTCAACTTTAGCAAACATTTCTGTATGATTTATGCTTAATTAAATAAAACCTGTTCATGTTGTGAGCTGGAGAAACAGAGGTCGAAGTAACAGCAGACTCTCTTGCCAGCCTTTGCTGAACGCCTTGAGCAGCTCTGGCCCTAGCTCTCAGGCTGGAAAAGGCATCCTTGACCATGTTCATGGTTTTGACCTCTGAGTTCTAGCATTTCACTGAGAATTCTCTAAACTAAGAAGGAAGGGACTCAAAGGCTGGTGCCTGAGGCTAAACTTTGACCCCAGAACAGAAAAAGAGAAAGGGGAGAGTAATTCTGCAGAGGTAGGATCGTCTGTACACTACAGAGTGAAGGTAGAAAACAGGAGAATTCTTTATTTCCCTACTGACTAAGAATGATTTGCAGTTCTGTGGTCTGCAGAAAGAGAGCCTGGCCCTGGGCCTGGAGGACAGACAGCAGACCTGTGGGAATTCAGCCCTGGCAGCCCAGATGAAGTAGTGTAATATGGAAGTTTTATTTGCCTGGCACCAGAGGTTAACTAGCCATCTTGGGTCACAGTGGGTCTCTCTTGGGAGCCCTGGAAACAGTTTTCTACACCTCCGAAAGTATAACAACGCCCACAAGGAAATCTTGGGTATTAATCTTATCAGGAAATCCTAGGAGTCATCTTCTCCAATTTGCCCAAGGGCTAGAGGGAATATTTATATCTTCTCCTACCAGCTTGAGTGAATGTCACCTAAAGGCCTTTCCCTTTGTTTATATTCTAGGGAAATCATTCCATCACAGAATAAATTACAAGACATTTCCAATACACTTTTCAGTATTTTTTTCAGATTAGCAGAGAGGTAGGGTGGGATGAGAATTGTGAAAGACAAGGCTGACTGGAATGAGATAGATTATTTTAGTCAACAGTTTTAAGGTATTTTTTTAAAGGTATTTCTTTATCATTGTTAGAAAGAGAAAAGAGCTAACTGACTAGCAGATAGAGCCGGGCCTTAGGAATAAATTTCTGTCTAGAAACTTGTTTATTTTTGTCCAGCCCTTTAGGCCCCTGTGGATGCAGTACTTAAGGCCTTCCACTAAGGGGTTCAGCCCAGACCAGGCATGAACCCAGCCCAGTCCAAGTCTGGTAATATTTCCAAAGCCACATCTCCACTAGCAGGTGAAGTCTTCCACTTCATTTCTGATGTTCCTGGGGCCTATCCCACCCAGGGGTCTACCCACTGAAGCCTTTACCCTCAACTCCATTGGGAATGCCCAGACCAGATCATAATGATGATGTTAATACCTTCTAGTTTTTGAATGTCTCCTCTGAGTTATAACACTATGTTAAGTGTGTTATATAATTTGTGGTCATTTAATCCTTGTAGCAACTTTGTGAGGCCGTTATTATTATTAATCCAGTCTTACAGATGAGACTTAGAGAGGTTAAGTGATTTCCCCCAGGTTACACCATAAGTAGAAGTGCTGGGACCTGAAACCAGGCCTACCTGAGCCCCAAATCCATGCTTGTAAACACCATGATATATTGTTGGGTGTTTTGCTTTCTGAACTTGACTCCACTTCCCATTCGAGGCTGACCATTTGCCCTGAACCCAAGACCATTTGGTCAGAGCCCTACTGAACTCCTACCAACTCCTTTCCCAAGAAGAGGATTCCATTATTGGCCAAATACTCTTTCATACTAGACTGACCTCCATAGAACCATAATTTGTCCACCGATTAATTAGAAAAATGATTACATCAACCCAGAAGCATCTGATGCCACATCTCACCCACCAGATTAAACCTCTTGGGTAACATTGCTGGCCCAGATTAGACCCAGCTTCTTTAGACATTGTCTTTTGAAGAGTTGGTCATCTTGAGGAAGTCAACACCATGCCGGGTTGATTCCCAGCGCTGTCCCTTCCCAATGTACTCTCTCCCCGACCCTTTGCTGTAGCATTTCTCACTGTAAAGCTCACATGGGTTATGGCAGAGTCTGAGCTTTGATGATTCAGAAACTCAATTTATCAGCTCACGTGAGGCAAGTCATTTTTGGAAAAACTGGTCAATTCTAACCATCTCAGAAAGAAGTAATGTCAGCTTATTCATATACAGTTTTGTCTGTTTCCTTGTCATTTCTCTTTGTTCCAGGACACCCATCTCAGAATTAGAACCCAAAGGAAGAGCAGTTATCAGAAGGCTGCTTGACAAGCCCAGCATTAGAGCAAAGGAAATTGAATTGTCTTAAATGATATTTCATGCAGACCCATTTCTGACTTCCCCCTCTTTTTGGTGAACAGAGCTGTCCTCCCTGCCAGTAAATCTGAAGATCTGGGTTCCAGTCCAGGCTCTGTTATTTATTATCACTGTGGTCGTCGACAAGGTATTTAACCTCTCCACGCTCCTGTTTTATGGTCAGTAAATGGGAGTAATATCTTCTATATGATTCACAATGTTTAAATCAAGGTTACGGAGAGGAATGCTCTGTATATATTACTTTTTGTTATGTTGAGCTGTCAAGTTGATTCTTTTTTTTTTGCGGTTCGCGGGCCTCTCACTGTTGTGGCCTCTCCCGTTGCGGAGCACAGGCTCCGGACGCGCAGGCTCAGCAGCCATGGCTCACGGGCCCAGCCGCTCCGTGGCATGTGGAATCTTCCCAGACCGGGGCACGAACCCGTGTCCCCTGCATCGGCAGGCGGACTTTCAACCACTGCGCCATCAGGGAAGCCCAAGTTGATTCTTTAATTTGAAACCTTGTGAAACCAGTTCCTTGCAAGTCACCCATCTCATCATTCATCCCAAACTGCCACTTGTCTGGGAGAAGGTGTGGTTGCTTCACAAATTTTAATGTGCCCATGAACCTCCTGGGTGGACCTCGGACAAGTGTCCAAGTGATGTAGATGCTGCTGGCCAAACTTCAAAGCAAAATTTTAGACGTTTTTGGCAGGTTTCTATGCAGGTACTCCAGAGACCATGTATATAAAGATCAGTATGACTTCTAAAAAGCCAAATCCTAAGGTTACTTTGCGCGCTCATCATAGGTTGAACGTCCATGCTCTTTCTCTTTCCTTTGCTTTTCATGGATTTACTCTCTCTGAATTCTCCTCCTACATTTCTGAGTGTGCCTCCTCAGTCTCCCCCACAGAGTCCTCCTGATCTTTTCCTTTAACGTGGGTGTCTCCTCAGGTTCCATCCTTTGCCTTCTGATCATTTTGCTCTCCATGGTTGATCTCAAGAGTTGACTTCTATATGATCTTTCCTTGTCTTGCCTATGCAGACTTAATGGATCCTTCTCCTACACTCACATTACATCCCGTTGTCAGATTTACTTTAGCACATGATAGTTTTTTTTTTTTTTTTACAGCGTTATTGTGCAATTATTTTTCATGATCTAAACTTACTTTTTGGGAGCAGAATGCAGCTTTCCATCTTTGGTACCTTTGTGCCTAGCGCAAAGAGCACGGTGCTCAGATTCCATAAATGTCTGACTAGTAAACAAAGGCAAATCCAGACTTTGGGGAAGATGTCAGAATCAGCCATCTGAGCAGGCCAGATGGCAAATGTTAGCATTTGGACACCCTGTGGGAGCACAACTGTTGTGTGTGCAAATTACCTTTCTGGATAGTCTCAAGATACCAGTTGCATCAGGGGAAGACACCTGAGCCATGTTTCCTCTGGAAATTATTTCTGGGCTCCTTTTTCAAACTGAAACAATAGGCTGTCAAAGCTGTCAAAAGGCGGAAGCATGTTTCTTGTACGAAAAATTATTTATCATGCTCTTCTATTGTAATAAACAAAGTGAGCCCTTTCAGAGAAGGAAGGTTGTAGTCTTGCCAAAATTGTGGTTTCCAAGAAAAGTTTCACCACACTTGGCCTTGAAGAGGACTCAGAAAATCAGGTAAATGACTATCAGCAGGTGAGATGTCCTCAGCCCAAATCTCACATGGACTTGGATTCAGTTCAATCCAACAGACAGTCTTAGTAGACATTTTTTTTGTGTCAGGCGTGTACTAGGTTAGGGATAGAAAGATAAAAAAGACATGGCCCCTGCCCTCAGAGAGCTCAAAGTCTAGTTGAGGCATTAGATATTTAGATAAATAAAGTCAACTCAGTGTGATGAGTGTTTAATAAATATATATAAAGTACTGTGGATCAGAGAAGACAGAATAATTAGAAAAATAGAAGAAAAAATATTTTGGGAGGGCTCTCCATTCCTAAATGCATATCATCTCTTGAACCAGCCATCAGAAATCAAACTGCAAGTATTACCTCCCCCTATTCATATATACCAATCAGATTAAGGTTAATGGTTTTAGTGCCTATGATGTGGCCACAACACACTCAAGAAGGTTTGGCTGTAGGGTCATATATATAAATAAGATTTAATAGAATGGAAAACGGTAGGGTCATTAGAGGTGCAAGCAACACGTGGTAGGAAATAGAGGGAGCAGCAGAAAACCTGACTGGGAGACATGGAAGCCCTTACCAGGGCACACTGGTTTCAGGATGGTTCAGTCCACATGCCTCCCCATAGTGGCTATGGGCTCTGCACCTGTGTTTGCATGTGATTCTGGATTTCCTAGGTCAGACCGAGTCTTAGGGGAGATGGCACAATGGCTAGGTCATCAAATTTTGGGGGGAATCTAGAAGTGAGAGCAGCGGAATGGTAGCTTTGTTTCTGGGAGGACATGAAGGAGGCTGCTGCCGCTGCGTTTGGATTTTGACAGCAGATCAGTAAAGCAAAGGAGGGGGAGGGGCAGTGAGGATGGAGAGAGGAAGGAAGAGAGAGAAAAGCAGGAGGAGGAGAAGAGGAGGAAGAAGAAGGTGGTGGGGCAGGGGGAGGGGGGACAAGAGAAAAGGGGGGAAGAGAGAAAGGAAAAGGAGGAGGAAGAAGAGTAAAAGGGAAGAGAGGAGATGGGAAAGGAAAGGAAGGGTAGCAGACATGACTGAAATGGACACACAGGGACGAGTAGGGGTGGGTGTATTGTTGAGGAGTCTTTGCTGGCAAGTTCCCCAATTCAACTTGAGCTTCTTAAACTGAAAACAAGCCTTTATTATGAGGAGCCAGGCTACAGGGATATCACGGAATCCAAGGGTGGAGATGCAGCTGCACCTCAGGGAGAGATTGGAACCAGAAACTGAAAAGGTGTCAGAACCTGGCCATTTCTCACCACATTTTGGCTTCATCCTTTCTTGTTTGCAGACTGGCCTTCTCTGCTAATTGGTTTATCTTGTAGGTGCAAATGGCCACCCTCTAACTCATTGGTTTATATGTTTCTTGATTTCCTAATTCTTACAAAGGTGCGGTGTGTGTTAGCAGCAGACCTGCCTGAGGCAGAGTTCAGATGGCTTCTTTTGTTGCCTCCATTGGTTTGGAACTGTGGTCCCAGCAAGCTGGCATAGGCTTTCTCTTTTCACCTGTTTTGGAACTCAGTGACGGCCAGAGGCTGAATTTTCATCAAGCCCATGGCTTCTACTTAGTCTGGCATCGGCAGATAACCTGTTAGCTGAGTCATCTGAGGATCTGTGCCGTACGAGGTCTAAGGACGGTGATGCCTGAGCTCCAGAAGGGAGCGTGGAGGTGCCTCTCCAGGAGGGTGGGTGAGAGGGAAGCAAAGGAGAGCAGGGGGCAAGGGTAGGTCTGCACGTCTAGCACACTGTTGTTGATTCACACTGGGCCTCGAGGTGGAAAAATAGCAGGCAAAGACACTGTCACAGTTAGCACAAGGCGACCAGAAATACCTGGATGCTGGGAAGGGGCTCTTTGCTGTGGAAAGCCCTGCTTCCACCTCCCACCCTTTTCTCAAGGTGCTAACCAGGCAGAGGTGTTCTCACCCCTCTGGCCACTGCTTGTCCCCCTGTCTTCTAGTTCACAGAAGGCACAGTTTAGACCCACATATCTTGAGTAAATTCCTTCTTTTCAGACAAAATTTGTCAATTTCCAGGAATAACTTCCCGTCTTGTCAGCCGGTCTCATCCCTGAGGCAAGGCTCTGGTTTGAGAGCATGAAATGCCCCATTTGATGGAAACTGTGGGATGGGGAGAGATTGTTAAGAGGCATTCGGGGCACATTTCTGTGGCATAAGCTGGTTTCAAGCCAGCATGGGAGGAAACCAGATCTGACTGTTGACAGATCTTGCTGGTGAGTGGTTTGTATGTGGGGAAACATGCCTTTTCTTAAAAGTAACCTGATCTGAAGAGTATCATAGAGAGTTACTGATTCTGGAACACACAGAGACCTTTCCCTTTTGATGGAGCAAATGACCCCATACTCCATCCAGTACATGGGAGATCTGTTCTCCTGTATCCCTTCCGGCCAGCCAGCTTTCCCACAGCACCTCCCCCTGAACCAATAAACTGAACAAAATCCCTGGAGAACCACAGCTCACAGATTTAGGTCTTGACTTGCAAATTTGTACCTGGCTGGGCTCCTATCTCAGATAATATATATGAGGATATATTATCTGAGATAGGAAACTTGGCCTAACTCCTGAACTGTTGCTTATGAAGGGGCAAGAATCATGGCAAGTTAACCATTTCTAGATACCCAGTAAGAGAACTCAAAGAATTCTAGCTGTACCAGATGCTTGCTCCTGTGATCTTGGATGACCATCCCATGCTTGGTTAACCCCACTACTCAGGGGAACACGACTGGGTTTCCCAAGTGAGACAGGACAGAGTCCTCATGTGGAGGATTTGTTCCCTTATGTGGAGCAGCAGGGGACGGGGGTCTCCCTTCCTCATTGCTCCTTTGGGACAGAGCCTGCAGCTTGTCTGCCAGTGTCATCGGAGTTGGATGCCAAGTCCTCTAGAACATGCCCGCAGTGCCCTAGGCAGGAAGCCACCTGGTTCTTAGGCAGTCAGGATGCCTGGTCCTTCAGTCTGAATCACTTCCTTCACATGACCCAGATTTGTGCAGCCTCTTGAGAGAAGAAAACTTGTTTTGGCCTTTCAATACATGCTAAGTGACACATGACTCCTCCTAAGTGGCTGCCATGCTGAGTAGAAAGAGAACCTCAGTCGAGAGGTGGCTGGGAGAGCCTGGAGGGTTCCTTCTTCATCACGTTTGCTCACCACCTTGCAAAGGGTAAGAGTCTGCAACAGTTTCACGACTGGGACTGGAGTTTGGAAATCCTTCTTCCTCCCTTCAGTATAAGCCTTTTTGTAGCAAGGGTTAGGGCAAGTAGACTGACCCCACGGGACAGAAGTCCAGGTTCTGCTGGGGAGGGGGCAAAAGACAGATCTACTTGGAGGAAGTTCACTGGCTTAGCACTGTATTCTACTTCGACCAGAGCCCAAACCCTTTGAAGTCTCATGGGCTACAAAGTCCAGTTAAATCAGAGCTGGGCAAAGTCAGAGGCTAACGACCATGCATAATTGTGAGAATGAGGATTTTAGTGGGGAAGGAGAAAAAAAAAAAAGCCAAGGAGAAGCCAAGGCCAATTATCAGAACTACTAGTTTTTACCAGCCTAATCATTAATGAATACCATGTTTCTGAAAAGAATGTTGAGAGAATAATTGTATTTCAAGGGCTTGAAAACTGCTAAACTCTGAAGCTGTACAATTTGTGCAAATTAATATGATAGAAAGACAATTAGGGTTTATAATTAACAGATAAATACAAATGATCTGGTGAAGACAATCTGAGTTTCTGCTGTCTTATGAAGCAGTGTAATTGATTTTTATAAATGCTAATTTACAGTACATGCTCTGATACCCATTAACACAGGGAAAAGAACGTGGAGTAACTGGAAGTCAAGGAGGGGTGTGAGCCGAGGAACTAACAGACTGGATCTCGCCAAGGAGAAGAAGTAGCATAAAAGGCCAAATGCCGGGATGTGACTTTGAAAGGGGACAGACACCATCCAACAACAATCTTCCTCCCCTTGACTGTCCGCCCCCTCTGGGGCCAAAAAGGTCCCTCAGCAGTCTATACAAACATAATGAAGTTTTCCTCCATTGTTTCTGCACCGTTCAGGACTGGCTCACTGGGTTTTCCTGAAATTTGGAGGCTGTGGGTAGACTAGTCTGACTCAAAATATAGGCCCTATTGTGTGAATAAAATGCACTTCATCAGGGGGAATTTCTCAGGCCAGGCAGCTAAACTGTCCAGAGAGAGGCTCGCATCACTTCTCTTCAGGAGCAGCCAGCCATACTCAATCAGAGGCGGGGGACAGAAGACACCCCGGGTGATTCACATGTGAGCCACAAACCCAGGGTCACAAGGGCCCACACTCTGGACTGCAGGCAGTTTGGGGCTGAGCTGCTTCTCCCACGAGCGACTCCCACAGACATGCTTCAGCATCGGCACCCGCGGGGATTTAGCTACTTGGTGGTAGCAAATGAACCCCCCTGAGTCAGTCCAAGGAGACCAGACACTTAGGACAAAAATATTCCTTTCCTGATGGGGAAGGAATGAGGATGAAAAGAGCAGAGGGAGAAGAGGATATTGAGGAAAGAGAACGGAGAGAGCGATTACTCTGTCCCCAGTAGACTCTATGCTACTCCTTCGGAGTAGACTCCGAAGGACAGGGGCTGTGTACGTTGTATTCCTGGTGCCTGGAAAAATGTTCTTCCTCTGATCAAAACTTGGAAAAGATTTGTTTTTGATAATGAAAATACAGGTCTGATCATTCATATTCTTTATAAAAGAAATCATGAAAATATGACATTTTTATTTCCGCAGTCTGAGATCCTGGAGATTTTTCACCTGAGTCTGATTAACACTCTGCTTTTGAGTTTTCAAGTTGAAATCAGCCAGAGGAAAAAAGAAACTGGATGAAGAGAGCATCAGAGGATGTCTGGAGAGCAGCGTCATTGTTGTAAGGCTTAGACCTGGTGAAGTCAGGAATTGACTTTTCAGTTGCTATTCCTCCTAGCCACGCTTCATTAAGCCGTTCCCAGTGAGTTAGGAGTCCCTCCAAGCCTTTCCAAATGTTACGTGCAGGTGAATGTGACGTCCTCCTTGATGCTCCTGAAATTCCTAGCCCTCAATACCAATTGTACTTTCAATAACTCGTTTTTTGGTTCCTCTATTTGTTACCTTTTGATAAATCATGTTTTGGGTTCTGAGTTTTAAAATTCTTTACATTTATTAAACAAGAGGAAAGACAAAACTTGGATTCTAGGAGCTAAAACAGAATGTACTTTTTTTTTTTTTGCGGTATGCGGGCCTCACTGTCGTGGCCTCTCCCATTGCGGAGCACAGGCTCCGGACGCGCAGGCTCAGCGGCCATGGCTCACGGGCCCAGCCGCTCCGCGGCATGTGGGATCTTCCCGGACTGGGGCACGAACCCGCGTCCCCTGCATCGGCAGGCGGACTCTCAACCACTGCGCCACCAGGGAAACCCTATGATTTACACTTTTAACACTAGTCACATTTCAAGAGCTCATGTCACATGTGGCTGATAGCTAATGTATTGTACAATGCAGAGAATGAAAGAGAGAGAGAGAGAGAGAGAGAGAGAGAGAGAGAGAGAGAAAGGGAAAAGCAGGAGGACGAGGAGGGGAGAAAGTGCCTTAAATGTATCTTCCAAAGTTGTATTGATCCTTGCTCCAATCATAAATCATATAAGGGTGATGATGGAGATGAACTTGTAGCTATAGTAATTATATATATATATATGTATATATATAATTGTATATAATATAAATAAAGTCTAAATGGTACACAGGTGATAAAGCTGAACAAGTATATCTCACCCATAAGTAATTTCATTGGATCTTTACTACAAATTAAAAAGAGACTTGCTGAGCAATTCCGAAGGAAACCACATGTTCATCCTGAGCCATCAACCAAAGGCTGTGTTCAGCATTTATAGCCCTGTGGACGCACTAGAGGTCACAAGTATACTTTTCTATCTTCATCGTCTTTTGTGCCAGTTGGCTTAGCTAGATATGGTACAACAGAGCTCAAAGCATAGCTCTAGTCCGTAGAAGTGCCAGATACATACGGGGCAATATTCTTTTTCAAGCGATCTAGGCTGCTTCGTGGTTGGTCCACAACATTTGTGCTGCAGCAGCCACCGAGAGGTGGCCTGACTGTCTCAGGGTCTGGGCACTCCACCTGCCATACTTCAGGGGTGATTTAGAGCCACAATGGAAGACTGTGCCTCTGTAGAAAAAATACGAGAACGCTCTTATGAACAGATACGAAACAACTTTCAAGGTACTTTAAGTGAAAAGAGCAAGTGTGGAACGGTGTATATGAAATGTTGGCAATTGTGTAATAAGGAAAAAATATGGATTGCTTGTATAGTAGCAGACTGTTCTGGAAGGGCAGAAAACAGGCAACGTTGACTGCCTTCAAAGAAGGGAAGAGGGAGACAGGAGGGGGAGGAATTTTCCCTTTCAATCTTGGGTCCTTTAGAATTTTGTATCATGTGATCTATTACATTTAATCTATTACATATTATATTCAATATATGTATAATTCCTTTCAAATGTTGCACCATGTGATTATATATAAATTAGTAATACAGAAATTTTTTAAATAACACAATTTGCAACAAACCAAAACCATATGAAAAGGTGTGTCCTGGTGAGGGTGAATATGTCCCTTCTTGGAGTTGAAAGTGGAGTGTGTAACTAAATGATCAACTAGACCCAGGAGCGAAGAGGGAAGTTGCCAAGACTGAGGAGCAGTATCCCCTAAATATTTTTTTAAAAATCAGGCCAACAGTTATAATTCAGCGATCACTTCCTGAGTGCCTAGTAGGTGCCAGCCAGGGGTGAGCCAGCATGCTGTACTGTCCCCACCTCCCAGAACGCTACTGGATAGATGAATCCACAGGGTGAGTGGTGCTACTTTTTATGACAAAGTTAAAAAACCAAAGGAGATGTACAGGTAGCATTACAGTTCCTGAGTCGGAAGCAGCTCCAATCTTCAAGTTTGGAGAAGACATTTTCAAGAGTGCCTTTCTTGGATAGAGATTAAAAAGAAGCATCTCCCTGGGAAAATTGTGACAACAGAAAGATGTAATGTTGTCAACACAGCAGTATCAGCATTACGTATCCAAACCTGGTGATAAAATAAGTGCTTCTGTGAAATAACTGGGTGTGGGTGTCACCTCACCAAGCGGTCCCTCCTTGTAAAGTATATGATACGTCCCCAATTTCAACTCTTGGGGACAATACCATTTCTCTGGAAATCCAATAGAATATATTCTTTCAGCAAAGGTGTACTGTGACTTCCATACGCTGGACACTGAGAGCGGCCGAGATACACAAATAAGGCCAGCAAGGCCCTGCCCACAAGGTCAGGTATTGGGTTGGCCAAAAAGTTCCTTTGGTTTTTAAGTAAAAATAAAAGACACATTTTTCATTTTCACCAAGAGCTTTTCACTACCTTCTGCCATTTTCCAGGCAACTTCATAATTCCATCTTCCCAAAACGTTTTATCTTTTTGAGCAAAGAACTGTTCCAGGTGCCTTTTACAGTCTTCCAGGGAATTGAAATCTTTTCCATTAAGAGAATTTTGTAAAGGCTGAAATAAATGGAAATCCAAAGTTGCAATGTCTGGTGGATACGGCAGATGAATCAGAACTTCCCAGCCAAGCTGTAACAGTTTTTGCCTGGTCGTCAAAGAAACATGCGGTCTTGCATTATCATGATGGAAGATTATGCATTTTCTGTTGACTAATTCCAGATGCTTTTCATCGAGCACTGCCTTCAGTTGGTCTAATTGGGAGCAGTACTTGTTGGAATTAATTGTTTGGTTTTCCAGAAGGAGCTCATAATAGAGGACTCCCTTCCATCCTACCACATACACATCACCTTCTTTGGATGAGGACCGGCTTTTGGTGTGGTTGGTGGTGGTTCATTTCGCTTGCCCCACGATCTCTTCCGTTCCACATTACTGTACAGTATCCACTTTTCATTGCCTGTCACAATTTGTTTTAAAAGTGGAACTTTTCGTTCTGTTTAAGTAGAGAATCATGTGCGGAAATACAGTCAGGAAGGTTTTTTTGCTCAGCTTATGTGGAACCCAAACATCAAAGCGATTAACATAACCAAGCTGGTGCAAATGATTTTCAATGCTTGATTTGGATATTTTGAGTATGTCGGCTATCTCCCGCGTGGTTTAATGTTGATTGTTCTCGATTTGATCACTATCAACTTCAACTGGTCTACCTGACCATGGAGCATCGTTCAGCAAGAAATCTCCAGCACGAAACTTTGTAAACCGCTTTTGACACGTTCGATCAGTCACAGCACCTTCTCCATACACTGCACAAATCTTTTTTTGTGTTTCGGTTGTGTTTTTACCTTTCTTGAAATAATGAAGCATAATACGCCGAAAATGTTGCTTTTTTCTTCCATCTTCAATATTAAATGGCTACACAAAAATTCACCAATTTTGGTAAGTTTTTTTTAAATGCACTCTGACATGACAGCTATCTTAATACAATCTAACAAAATTGTTTCGAATGAAGTTAAGGACAACTAAGCGCTACTAGAGCCATCTTATGAGAAAACCAAATGAACTTTTTGGCCAACCCAACACCTGGGATGATAAACATGTAACTGATACTGTTCTAGAAAACAGTGGAAGTGCAGAAGAGAGGGAAGGAGGAAGTGTCAAGAAGTAGTGAGGAGCAGGGTGTTGAATAAGTAGAGTTTTTTCTGGTAAAGGAGGAAGGAAAAGTTACTTTAGGCAGAGTCTTGTAGAAAAAAAGACAGAGACATAAAATGCCAGACCTGTTTGAGGAAAGGGGACTCTAGCTCAACCAGAGCATTGGATGCTGGAGGGCAGACAGAGGTGAGGCTGGAGGGTAGACAAGGGGTCTTGAGAGGGGTCACGGGTGCTGCTGAAGAGTTTGGACTTTGTCTCTAGGCAACAGAGAGTTTGAGAAGATGTAAAATCAGGAGGTGTGCGGAGGCCTGAGGTGGAGCAAGGGCACCAGACAGAGGCTCCTGCCAGCAGCTGGAAGGACATGAGGAGGGAGAAGATCTAACAGATTATAGAGCAGGGGTTTCTGGGTTTGATGGCCAGTGGACTGAATGAAAAGTTCCAAGGGAAGGATGAGCCACGTTTTGCCAGACTTTAGAATAATCCACAAATCAAGTTACCCTTTCCTTTACTAACGGAAAATGAATTGTACTTTCCCCCTCCCTTTTACCTTTTTTTTTTTTTTTTTTTTTTGCTAACAGAATGAATTAATACTGGCCACTGAAAATCCGTATTGCAAAAGAGTTCTACTTCACTTAATTTTAAAGTGTTTTTAGAATCATTTAGTTTGACACTGTATTGGAAATCACTTGATCCATAACTTATTTTGTAACATATAATTTGCCTTGTTTAAATGTCCACCTGAATCCCAGCTTGAGGCTCTCACAGATATTAATGATTTCCTAAATATTACCACTAAAAGGTACATACAGAAAGGTGATGGGTTGGAACAACCATAGCTCAAGGCCAGGTGTTTCTAAGTCTGATTGGTCTGGGTCAGTCCAGCTATTGAAGAATGACACGTATTTCTCCAAAGCATCTTTTGTTCTCGGAAGTGATTTCACCATGTGATGGAAATTACCATGTCAGTAATTTTGGATAGGAAAGTTCAAAAGCTGGGCATGCAGAGCTCTGGACTGAAAGCCTAAGAGGACTTTCTTCATGAGAAATAGGAGAGATTTAATTTGGCTCCCAGAAATCTCTGTGACTGAGACTAATGCCGTGACCCCGAAGCCTTATCAGTGTTAGCACTGGATTAAATCACACCTTACTGGGGTATGTGCTGGAGGGAAGGGTCAGGGAAGGTTCACAGAGCTCATAAAAGCTCTCAACAATGAGGAGTTCTGCAGATCCCCTGGAAGCCTTTAAGTTTTGCAATGAACTATTTTATATTTATGAGTTAGATTGTTTTAGGCAGCATGGACTTCTTTTCACTTAATTGCCTCCCCTCTGGGGGTCTGCACCAAGGTTCCCCTCTCGGCTAGCCCCACAGAGAATGACCCCATTGTGCCTTTAGTTTCCTTTAAATACAATCCATTGATTTTCTTTCTGGCACAGTAAGCAGGGTGCCTTTGGTTCTTCCAAAGCAATTAGATAGACTATTTGGTTGGACTCTTCTTCAACCTTGAAGGATTCTATTTACTCTCCTCCATGATAGCCTCAAAGCTTTAGTCCCTTATAGCCAAGGGTTGCTTTTCTGCACCAATAAGCAAAAGCATTACGATATTAATAACCCTCGGCCACGGGTTTAGCTTCCTCACCTTCTTCCCATGCTTGGGTGATTTCCTCCACGTTTGAAATACTCAAGAGTGGCCTGAAATCATTCAGGCTTTCACACACTCCGTGACGTTTCCAAAATAAGCTGGTGGCAAGCATTTAATTAGCTCATTTTGTTTCTGCCAGGGCAGAGATGAAGACTTGAGGAGTCCAAGAACTAGTATACAATACAGCTGTTACTGAAACCTTCATGCCTTGGCAATAAATGGGAATGGGATTCAGAAGACTAACGATTCTCCCTCTTACCACCCTTTCTGTGGCTTTGGACATGTTTCTTTGCCAATCTTGGCCCGCGTTTGCCCTTGGGTAAAAAGAGTGGAGTGCTACTGGTCTTTGAGGGTGATTTCTTTCAGCAGTAGAGTCCATTATAGGTACCAGCACCATGCTGGTGCTGAGGATAAAAGATGCGCAAGACACAGCCAAATGGGGAAGGAGGGAGACAGGCATAGAGACAAGTATTTCCCTCTGCCTGGGAAGGGCTCTGCTAGAGATGGGAAGAGTGCAGTGGGGCATTAGCAGGGCGGTCTCTGGGACAACATAAACCGAGGACATGGGAGCTGCAGAGCCTTCTGCTTTTCCTGTGGTGTTTGTAGCAGGGGAGATTGATTTCTCCCCAGGCCCAGTCAATATTTATCTTCACACCCTGCAAAACCTCTGAAAAAAGGAAGTATTTCTTAGGATGTTTATGTTAGGCTTTTTGCTGAGAGCTACTGGTGGTTTTGAAGTCACTTGGCACTTCTGTCAAGTTGAGCTGATAAAGAATCTCACACACAAATAGGAAAAGGCTGCAGTGAGTTCCAGGTGGATAGGAAAGCTGCTATTAGATGGCCTGAAATGCCTCCAGCTATGGACAGGCAGGAAAGCCCAGAAGGGCATTCACAGGCTGAAGGTGAAAAGAGTTTCTGGTCCCTTACATAGAGTCATGAAGAAGCCTCCAGATCTGTGATCCTGGGATAACACCCCCATCACGTTTGCATGTCTCCTTGGAAATCTGTGTTTCTGCTGGGAAAAACACCACACAGGCAACAGGGCTCTGTTCCCTGCATCTGCTCGCACCTCAACTTATTATTGGTTTATTCAGGCTTCATATTGATGCAGAAGAGTGAAGGCAATTTACATAAATGCATACATAATAAAATAAAACTTAAAGTAAGGGGTACTGCTGAAGTGTGTGTAAATGTTGATCCTTCCAAAGTGTTCATGCCTTTTGACTTAGGAATAGTGTTCTGAGAACTTTATCCCAAGGATAATACTTGAAGTCTGCTCAAAGTTTTATCTGTGTTTTTCATGTCCTTGTAACTTCTTTTCTCTGCTTTTTAAATTGTGAAGTATCTTAATTAATAGAAGAGTGTAAAAATGTATCTGTACTGTTAAAAGAATAATAATGAAGCAAACACTAGTGCATCCATCACTCATGTTAAGATAAAGAGCGCTGACAGTGTTTTAGAAGCGCCCTTTGGGTCCTTCTACAACTGTATCCCCACCCCCGCTTCTCTACCAAATCTCTTATACATTAATAATATTCATATTATTAATAATATTATAATTATAATGTAATAATATTAAAACTATCATTTTGTGATGATTATTCCATTGTTTTTCTTTATAATTTTTCCATTTATAAGTATATCCCTAAATAATATATACTTTTGTTTTGCCTTTTTTGAATTCTGTAACTGATTTCTTATTCTAAATATTATGCTATTGAGATTTAAAAATATTGATACATATAACTGAATTTCATTCATTTTCTCTGTTCTATAGTATTCCCGTATTTTAATATACCATGATTTATTTATCCAGTCTACTATTGATATTTGGGTTATTTCCATTTTTTGCTATTATAAGCAATGCAGCTGAGTATTATTGTATGTGTAAAAGAGATTCCCTAGGGTATATACTTAGGAGTGAAATTAATGGGTTGTAGAGCACATGGTCAACTTTACTAGTTGGGAAGAGACAAGTGTGATTGTCTGATAAATGTGCTTGGGGATCAGGTTGCCCAGCCTCGAGGGAGCTGGAATCAGAAGCTCCCCCTTAACCCAGAAGGAGGGGCTGTGCTTTCACCCAGTTTCCCAAAAGGTCATGGGAAACGTGGCAGTGATGTTGCCAGATAACTCACTGAATAGCTGGCATCTAAAATTCAGATTGCTTGTGGCGCAGTGGTTAAGAATCTGCCTGCCAATGCAGGGGACACGGGTTCGAGCCCTGGTCCGGGAAGATCCCACATGCCGCAGCGCAACTAAACCCGTGTGCCACAACTACTGAGCCTGTGCTCTAGAGCCCGCGAGCCACAACCACTGAGCCTGCATGCTGTGACTACTGAAGCCCGCGCGCCTGGAGCCCATGCTCTGCAACAAAAGAAGCCACCGCAATGAGGAGCCCGCGCACCGCAACAAAGAGTAGCACCCGCTCGACACAACCAGAGAAGGCCCGCGTGCAGGAACAAAGACCCAACGCAGCCAAAAAATAAATTAAAAAAAATAATTCAGATTGCTTGACTCACAGATACAGAGAACAAACTAGTGGTTACCAGTGGGGAGAGGGGAAGGGGCAATTTAGGGATAGGGGAGTGGGAGATACAAACTATTGGGTGTAACATTTGTTAAGGATGTATTATACAGCACAGGGAATATAGACAATATTTCATAATAATTGTAAATGAAAAGTAACCTTTAAAATTGTGTACAAAATTTTAAAATTTAAAGAAAAAAAAATTTAGATTGCTTGACACTGACCAAACCCCACGCCCACCCCTCGTTCCACCCATTAGCAAGGCTATTCTCATGGGGTCCTGCCTCTGGAGTAGAGCTTCCTTGTGCATCTAGTGGTACCCTGGCCCTTCACACTTCTTTGTGGGAGACTGAGCTAACAGTGAACCAAGCGTGCTTTGCTGGCGGTCTGCTTTAAGTTTCCCCAACAAAGCCAGTTGTGTGCCTGTATGTAAGAATCTTGTGTGTTTGACTTCACCACCTTTCCATACTAGATTATGTTAAACCATTTTCCAAAGTGACTGCTCCACTTTCCCTCTCACTTGCAGTGGGTGAGGAGTCCTTTTGCTCTATATTCTCACCAATGCATATTATTTGAGAATTTAAATTTAAAGACTTTTACATTTTTTTGCCAGTCTTATAGGTATAAAATTATAATTAATTGTAGTTTAATTTGTGTTTCCTTGATTGCTAATGAAACTGAGCATCCTTTCGTACGTTTGTGGGTCATTCAGATTTCCTCTTTTGTGGAAGTGCCTAGTCACACTCTTTTCTGAGTTGTTTGCCTTTTAAAAAATTAATTCATATGAGTTATTTATATGTTCTGGTCATGATTCTTTTGTGGCTTACATGAATTTCCCCAATTTTCTCCAATTTTATGACATATTTTCTTCTTTATTATAGGATGTTTTATGAATAGAAGTCCTTAATTTTATTATTTATTTACTTACTGGCTGCATTGGGTCTTTGTTGCTGTGCGCGGGCTTTCTCTAGTTGCGGTGAGCGGGGGCTACTCTTCGTCGTGGTGCGTGGGCTTCTCATCGCGGTGGCTTCTCTTTGCTGCGGAGCACGGGCTCTAGGCATGCGGGCTTCAGTAGTTGTGGCACACGGACTTAGTTGTTCCATGGCATGTGGGATCTTCCCAGACTAGGGCTTGAACCCGAGTCTCCTGCATTGGCAGGCGAATTCTTAACTGCTGCACCACCAGGGAAGTCCCAGAAGTCCTTAATTTTAATGCAGCAAATTTATTGAGCTTTAACTTTATACTTTTGGCCTTATTTACAAATGTGTTTTCTATCCATGGGTAATTAAAATATTTTCCTATATTTTCATCTAAAGTTTTATATTTTACCATTTGCTTTTGGGACTGTAATTCTGGAGTATTTGTGTGTGGTAGGAGTCTAATTTTTACATTTTTCCATGTGGATAAGTGTCCCAGCACCAGTAATAAAAAGTCCTTTTTTTTCTTAACTGCTTTACACGGCCAGCTATGTCAGACATCAAACATCAATATGTGTATGGGACCGTTTTTGGAATCATTATTTAATTTGATTGATCTGTCTGTTCCTGCACAAATACTACACTGTCCCGAGTCTATAGTTTATAAAAAGTCTTAATATCTGGTAGAACAGGTTACCTCACCGTGCCGTTTATCAATAGGATTTTGTCTCTTCTTGGCCTTTTGTATTTCCATATAAATTTTAGAATCCTCTTGTGAAGTATCACAAACAAAAGGTTGAGATTTTGATTGAGATGACCTCAATTTGGGAAACATCAACATCTTTGAACTATTGAGTTTTTCAACCCGTGAACCTACTATATCTCTACTTTTATTTAGGCTTTTAAAAATGGGTTTAAGTATGGTTTATAATTTTTCTCCATAAATGTTTTTTAAATGGTATCTTTTAAACATGTTGATTCTTATTTTTTTATTGATATTATAATGCAATTGATTTTTGCATATTGATTCATATTAATTCTAGTAATTTACCTGTAGAGCTTTACTTTCTATATACATAGTCATATTATCACCAGATAATGATGGTTTAACTTCTCTATCTTGCATTTCTCTGTTGGCCAGGTACAGTACAGTGTTGAATAGAAAGAGAGATAATGGTTAACACTTGTCTTGATCTTAAAGGGAATATTTTAAATATTTCAACATTAATGTGTTGTGTGCTGTAGGTTTATCTTTAAAATCCCTTTATTAATAGAAGGGAAAGACGTTCCCTTCTATTCCAAGTTTGTTAAGATTTAAAAAATATTATGAATGGATGCTATATTTTTTTCCTTGCATGGATTCAGGTAATTATGTGATTTTTCTCATTTAATTTGTATGATGAATTTCATTATTCACATTATATATATATATATATATATATATATATATATATATATATATATATATATATACACACACACACACACATATATATGTTTATTTATTTGGTTGTGCCAGGTCTTAGTTGCAGCTGGTGGGCTCCTTAGTTGCGGCTCGCAGGCTACTTAGTTGTGGCTCGCCAGCTCCTTAGTTTTGGCATGCAAACTCCTAGTTGCGGCGTGCATGTGGAATCTAGTTCCCTGACCAGGGATTGAACCCGGGCCCCTTGCATTGGGAGCGTGGATTCTTAAGCACTGCTGCACCAGGGAAGTCCCTATTCGCATGTTTTTTAATGATAAATCATTCTTGTGTTCCTGAGATAAAACCACCTGTTATTATATGTTCTTTTTTACATTGCTTAAATCAGTTTGCCAATGTTTTTTAATATTTTTGCATCTATGTTCGTGAGTAAGACTGGCTTGCAATGTTCCTTTCCTTACTGTTCTGGACAGGTTTTTATATCGGGCACAAATGATTTTTGTAAGTGGATAAGGATGGTGGGACAGAGGAAGAATATAAATAAATAAAAGATAAAAGTTAGAATGTAGATTGTGATGTAAAATTTATACCATAAGATCTCTTATGTGGCTAGAAATTTAGCTCTGAAGTTCCTAACAATGAATTCAAATCAATTTTTGATTCAGAAAAATCAGTGAGACAAGATCAAACTAGCTGTTCTGGACCAGAACAAATTTTCCAAGAGGCAGTATAGGGTGGAGGTTTAGAGACTATTTCTTGGAGATGGAATACCTGAGTTCTAAACTCTACAATTTACTAGCTATGTAAATTTGGATGAGTTACTTAATCTCTTTGTTTTCCAGTTTTCTCGTGTGTAAGAAAAGATAATTATGTATCTACTCATAGAAATGTTTCACAGATTAAATGAGTTAATACACATAAAGTACTTTGAAAAGTAATGGGTTCTTGGTGATACTCAATAAACATTAACATTTATTATCATTTCTGATTCTGAGACCAGAAAGAAATTTCTCCTTGAATCCCTTTTGAGAGGATACTCTTAATGAAAAGAACAATAAACCTAATAAGATTCTTACAGGATGATAATGATGACTTATCATTTTGAGGAATGCATATCCTCCAGGCAAACTTTTATAAGTAATGCTTTTACAGTTGATTTTTTGATAAATTTTGAGAGCAGTGAATATGAGGTGATGCTCTATGAGCAGTAACTGGAATACAGCCACATACTTAAGTATTTTTAAAACTCGAGAGTAAAAAGAAGAGCACTTTGCTTCCACATGGGCCAAAAAGTACCTGAGGACATGACCAAGCATCTCTCTTTGAGTAGCTTTGGCTGCGTAGCAGTGCCTAATCAAAAGGGTGGTCAATGTCCCAATGGCTGCACGAATTTTAGTTTGGGAAAAAATTAAATCAGATATTGTAAACTATCACCTTGGACATAAATGGGTTATTAAAAGATGTCTAGGTATAGTTATTTGAATGAGTTAACTTACTGTACCGGATAAATGACCGTACTGCATTCCAGTCAAATAACAATGTTCACAACTAACGCTTACATGGAGTTTATTATGTTTTGTATGTCCTGTTTGAAGCACTTCACGTAACTAACTTATTTAACCTTCAGAACAATCACACGAGGCAGATGTTGTTACCATCCCCACCTTACAGATAAGTCATGCAGCTAGTAATGAAACTAGTGACAGAGCTGGGATTCAAACCCAGGTAGACTGGCTCCTGAATTCAAATGTTATGGAGATGCCTACCCAAAATGATGACTTTATTTTAGAATAATTGACCTGTATGTAGCCCTTCTTTGTGGCAGGAATTTTATAGCAGGCCACTGTATTCCAGATGATGACAGAACAGGGTCTGTATGTGAGAATGTTATTCCTTCTTTATTCCATGACAAGGCACATATCCAGCCCAGTGGAGAATGGTATGAATATACAAAGTAAAAACAACACTGGCATCTTTCATGCAATTTCCGCTTGATCAGTTATAGATCCTAACTCTGACAGTGGGTTAAGGATCAGGTTCTCATTAAGCATCAGTAATGAGGGTCAATAGTGTATTGATCTTGTGATCTCCATCCATAATCAATTCCTGTCTACTGAAATATAAAGAAATCTAAAAAGAACACATACAATCCTGTGTAACTCTAAAGATATTTCCTTACAAGTTAATACAGACTTTGTCAATGATCAATAGTGGAATAATTACGCTCAAAGGCCACCTGCTTCTGCATAAGATACTGGCTTGCTGGGAATTTATCAAGAAGGAAATAGGCATACTGCTATTGGTAGCATCCTCTTCTGTGATCATAACTTGCAGCTCTCTTTAGCTGGGTTCTTTCAGCACGCAAGTTCTCTGTGACCTTAGCTTTTGATACTGCAGAAGCATAATATTTAGCTACAGCTGTCTAATAGGAAGCTTACATAGATTGATTGGGTGGGAGTGGAAGCTGGAGAGCAGTGGAAAGTCTAGAAGCATTTCTTGCTTCTCCTTGGTTTCCTGGCAGTCAGGGTTGGGGTAGTCCTGCTGCAAAGTGGCACCCTTCCAGCAGTCAGTGGCAGTGGGAAACAACATCTTTGAATTATTGAGTTTTTCAACATGTGAACCTGGTATATCTCTACTTTTATTTAGGCTTTTAAAAATGGGTTTAAGGGCTTCCCTGGTGGCGCAGTGGTTGAGTCTGCCTGCCGATGAGGGGACACGGGTTCGTGCCCCGGTCTGGGAAGATCCCACATGCCACGGAGCGGCTGGGCTCGTGAGCCATGGCCGCTGGGCCTGCGCGTCCGGAGCCTGTGCTCCACAACGGGAGAGGCCACAACAGTGAGAGGCCTGCATACCGCAAAACAAACAAACAAAAAACTGTGATGGAGTCCACAATGGTTTTAGCTGGGTGGTAGTATAGTAGTAGAAATAAGAAAGATATATACAAGTAGGGAGCTGAGCATACCCTTCCAAGCAGTTCATTAATAGTTTGGGGCTAGAAAATTTCCTAGGTACTATATTTGGTTAGATTTATTTTCACAAATCAGTTGTTCAATACAAGGGAGCATCACCTGGACCCAACAAGAAAGATTAAGTCACCTGGGTTTATAGAATTGGGAAGACAAACTTCTCAGCAGTTAACCAAGACCTAGACTTCCACAACCTCATTCATCAAATTCATAGCTCTAATAACAGTGTCTCAGAATCTGCCCTCATTTCCACATCTAATGGTCAAACAGATATTACAACATAGATTGATTATAAAGTACTTTTTAATGTGATAAGATTATAGTACTATTTAGGTTTCGAAAATTCCCAGATAATTCTTCTGATTATCATGATGTAAGTTTTACTGTTTTGTTTGTTTCATCTTGTTTTGGTTTTCCTGTCCTGCAATCCCTAGCTCTCTTTAGTTTGTATCTAATAGGCACTGGGAGGGAAAGTCCCATGTAGTTGAGACCCAGTGTGGATGAAGCAGGTTTGAAGTGATTAGCAACCAACTGGAAGGAGGGGAGCAAAGAAATTTCTTCCTTCAGGCTTTGAGGCAAAGTTCTGAATGGTCATAAGATGGCAACAGACCACCAGTAGAAGGTGAAAGTCCTTAACTTACTCTTCATCCCCAGTCTTCCTAACGAGCCCAGAAAAATACGAGTGTAGACTGACTCCAGGATGGATATACTTAGACTTAAAACTTTGGGAAAGCTGGCTCTTTCCACTTGGTTCTAAATGTTAACTTCAAGGATAGTAATTAGACAAGACCGAGCTCTAATATAATAACTTTGGGGGCAGACAGATAAAAAAACTTTTCTTTAATGACTCCCATGAGCTACCTCTTAGTACCACCAAATTCTATTTGTAATGAATTTTAGTGAGCCTTTAAAGGAATGCCCTGAACCCCATAGGAGATTAACCGATCCACTCCTAAATGGTTCCTGGCAGTCTCCTTGCTCTTACTGCAGGGTCTGGTGTTCAGCATCTTAGAGATAAGCTACTCTGCCATGGAAGACAGAGTAATTTGGGATTTAAACAACATCACAAAAAGACCGTATGGAGAGCAAACAATGTGAACTTTGGAGGTTGGTAGGGTGGGTGTAGGAAAGGTGTTAAAAGAAATCATGTCCAGCTTCCAAAGGAATTAATGAGGGCTGGAAAGAAGAGGTTCCAGCCATATGAGTGATGGAGCTTAGGAGCAGGCCAGAGGTAAGAGGAAGGAGTCTTTCACTCATTCTCGCTAACTGTTACTGCATCCTCCTTAGTGCATCATGTCAGGAAGCATGTGTTTGAGTTGGTGTTATTCAGATGTCTCCATTGTAAACTTACTGCTTTCCCCTTTGTAACTAATAAGTATTATGTGTGGAGCAATATTTTGAGGCTATATATATCTCGTTCCTCTTTTCTCCTCTAACAGTTGTTCAACTTTAGATTATTAATATGGAGAGATTAATGTCTTAAAACTGAGATTTCTTACGAGCATTTTAAAGAGCCAACACATGGAATTCCTTACTTTTGCCGCACTACTGTGTTTCCAGGAGAAGACTTATTCATTAAGGAGCAAACACTAGGAACCTTGCCAAGCCCAAAGAGAAACAACTGAAGACTTAGTGCATATCACCCAGTAAAATTCTTTTCTCAGGTGAGCTGGCTTTTCCCATATCTGGCAAGTCAAGCTCGTCCAGTCCAAGGTAGAGCACCAACCAATTCCTGGAATTAGGGAGTGCTTGGAATTTTCTGAGTCAGGGCACTGGTACCAGAGTGGGGCTTAGTGCTGAATCATTTACTCAAGGAGTCAAGAATTTCCCCAGAGAGTGTGGTTGGTGTCTGATAGCAGTGGGCTTGGGTGGCCCGAGGGTCTCATTCTTCAGTCGAGGGGAAAATTACTTCCTGGAATTGGGTGTGAAAGATGGTACAATGACCCTCACTGGAATTCTGCAAGAGGATCTAACGAGATACGGGGCAGAAAGGTACACTGTCACTAAAACCAAGGTTCTCAACTTTGACTGACTTGTCCTTCAGGACACATTCATTCTATAACATCTTCTCCTTGAAGGAACCAGACAGTGGATATAAGACAGCCTGTGTCAGCCACTGTCTTGTGTACTGAGAAATATTCCAAGGGATTACATTGGCCTGTGATCTGGATTGAAATAGGCTTTCCTGATTTCCTGTATGGACCTGTGTTGCCTAATGCAACTGACAAGAAAAGGCAGGGTTGGTGATTTTTAAAATATTTTTATTGAAGTACAGTTGACTTACAATGTTGTGTTAATTTTTGCCATACAGCAAAGTGACTAATTTATACATATATGTATTTTTTTCATATTCTTTTCCATTATGGTTTATCACAGGATACTGAATATAGTTTCCTGTGCTATACAGTAGGACCTAGTTGTTTATCCATTCTGTATATAGTGGTTTGCATCTGCTAATCCCAAATTCCTGAGGGTGTTCCCTCCCCCCAACCCCCTCCCCTTGGCAACCACAACTCTGTTCTCTAGTCTGTGAGTTTGTTTCTGTTTCATAGATATGTTCATTTGTATCAATTTTTTAGATTCCACATATAAGTGATATCATATGGTATTTGTCCTTCTCTGTCTGACTTACTTCGCTTAGTATGATAATCTCTAGGTCCACCCATGTTGATGCAAGTGGCATTATTTCATTCTTTTTAATGACTGAGTAATATTCCATTGTATACGTGTGTGTGTGTGTGTGTGTGTGTGTGTGTGTGTGTGTGTGTGTGTGTGTATACCACATATTCTTTATCCATTCATCTGTTGATGGACATTTATGTTGTTTCCATGTCTTGGCTATTGTAAATAGTGCTGCTTTGAACATAGGGGTGCATGTATCTTTTTGAATTATAGTTTTGTTTGGGCATATGCCCAGGAGTGAAATCGCTGCATCGTATGGCAATGCTATTTTTAGTTTTTTGAGGAACGGCCATACTGTTTTCCATGGTGGCTGCACCAACTTACATTCCCATCAAAGTGTAAGAGGGTTCCCTTTTCTCCACACCCTCTCCTGCATTTATAATTTGTGGACTTTTTAATGGTGGCCATTCTGACTGGTGTGAGAGGGTGCTATCAGACACCAACTCATTGTAGTTTTTTTTTTTTTTTAAGATGCTGGGGGTAGGAGTTTATTAATTTATTTTATTTATTTTTGCTGTGTTGGGTCTTCGTTTCTGCGTGAGGGCTTTCTCTAGTTGTGGCAAGCGGGGGCCACTCTTCATCGCGGTGCACGGGACTCTCACTATCGCGGCCTCTCTTGTTGCGGAGCACAGGCTCCAGATGCGCAGGCTCAGTAATTGTGGCTCACGGGCCCAGTTGCTCCATGGCATGTGGGATCCTCCCAGACCAGGGCTCGAACCCATGTCCCCTGCATTAGCAGGCAGATTCTCAACCCCTGCGCCACCAGGGAAGCCCTCATTGTAGTTTTGATTTGCATTTCTCTAATAATTAGCAATAATGAGCATCTTTTCATGTGCCTACTGGCCATCTGTATGTCTTCTGTGGAGAAATGTATATTTACATCTTCTGCCCATTTTTTTATTGGGCTGTTGGTTATTTTGTTATTGAATTGTATGAGCTGTTTGTATATTTTGGAAATTAAGTCACATCATTTGCAAATATTTTCTCCCAGTCTGTAGGTTGTCTTTTCGTTTTGTTTATGGTTTCCTTTGCTGTGCAAAAGCTGATAAGCTCCATTAGGTCCCATTTGTTTATTTTTGCTTTTGTTTCTATTGCCTTGGGAGACTGACCTAAGAAAACATTTGTACGATTTATGTCAGAGAATGTTTTGCCTATGTGTTCTTTTAGGAGTTTTATGGTCTCTTGTCTTATATTTAAGTCTTCAAGCCATTTTGAATTTATTTTTGTGTATGGTGTGAGGTTATATTCTAACTTCATTGATTTACATGCAGCTGTCCAAATTTCCCAGCACCACTTGCTGAAGAGACTGTCTTTTCTCCATTGTATATTCTTACCTCCTTTATTGGAGATTAATTGTCCATTTGTGTTGATGTTTTTTTAAACTGTTGAAATAGTCCCCAGTCTGGCCAGCATAACTCTCATGAAGAAGGCAGTGAACTCTCTAAGAGTTTGACTTCTGCTCCTTTGACCTTGCTGAGGAGGGACATGAAACAATCTGGAAAGAAATGTATTAGAGCGTAGCTCGAGTATGGAATACAGAAAAGAATCCTCTACTGTTTTTCTCCCGTAAGAGTAAAGTGAAATTAAGTGAAGATTCAATCCATCCAGCACCTTCCCACAATCAGCCTACCTTCCTTCCCATCTGAGTGCCAGCTGTTGGCACACTGCTTTCAAACTCTCCCTTACTGAGATTCACCAATTGTTAAAATTTCCCTACTTGTTTTGTCATTTGTGTGTGTGCTCTCACTCACACATACTCTCTTTCTGAACAATTGGAATAATTCTCTAAGAAAGAGCCTTCCATTTCCTTTTATGTATGTATTTATATCTCTACAGACTCATGAGTTCCCCTTTCTATTTACTTGGTTATAATTCATTACTATCATTATCTATTTTGATGCCATAAATGTCCCTGATGTAGCTAGTGAGATATCATAGACTTTTATTCTTGAATACTTCAGTGTGACTTCCTAGAAACAAAGTCATTCTTTTACATAATCTCAACACAATAATCAAAATCAGAACATTTAATGTTCATATATTATTATTATCTAATTCACAGCCCAGGTTAAAATTTGTCAATGGTCCCCATAATATACTTTATAGCCCTTCCCCTGCCCCCACCTTCCCAGGATCCAAACCAGGATCACACATTGCCTTTAGCTATCATGTCTCTCTCTCTCTTTTTTTTTTTTAGGGATGCCAATAATATTTATTTATTTACGTGAATGCCTTTTATTTATTTTTTCTTTCTTAACATCTTTATTGGAGTATAATTGCTTTACAGTGGTGTGTTAGTTTCTGCTTTAAAACAAAGTGAATCAGCTATACATATACATATATACCCATATCTCCTCCTTCTTACGTTTCCAACCCACCTTGCCTATCCTACTGTTGTAGGGGGTCACAAAGCACTGAGCTGATCTCCCTGTGCTATGCAGCTGCTTCCCACTAGCTACCTATTTGACATTTGTTAGTACATATAAGTCCATGCCACTCTCTCACTTCGTCCCAGCTTACCCTTCCCCCTCCCTGTGTCCTCAAGTACATTCTCTACGTTTGTGTCTTTTTTTTTTTTTTTTTTTGCGGTACGCGGGCCTCTCACTGTTGTGGCCTCTCCCGTTGTGGAGAACAGGCTCCGGACGCGCAGGCCCAGCGGCCATAGCTCACAGGCCCAGACACTCCGCGTCATGTGGGACCTTCCCGGACCAGGGCACGAACCCGTGTCCCCTGCATGGGCAGGCGGACTCTCAACCACTGCGCCACCAGGGAAGCCCTACGCCTGTGTCTTTATTCCTGTCCTGCCCCTAGGTTCTTCAGAAAAAAATTTTTTTTTTTTTTAGATTCTATGTATATGTGCTAGCATATGGTATTTATTTTTCTCTTTCTGACTTACTTCACTCTGTATGACAGACTCTGGGTCCATCCACCTCACTATAAATAACTCAATTTTGTTTCTTTTTATGGCTGAGTAATATTCCATTGTATATATGTGCCACATCTTCTTTACCCATTCATCTGTCGATGGACACTTAGGTTGCTTCCATGTCCTGGCTATTGTAAATAGAGCTGCAATGAACATGTTGGTACATGACTCTTTTTGAATTATGGTTTTCTCAGGGTATATGCCCAGTAGTGGGATTTCTGGGTCGTATGATAGTTCTATTTTTAGTTTTTTAAGGAACCTCCATGCTGTTCTCCATAGTGGTTATATCAATTTACATTCCCACCAACAGTGCAAGAGGGTTCCCTTTTCTCCACACCCTCTCCAGCATTTATTGTTTGTAGATTTTTTGATGATGGCCATTCTGACTGGTATGAGGTGATACCTCATTGTAGTTTTGATTTGCATTTCTCTAATGATTAGTGATGTTGAGCGTCCTTTCATGTGTTTGTTGGCAATCTGTATATCTTCTTTGTAGAAATGTCTATTTAAGTCTTCTGTCGATTTTTGGATTGGGTTGTTTGTCTTTTTGATATTGAGCTGCATGAGCTGCTTGTATGTTTTGGAGATTAATCCTTTGTCAGTTACTTCATCTGCAAATATTTTCTCCAATGCTGAGGGTTGACTTTTCCTCTTGTTTATGGTTTCCTTTGCTGTGCAAAAGCTTTTAAGTTTCATTAGATCCCATTTGTTTATTTTTGGTTTTATTTCCATTTCTCTAGGAGGTGGGTCAAAAAGGATCTTGCTGTGATTTATGTCATAGAGTGTTCTGCCTTTGTTTTCCTCTGAGAGTTTGATAGTGTCTGGCCTTACATTTAGGTCTTTAATCCATTTTGAGTTTATTTTTGTGTATGGTGTTAGGGAGTGTTCTAATTTCGTTCTTTTACATGAAGCTGTCCAGTTTTCCCAGCACCACTTATTGAAGAGGCTCTCTTTTCTCCATTGTATATTCTTGCCTCCTTTATCAAAACTAAGGTGACCATATGTGCATGGGTTTCTCTCTGGGCTTTCTATCCTGTTCCATTGGTCTGTATTTCTGTTTTTGTGCCAGTACCATACTGTCTTGATTACTGTAGCTGTGTAGTATAGTCTCAAGTCCAGTCTCAAGCCTGATTCGTCCAGCTCCGTTTTTCTTTCTCAAGATTGCTTTGGCTATTCGGGGTCTTTTGTGTTCCCATACAAATTGTGACATTTTTTGTTCTACTTCTGTGAAAAATGCCATTGGTAGTTTGATAATGATTGCATTGAATCTGTAGATTGCTTTGGGTAGTATAGTCATTTTCACAATGTTGATTCTTCCAATCAAAGAACATGGTATATCTCTCCATCTGTTGGTATCATCTTTAATTTCTTTCATCAGTGTCTTATAATTTTCTGCATACAGGTCTTTTGTTTCCCTATGTAGGTTTATTCCTAGGTATTTTATTCTTTTTGTTGCAGTGGTAAATGGGAGTGTTTCCTTAATTTCTCTTGCATAATTTTCATCATTAGTGTATAGGAATGCAAGAGATTTCTGTGCATTAATTTTGTATCCTGCTACTTTACCAATTCATTGATTAGCTCTAGTAGTTTTCTGGTAGCATCCTTAGGATTCTCTATGTGTAGTATCATGTCATCTGCAAACAGTGACAGCGTTACTTCTTTTCCAATTTGGATTCCTTTTATTGCCTTTTCTTCTCTTAAAGCTGTGGCTAAAACTTCCAAAGCTATGTTGAATAATAGTGGTGAGAGTGGGCAACCTCGTCTTGTTCCTGATCTTAGAGGAAATGGTTTCAGTTTTTCACCATTGAGAATGATGTTGGCTGTGGGTTTGCCATTTATGGCCTTTATTATGTTGAGGTAAGTTCCCTCTTTGCCTACTTTCTGGAGGGTTTTTATCATAAATGGGTGTTGAATTTTGTCAGAAGCTTTTTCTGCATCTATTGAGATGATCATATGGTTTTTCTCCTTCAGTTTGTTAATATGATGTATCACATTGATTGATTTGCGTATATGGAAGAATCCTTGCATCCCTGGGATAAATCCCACTTGATCATGGTGTATGATCCTTTTAATGTGCTGTTGGATTCTGTTTGCTAGTATTTTGTTGAGGATTTTTGCATCTGTGTTCATCAGTGATATTGGCCTGCAGTTTCCTTTCTTTGTGACATCTTTGTCTGGTTTTGGTATCAGGGTGGCAGTGACCTTGTAGAATGAGTTTGGGAGTGTTCCTCCCTCTGCTATATTTTGGAAGAGTTTGAGAAGCAAGGGTGTTAGCTCTTCTCTAAATGTTTGATAGAATTTGCCTGTGCAGCCATTTGGTCCTGGACTTTTGTTTGTTGGAAGATTTTTAATCACAGTTTCAATTTCAGTGCTTGTGATTGGTCTGTTCATATTTTCTGTTTCTTCCTGGTTCAATCTTGGAAGGTTATACCTTTCTAAGAATTTGTAGGTTTCTTCCAGGTTGTCCATTTTATTGGCATAGAGTTTCTTCTGGTAGTCTCAGGATGTTTTGTATTTCTGCGGTGTCTGTTGTAACTTCCCCTTTTTCATTTTTAGTTTTATTGACTTGAGTCCTCTCCCTCTTTTTCTTGAGGAGTCTGGCTAGTGGTTTATCAATTTTGTTTATCTTCTCAAAGAACCAGCTTTTAGTTTTATTGATCTTTGCTGTTGTTTTCTTTGTTTCTATTTCATTTATTTCTGCTCTGATATTTATGATTCCTTCTACTAACTTTGAGTTTTGTTTGTTCTTCTTTCTCTAATTCCTTTAGGTGTAAGGTTAGATTGTTTGAGATTTTGCTTGTTCCTTGAGGTAGGCTTGTATTGCTATAAACTTCCCTTTTAAAACTGCCTTTGCTGCATTCCATAGGTTTTAGATGATCGTGTTTTCATTGTAATTTGTCTCTAGGTATTGTTTGATTTCCTCTTTGGATTCTTCAGTTATCTCTTGGTTATTTAGTAATCTGTTGTTTAGCCACCATGTGTTTATGTTTTTTATGTTTTTTTCCCTGTAACTGATATCTAATCTCATAGCATTGTGGTCAGAAAAGATGCTTGATATGATTTCAATTTTCTTAACTTTACTGAGGCATGATTTGTGACCCAAGATATGATCTATCCTGGAGAGTGTTCATGAGCACTTGAGAAGAAAGTGTATTCTGTTGTTTTTTTTGGAATGTCCTGTAATATCAATTAAGTCCATCTTGTTTAATGTATCATTTAAAGCTTGTGTTTCCTTGTTTATTTTCATTTTGGATGAACTGTTCATTGGTGAAAGTGGGGTGTTAAAGTCCCTACTATGATTGTGTTACTGTTGATTTCCCTTTTTATGGCTGTTAGCATTTGCCTTATGTATTGAGGTTCTCCTATGTTGGGTGCATAAATATTTACAATTTTTATATCTTCTTCTTAGGTTGATCCCTCAATCATTATGTAATGTCTTTCTTTGTCTCTTGTAATAGTCTTTATTTTAAAGTCTATTTTGTCTGATATGAGAATTGCTCCTCCAGCTTTCTTTTGATTTCCATTTGCATGGAATATCTTTTTCCATCCCCTCACTTTCAGTCTGTGTGTGTCCCTAGGTCTGAAGTGGGTTTGTTGTAGACAGCATATATATGGGTCTTGTTTTTGTATCCATTCAGGGAGCCTGTGTCTTTTGGTGGGAGCATTTAATCCATTAACTTTTAAGGTAATTATTGATATGTATGTACCTATTACCATTTTCTTAATTGTTTTGGGTTTGTTATTGTAGGTCTTTTCCTTCTCTTGTGTTTCCTGCCTAGAGAAGTTCCTTCAGCATTTGTTGTAGAGCTGGTTTGGTGGTGCTGAATTCTCTTAGCTTTTGCTTGTCTGTAAAGGTTTTAATTTCTCCATCAGATCTGAATGAGATCCTTGCTGGGTAGAGTAATATGGGTTGTAGGTTTTTCTCTTTCATCACTTCAAATATGTCTTGCCACTTCCTTCTGGCTTGCAGAGTTTCTGCTGAAAGATCAGCTGTTAAACTTATGGGGATTCCCTTGGATGTTATTTGTTGTTTTTCCCTTGTTCCTTTTAATTGTTTTCCTTGTGTTTAATTTTTGATAGTTTGATTAACATGTGTCTCTGTGTGTTTCTCCCTGAATTTATCCCGTATGGAACTCCCTGTGCTTCCTGCCCTTGATTGATTATTTCCTTGCCCATATTAGGGAAGTTTTCAACTATAATCTTTTCAAATATTTTCTCAGTCCCTTTCTTTTTCTCTTCTTCTTCTGGGACCCCTGTAATTCGAATGTTTGTGTGATTAATGTTGTCTCAGAGGTCTCTAAGACTGTCCTCATTTCTTCTCATTATTTTTTCTTTATTCTGCTCTGCAGTAGTTATTTACACTATTTTATCTTTCAGGTCACTTATCCATTCTTCTGCCTCAGTTATTGTGCTATTGATTCCTTCTAGAGAATTTTTAATTTCTTTTATTTGTTGTTCATCATTGTTTGTTTGCTCTTTAGTTCTTCTAGTTCCTTGTTAAACATTTCTTGTATTTTCTCCATTCTACTTCCAGGATTTTGTATCATCTTTACTATCATTACTCTGAATTCTTTTTCAGATAGACTGCCTATTTCCTCTTCATTTGTTTGGTCTGGTGGGTTTTTACCTTGCTCGTTCATCTGCTGTGTGTTTCTCTGTCTTCTCATTTTGCTTAACTTACTGTGTTTGAGGTCTCCTTTTTGCAGGCTGCAGGTTCGTCATTCCCGTTGTTTTTGGTGTGTGCCCCCAGTGGCTAAGTTTGGTTCAGTGGGTTGTGTAGGTTTCCTGGTGGAGGGGACTGGTGCCTGTGTTCTGGTGGATGAGTCTGGATCTTGTCTTTCTGGTGAGCAGGACCTCATCAGGTGGTGTGTTTTGGGGTATCTGTGACCTTATTATGATTTTAGGCAGCCTCTCTGCTAATGGGTGCAGTGTGTTCCTGTCTTGCTAGTTGTTTGGCATAGGGTGTCCAGCACTGTAGTTTGCTGGTTGTTGTGTGGAGCTGGGTCTTAGTGTTGAGATGGAGATCTCTGGGAGAGCTTTCACCGTTTGATATTACATGGAGCCAGGAGGTCTCTGGTGGCCCAATGTCCTGAACTCGGCTCTCCCACCTCAGAAGCACCGGCCTGACACCTGGGTGGAGCACAAGACCCTGTCAGCCACACGGTGTTTAGATTTTAAACATAGACGTAATTTTGCAAGGATAAACTGTTGTCTTTTTCATTCCTCTCCTCCGGTAAATCCTGTCATCCAGTGATCATTATCCCATGAAGCCCTGGAGAAGCCAGGGAGGGCAAAGACCGACTCAGAAAATAGGAAACAGGACGTGTGATGTCTCCTTCTTTGGCAGGAAGAACTATCATCTCTCAAATGTCTTTTAATATGGAAGCGTTCCTTAGCCTTTCCTTATCTTCACTGGCCTTGGCATATTTGGGAGAATAAAGCCAGTTATTTTGCAGAAAGTCCTTTAATTTGAGTTTAGTTAATGTTACCTCATGGTTAGATTCAGATTATGTATTTCAGTAGGAATGTTACAGAAGCAATATTGTATTCTTCACAGTGTCTCATGGCAGAAGGCGTATGGTTTAAGTTGGCATCCTTCAGATTTCTCTGTTGTAAATTGCTATTTTTCCCTTTGAAACTAATAAGTTATTTGTAGAGAGATATTTTGAAGCTATGTATCTATCCTCTTCTCATCAAATGTTTACCCACTAATTTTAGCACTTGTTAATGGTTCTTGCCTGAGTCAGTTATTACTAAGATAGGTACAAAATGGTGATTTTCTAATTCTGTCATTCTTTCAACATTTATTAGTTGGCATTTTACCGTAAGGAAGAACTTTCCATCATGTATATATGCATTTATTTATTCCTATATGGATTCATGGATTTATTCAATGGGTTATTCAGTGGGTTAAAATTTATTACTGTCATTATTTATTTTGTTGGTCAAAATGTCCCAGATTTAACCAATAGGAACTCCTCCAAATTGGGTCCAATGTTGTTGTTTCGACATTCTGCATCATTATTTGAGATTTCTTGGACACAACAAAATATTTCAGGTTCACCTTGAACTTTTCCTGCCTCAGCCCTAGAAGCTGTCATCTCTTCGAGGAATCCTGGTTCTTTTAATAGAGAGTAGCATTTAGAAACCAAGCTCTGGGCGGCAGATGTGGTTGTCGCTACTGGGGTATTATTGCTTTGCCAGCAGACAGAGATATGAAAGAAATATATGTGTGTGATGTATGTGTATATGATATATTTCACATATGTGTGTACATATTTCGTGTGTGTATATATGTAAATGTATGTGTACACATATATATGCCATGAGTTCACAGTAATACCTCTGGTTCTAATCCAGCATTCTGGGGTTTAGTCTAGGCTCCTCTTTCCATATTTATAACTCCCTTCATGAGAGCTCTGTTTTTTTAATATATATATATATATATATTTTTTTTATTGAAGTATAGGTGATTTATAATGTTGTGTTAGTTTCAGGTGTACAGCAAAGTGATTCAGGTGTGTGTGTGTGTGTATATATATATATATATATATATGTATACCTGAATATATATATTTTCTTTTTCAGATTCTTTTCCCATATAGCATATTACAATATATTGAGTATAGTTCCCTGTGCTATATAGTAGGTCTTTGTTGGCTATCAATTTTGTATATAGTACTGTGTATATGTTGATCCCAACCTCCTAATTTATCTCTCCCCCACCCCTTTCCCCTTTGGTAACCATAAGTTTGTTTTATATGTCTGTGGGTCTATTTCTGTTTTATAAATAAGTTCATTTGTATCTTTTTTTTTAGATTCCACATGTAAGTCATAGCATATGATATTTGTCTCTCTCTGACTTACTTCACTTAGCATGATAATCTCTAGGTCCATCCAGTTGCTGCGCATGGCATCATTTTGTTCTTTTTTATGGCTGAGGACTATTCCATTGCATGTGCGCCACATCTTAATCCAGTCACCTGTCAGTGGACATTTACCGCCTGTATCATTAACGCTTATTTTTGGAATAATCTGAGATGCAAAGATACAGATCATTGGTTCTATAGGATATTCCTCAAAATGATTTTTGAATCTTTGTCTTAAAAGTGTCAGTTTGGGAAAAAAAGCTGCAGTGAGTCTCATGTGACTTTCAGGATATCATGGACACAGGGTAGGGGATAGCAAAGAGGTCCCCAAAGAGAGGCTCCCCGCTCCCTGTCCCATAACTTCCAGGCCATAATCCTGTTGGCCATCCCAGTCACACTCTCATTTTGCCATTTGAACAGGAAGTTATAAATATATATATCAGGGAGAGGATCAGAACTGAAAAGAATTGTAGCTGGAGCACTGTTTGAAATCTACCTTCAAGGTAGGGGAGTATTTTAGAAAGTCAAGACTTGGTCAATAGGGACAGACAAGCCAACCACACACTTCTCATCCCTGGGAGAGCTTCAAGTGCCTGATGTGAATTGATTTTAGCATTGTGACAATAATGCCAACGTTCTTTTGAAGACGGCAGCATTCTGATAAAGCTTCTAAAGAAGTAGATTCATATGTGAAGTATTTCAGGCCAAAAGTCCCTTCGGACACCACTTTTTGGCTTTGTCTTTTGTCTTGATTCACTGAGTGGTTATTATAGTGATACATGTGGGCACGAGGAAAGGTGACCTCAGTGACAAGTGCTTCCTGACTCTGTGTTTAGGTTATAATTCTGTTCCTTCCTCTTTCCCACCCTCTTACTCACACTCTATCTCCCTCAACCCTGCCCAGCATCGCACTTAAAATGCCATTTTGCCGTTTCATTGATGGCTTTGTGAGAAGCAACCGAGTGACCACAAATGCTGCCCAGAGACATCTGTCATCTTCTGGCTCAAACAGAAAAACCACAGCGACATGACTGTTGACCACTGATCCATGTTTACCCAACTTCCCAGACACCGGAGAGCTCAGAGAACTCAACATTTCTAAAATTGCCACACGTTCACTCAAGTTTTTTTCCTTACTTATTCAAAGCTTTGCTTTCTGAAAGGTGTTACTGAGAGGGATGCCTGGAAATCTGTGAAAGTAATAGCCTAGGGGGCCTAGTAGGTAAGTTTGCATCCTCAGGCCACAAAGCAAGAGTATGTTTTCTCCCTTCCTGGGGAATTGAGAGATGCTAGGCAAAAAACAGCTCTGGTTTTCATTATTATATGCTTAAAAGGGGCTGGGCTCTAGTTCTTTCACAAAATGCTAGTCCCTGGACTGAAGCCAAACATGTAAATTTCAGTTTAAATAAGTGCTTAATAGGAAAAGCAAAGGGGTAAGCCCTAGAGGCTCCACTGAATGCCACTGCTGGCCTCAGCTCTGGGTTGCCGCCTCCCTTTTTGCATCATCTGACCTATTTTCCTTGACTTGGTGAGCAAGGCTCAAGCACTGGCAGTGAGACTCTTGCTGTGGGAAGGGGGAAGGAAGCTGTCCAGCCATCCATGGAAATGCTAATGAGTTGAGATGGCCCTGGGCTTTTAATTCAGATCTTCTGTAGTACTTTGCTTTCCTGATGCTGTTGGAACATAATTTTACATTACTCGCTACTGGGGAGATGGTGAAATGCAGATCCTACGAAGCTGAACTGCTTCTCTGGACACTCTGCAGGGACCATGATGCTTTACATCAGGGGTGATGGAAACAGTTTGACTCTATCATGGGGATCGGCCTCAGGCCAAAGTAGGAGTTGCTTTTTTCAGTGCAAAGCAGGTGCTGTATTGTGGCAGGTTGCAGCCCTGTTAGGACACCACGTTCCTTGCTCTGGTTTCGTATTTGAGGAAGTTATTCTTCCAGTTTGCACACATCTTGCCCAGGAAGCTCAGGGCAAGAGGGAGAGAGGGTGGAAATACTTCTGCCTTCCAGAGTGCTATTTCCACATTCTGGTGTTTCCTGTTATCGGAGGAAATGCAGCTTATGTCAGGGGGACTCCAGGCAATGGCTTGTGTAGGGTGAACGGAAGCTGCTATTCATGGTCATTCCCAACCTTCCTGAGGAAAATACTCTCTGGAAAATATTATTGGAGTATTGGTCCACTTTTTAAGATTCACAGTGTCTACAGTTTAAATGAGAAACGTAAGGAAATGGGTATCTTATTATCAACATGACTCAGTACAGAAGCAGAAAATGTCCTTAACCAATGGGGTTGGAAAAGGCAAGGTCTTAGCGGAATGGTAACCTGGGCATGTGTCTCCTGCAGATGGAGCCGACAGGCCCCGCTGAGCAGTAGTCTCCAGTCTTCTGCACCTGAAGTCTGGCTCGTCATTCTAACCATGTAAAGTTGTATGGGTGGCATTCAAAATCCTGTTTGTTCTATCTTGTTATTAAACCAGCCCAGGATGTAGGGGAAGGGCTCCTGGGCTGAGGGGGCAGAGGACCCGGCGCTCTGGCTCTTTTGCTCTGTGCAATCCTCAGGGGTTAGGTCCATGATCTTCTGCTATCCTAGGTCACCTTTGACCTTTAGCTTTGGAATAGGTGAATAGAAAGGACAGAAGCACAAAGATTACATTTTGACAGGTTGTATTCTTGCTGGTAGAGAGGGAGAGTGAGGAGTCAGGAGATATGGAAAGTACCCATCGTGTAGACAATCATGTCGGGCCTGCTAATGCTTGTGGGTACATGTGGAGTTTGAAGAACAAGAGGGTCTGAGGCATTTTTATGAATGGCCTGTGTCTCTCCTAGACAAAGGTGGAAAATGATAATTGAAGATAGCAGCTAAGAAAAGTTTCTAGAAAGTGACCTCATTCATTTATTCTTTCATTCAGCAGAAATATACTGGGTATTATTATGAACAAGGTGCTGTAGGTGAACAGGATATAAAACACCAAGTTATTGGCGCTCAAAGAGCATCTGGTCTCAAAGGGACATAATTTTTTTTAAATGTTACTTAATGCCACCCCCCAATATATATTCCCCCTTGAGAAATCACTTTTTGAATTTAGTCCCTAGAACTAAATGAGGAAATGGTCTACATCTTCCTTTTAGATATGAGAATTTCATAACTTACCATGTTTCTATTTCTGTTCTGTAAATAAGCTGGGGTTCTAGGTTGCAAACCACAGAAATTATTTCTAGCTGTCTTAGGCAGAAAAGAGGAATTTGTTGAAAGTATATTTAAATCAAAACATATACATTCAGGACCTTGCTATCCCACTGACTTGCTCAGGGGCACCAGACAAGTCATTTATTCTTTTCAAATATCAGTTGATTTGCCATTCAAGGAATATTGTACAATCACAGTGGAACTCCCAAAATAGATGGGATGCTCAAAGACCAAGTTTGGAAAACAGGTAAGAACCAAAGGTGCTCTGGAAAGTGAGGCCACAGAAACTGGTTCTCATGCTGCTGGGCCAAGGTGAGTAAGATGTCCAGCTGCTTCTGTGACGGTAGGTCACTCACTCAAGATCAAGTCCTGAGAGAACCTTCTGACTGGCCCAGCTTCAGTTTGGGGAGCTAGTCCCTTTGGTGTCTACAGTGGGAGGGACAACCACTCTCAAGATTAATGAGGCAATTCCCAGAGAAGACGTACAGACGGCCAACAGGCACATAAAAAGATGTTCAACATTGCTAAATATAAGAGAAATGCAAATCAAAACTATGAGGTATCACCTCACTCTGGTCAGAATGGCTATCATCAAGAAGGCTACAAATAATAAATGCTGGAGAGGGTGTAGAGAAAAAGGAACCCTCCTACACTGTTGATGGGAATGTAAATTGGTATAGCCACTATGGAGAACAGTATGGAGTTTCCTTAGAAAGCTAAAAATATAGCTACCATATGATCCAGCAATCCCACTCCTGGACATATATCTGGAGAAAACTCTAATTCTAAAAGATACATGCACCCCAATGTTCATTGCAGCACTATTTACAATAGCCAGGACATGGAAGCAACCAGATATCCACTGACAGATGAATGGATAAAGAAGACGTGATATATATAGATATAGATATCTCTATCTATATGTAGATATATAGATACCTATATCTATCAATGGAATATTCCTCAACCATTAAAAAGAATGAAATAATGCCATTTGCAGCAACATGGATGGACCTAGACATTATCATATTAAGTGAAGTAAGCAAGACTGAGAAAGACAACTATCATATGATATCACTTATATGTGGAATCTAAAAAAAAATAAGATACAGGGACTTCCCTGGTGGCACAGTGGTTAAGAATCTGCCTGCCAATGCAGCGGACATGGGTTTGATCCCTGGTCCGGGAATATCCCACGTGCTGCGGAGCAACTAAGCCCGTGCACCACAACTACTGAGCCCGCGTGCCACAACTACTGAAGCCCACGCACCTAGAGCCTGTGCTCCTCAACAAGAGAAGCCACTGCAATGAGAAGCCCGTGCACCACAACGAAGAGTAACCTGCACGCCACAATGAAGAGTAGCCCCTGCTCGTCACAACTAGAGAAAGCCCGTGCACAGCAACAAAGACCCAAGGCAGCCAAAAATAAATAAATAAACAAAAGGATACAAATGAACTTCTTTACAAAACAGAAACAGACTCACAGACATAGAAAATCAAACTTATGGCTACCAAAGGGGAAAGGTTGGGGGGAGGGATCAGTTAGGAGGTTGGGATTAACATATACATACTACTATTGGGTTGGCCAAAAAGTTCGTTTGGGGTTTTCTGTAAGATGTTACAGAAAACCCCGAATGAACTTTTTGGCCAAACCAATATACATAAAGTAGATAATCAACAAGAACCTATTGTATAGCACAGAGAACTGTACTTAATATTTTGTAATAACCTATAAGGGAAAAGAATCTGAAAAAGAATATATATATATATATTTGAATCATTGTGCTGTACACTTGAAACTAACATGATATTGTAAATCAGCTATACTTCAATTAAAAAAAAAGATGAATGAAGTCTCGAAAAGGAAGGTTAGCTAATAGAAAGGATGGTTGCATGCTGGATAGCCACAAAAATGGATGTCAGGAAACACAGGCCAAAATGATGCTCCAAAACAGAAGCACTGGCAACCCCTATAGGGAGCTTATTTGTTCTTCTTGCCTTTTTTTGGTTATGACTTTTGTGTCCTTCCTTTCCATTTTATTATTCTTACAGTACAACATTCCTTGAACGGCAAGTAAAGAGAGATTTGAAAAGGATAAATGACTTGCTTAATGTCCCTGAGATAGTAAGTGGTACAGTCAGGTCCTGAATTTGTATCTTTTGATTTCAATTTCCATCCTCTTGTCTTTCCCATGAGTTGATGCAGGGCAAAGTGCAGAGTGATAAATGTCAAGAAAAGTACCAAAAAATGGTATGGTTGTTCTGAAGGGGAATATTTCTACAGGTTTGGCGAACTTTATAAGTCCATGGGATTGACAACAAATAGGTTTTCCTAACTGAAGGAAGAGCTCATCTCTTCTCTCTTGTAAGCCAACCTACCTACCGGCACAAAATGGTCTATTGTTGCCAGGAAGGTTGCCATGGTGAACTGGGGAGTGGTTTCTTCAATATTTTCTCCCTGGCTGAGACCTTCTCAGGATGTTAGGTCTATGTTTAGACTATGCCCCTCTCCTCAAAAGACCTATCCTATCATCCGAATGCACCAGACCTTAATTTTCTTGCCTTTTAGAAAACTATTTTCTGCAAGGAAACTATGTGTTTATTGAAGAAAATTTGGATAATACATAAACCCACACACACACCAAAAAAAAACCCCACTCAGAGCTCTACTGTAAATATTTTGGTGATTTTATTTTTTATATGTATGTGTGGGTGTATATATTTTTTGAAAATTGAAATTATATGATATAAATATGATATGAGATATAAATTGAGATTACATAAGTATGATATATGGTATAATTGAGATTATATGGCATAAGTTCTTTGCTCACATGACACAATCTTATGGGCATCCTTTCATGACATGAAATTGTTGGTGCTTGAATTCTTAATTTAATTTAATAAGCATTAATTGTACACCTATTTTGGGCTCTCTGCTGTGGATCAGATATCTTCCCTGTCCTCAAGGAGCCACATCCTCCTCCACTTTGGGTCTATATGGGGAGGAGGAAAGGGAAAAAGCCAGGAATCTAAGAATCAAGACAGCAACCTTGTGCACCAAGACTTCAAACTGAGAGCATCTTTAAAGCTATCAAGGAATTCAAAATCTTCCTTTCATAGTTTTTGAAAGTAGAGACACATTACTTAGTTTTTGCATGGAACCACATCTAAAGCAACACAGTTCTGCAGATATGCCACTGAAAATACATTTCTTTAAAGAATTCATTATTTGCCAGGGTCTCTCTAAGAGCATAAACGAGATCCAGTTCATAAGCCACGTGGATGTAACTTAATTATCACCTCTTTCCAGTCTTCCAGCCTCTGGAGGGTGCTCTGGACCATCTCTTACACCAACCCCACATCTATCTCCTTTCTCTTCCCTCCCCACTCTCCTTCCTTTTATTATGTGGATCACTTAGCCCCTCTTCTAGAAAGTAAGAATGCTTCCTCTTTAAGAGGAGGGAGGAAGGGAAAACCTGTAGGAATTCAGGATTCTCCTTAAATCGCAGGGGAGCCCTGAGTGCTTGATCTTTAGAGCTCTTCCAGTATGTTGCCTCGCAGTCCCCTGAAGTGACTGGCACGGGGCACCTGGGAGAAGCTGGGGGAACACCTGCTGAATGGAATCCACCCAGACACAAGGCAGAGTCAGGGTCAGGAAGGCATGTTTCACACACAGGTCCCTGCTCAGGCTGGCAGGAGGGGCAGAAGGACGCGGCAGTGACTGTCCCTGAGCTGTCCTTGACACCTTTTCACACTATCCCCCTCCCCTCCCCAGTGATGGCCTCCAAAGGAGGACCGGCATGACATTCCCCTGTCAAAGCGTGGAAACTCTGTCATCTCGGGTAACCGGTCCCAGGATTATAAACTGGCAGGAGGCAGGGGTCAGGGTACAATTAGGACTTAAGCTCTTGTCCTCTCAGGCTAGTAGCTTGACCATGAGAAGCTGCTTCCTTTGGCCCTTTTAGCTCAGGGAAGTCAGATGTATGAAAGAGTTTCAGAGAAACTTAGATTTCTGCTGTCACTTTGCCAGAAAATTGGCTTATTATTTTGGCTCTGTCAAGACCTTGTTTGTTTCTCTCTTTGGTGGTTTCCGTGGCCTCCCTTCTGATTTTTAGGTAAATCGTGGTCTTGCTGCAGTTCATCCAGTTTCAGCTGTGGCTGGCACGCATGCTCTATGGAGCGGAGCCTGGCACACCCTGCTGAACGCTTGGCTGGGGAAACCCCTGCAGAGGGCAGCGGTGTCGATCCCGGCACCTCACGGCGAGTGAGGCCACGGTCCTTGCTCTGCCAGGCTGCATAAGGAAAGGTGCATTAAGTCCCCAGCAGTTGTTGGGAGAATGCGGGTTGCATTCTGGATTTAGATCATAGAACTCTTCGCAGACTGTTCTACCATCTTGAAAGCCAGAAAAGAACCAGAATCAAACATGAGGAGCAAAATGACCAGAAGTCCGGGGATCTTGAATATTTATTTGTTCATCCCTAAATCCTTTCAAGAGACCTTAAGCGTTCAGGCTCCAGAGTTAAGTTAGACCTACATTTGAAACCTGTTCTGCCACTAGTTAGCTGCCTGTACTTGGGCAAATGGCTTTACCTCTCTGAGCCCCAGGTTCTTTATGTGTAAAGTTGGGAAAATAACAGCAACCTTCTTGGAAGATTGTTATGAGGATTAAGTGAAAAGAAAAGAACACATGTAGAGCACTGGTCCAGTGTCTGCTATGTGGTCTCAATGTGGGCTAGTATTATTTTTCTTGTAAATACCATCCCAGAAGCCTGTGATGGTGGAAATAAGGGTAAATTGACACAGATCCTTCCCTGAGGTAGCTTATGATGGGCAATCATGACACAGGACGTGACAGGAGCCAGGAGGGAAGAACAGGGCGAAAGGGGCATGTAACAAATGGAATCAAAGCTTCAAGAGGGGGATTCGATGGAGCCAGTTGTTCAAACACGGTGGGGCTCAGATATGAAAGCTGAATACAACTGAGCAGCCGTGCTTTCCTATTGAGCCTGAGCGCAGTCGGCAAAGGTGGGAAATAGGAGGAAAGGGATAAATTAAAAACAAAATAGGTGAGCAGACTTGTTATCAGGCTGACAGGAGGTAAACAGACTGGGACAAATAAATAAGCAAGCAACACAGCGATGAAGACGACCCCACCGGCCGAAAACAGAGGCAGCCCGCGCTGAGGCTGGAATCAGGCTTGAGCTTTGAGCTTACCAAAAGAAAATGTATGCAGACGTCCACGGATTTTTCTGACACTTTGTTTCCCTCCCACAACATTCAGAAATCCACCCTGGATTTATTCTCAGAAAGGACGCCAGAGAGCTCTCTTCTGTTCCTTGCCGCCCCCTGGGAGGTTCCACAGTAAACTCCTTGGGATGGGATGAGGGGTTCAGAGGGTGATGGCACCAGGCGCCGAATGCCAGGGATCCCGAGTGGAGCACCCGCCGGCTGTGCGAACCCTGTCTAGACATGGAAATTGTCCTCCTAATCTCCTAATCTTGCTTTCTTTACATTCTCTTGACGACGTGCCATCTCTGTAAACATTCTCACCCCAAGAACGGAGCTGGAAACACATGTGCAATCAGCAGCCGCAGCAGCTACAAAGGGAGTTATGAAATCCGCCCAAAATAGCCTGCTTGCCCCATAGGCATATGCAAAGCAGCCACACAGCCAGGGGGAACGTACGGGGCGGCAGATTTCACTCTGCATTTCAAGAGGCTTCTGGTGACCTTCCGGTGCTGCTCAGAAACACCCAGGTGAGACCTGGGGCTGTGGACAAAGTCCCCTGGGCAGCTGTGAGTCCCTGGGGCTAAGCCCTCCTATCCTACCTACCCTGAAATTCCTCAGCCCTGGAGACATTTATTTGGGTTAAAACTTTGAGGTTAGGGACTTCCCTGGTGGTGCCGTGGTTGAGAATCCGCCTGCCAATGGAGGCGACAGGTGTTCGATCCCTGGTTTGGGAAGGTCCCACGTGCCGTGGAGCAACCAAGTCCGTGCACCACAACTACTGAGTCTGTGCGCCTCAACTACTGAAGCCCTCACACCTAGACCCCATGCTCTGCGACAATAGAAGCCACCCCAATGAGAAGCCCGTGCGCCGCAATGAAGAGTAGACCCCACTCGCTGCAACTAGAGAAAGCCCGTGCACAGCAACGAAGGCTCAACGCAGCCAAAAATCAATCAATCAATCAAAAAAATCGGGGTTACATAACATTATCTGAGACAAGAAGATAAAAATCTGATTCCCACCCTTAGAATCAACTTAATGCATCAGCCGTCTAGTCTCCTTGCCGGGGTAGGATGGTATTTTTGTACATTGGGTGAGTGGGAGTGGACAGGCCATTTGGCCGGGGGCTCAGAGTGTCAGGGAAGAGCAGCCTGCAGGTGCAGGTCCACTGTCTGCAGGGTTCTGGGTGAGAGGTGAGCCTTGCTGTGATCTGGGTGGTGCAGTCGTCGTCTGTCTGCTTTCACCACCAGCATCAACTACTTGTGTGACCTTGGCCCAGTCACTTCACACCTCTTGCTTCAGCCTTCTTTGCCAAAGTGGGAAGCTGCTCTTTCCCCTGGATTTCACTTAGAAAGGGGAAAGGAGTCAGATGGCTGCTCCTCCCCAGGTGTCCTGGGAGTTGGATCTCAAGCTACTCAAAGAATGATCACATGACTGAATGCAATTACAGAGGTCCTGGTGATAGTTCTTTTTTTTTTTGGCGGTACGCAGGCCCCTCACTGCTACGGCCTCTCCCGCTGCGGAGCACAGGCTCCGGACACGCAGGCCCAGTGGCCACGGCTCACGGGCCCAGCCGCTCCGTGGCACACGGGATCCTCCCGGACCGGGGCACGACCCCACGTCCCCTGCATCGGCAGGCGGACTCCCAACCGCTGCGCCACCGGGGAAGCCCCTGGTGATAGTTTTGTTAAGACTGCTCTTTGTGGCTGAAGAGACAAGGTGAGTCATCCCTGTTCTGGTGGGAGAGACCACTGTGTTAGAAGTCAGGCAAACCCGGGCTCTGAGCCAGCACTGTCAGGTTGCTTTTGTGAGTTTCTGAACCTCTCGTGATTTCCCTCAGTTGAGCCAGACCAAGGCCTGTAGCCCAAGAAAGGACACTGGCCAACTGCAGGGGCCAGGCTGAGACAACGGAATGTGCTGGGGGCAGCATGGAGGGTGTGACCAAGACACAAAGAGGCCAGCTTTCTCTTCCGTGGGAGTCCCAAGTGAACCCTCCTTCCCCTCTCCTGCCTCCTATCCATACCCATGGCTTGCCTTCCCTTTTATGCACAGCCAGACTGTGTTTCTGTTTTGTCAAACTGACTCCCAGGTGTCTGCTGGGAGGAGAACACCCCTGGGAATGGCATGAACTCGTCTTTGGTTTTGGGGTGGAACTTGAGTTGCTTCTGCAGGTACATCATGGCTTGGCTTAGACCATCCCTTCCCTAAAGTGCTGTACTTCACACCCTTTGATGGGACGCACACAACCTTCCATCCACCCCAGGTGTGGACTGGATCAGGCCAGGCGAAGCATTTGAGGCAATTGACCCTATTCATAGGCCGACCAGGGGACCCACTGGCCTGTGCCTTGTAGTTGAGCTCATGCTTGTTTCTGAGGAGCCTCTTTGAACTTGTTGACCTTCACTCTTTCCTTTGTGGCCATTTTAGGGCAAAGGGAAAATAAGGCCTGGTCCTTTAATATTTGAGCCATGTCTTAAAATCAGAGCTGTCCCCTCTCTCCAGTCCTGCTCTGGGAGCCGTGGTTGTTGCCTAGGGGTGGCCCTGGGCTCTTGCCCACCCTATTCTGCGTGCTGACGTATCCCTTAGCATCCTGTATACTTTGGGAGCCTGCGATGGGAACACCCTAACCCCTGCCCCTCCATCATGCTGGTACTTCAGGAAACCCATGCAAGACATGACCTGCCATTGTGGCTCCTTCCAGTGGGCTTTGACAATAAGGAAAGGTGTCTATTTGTGTAGGGATATCGCTGAAATGAGTGTCTGAAACTCATATTTCCAGAAAGCTTGAAGGTTTTGACCTCCTCAGATGCTTTCTTCATGTTTCACACTGGGCAGCTTAGGCATATAGAGCTGCTTCCCCCAACCTGTCTGTGAAGACTGGGCAGCTGCTCAGGCTGAAAATAGTAGCTGCTTCGAGTTTTAATCGCAGCACGAGAAGGGACTCACGTACACACACCCTGATGTGCAAATGTGGGCTCAGGGGCAGTTCCGGGCATCAGGGCTGAGTCTGCAAGTGACTGTGAGGTAGAGCTGGAAGTGAGCTCTGATGTGGGGCTGTCACTTCCTTCCTGCAAACAGCGGGTGAAAGGAGCCACCTGAGCCTCAGTGATCAAGCGTCTCTGTGCTTGCAGCCTGGGACTAGCTTTAGGAGGAAGAGGAAAAAGCGTGTATTATTTTTGTTTTCAGCAAAACCCTTAGTGTCCTCCCTTTAGCTCCAAATGCTAATCTTTAAACTGTTTCAATCATTACAGGAAAAGAAAAACCTGAAAGCAGTCTGTTAACTAGGCTGGTGATGTTGACATGGCAAGGTGTGGGCTCTCCTCTCTGCCCATGGCCCCTCACTCCCAGTTTTCCTCTCACTTCTTGGCTCCTGTTTCCCAGGGCCCCGTCCTCTGCTCAGCCTGGGCATTAACCAGTGGCTGTTAAAACAGAGGACGACACATCTTCAGATATCTAAACTATGTATAGAGCGTTCCAAACAGTATCTAGAGTCTCTCTCTCCTCTCTTTCTCCCTTCCTATTTTCTTTCCTTGAGAAAATATCCTCTACTAGAAAGGTCACTGTGCAATGCTCTAAGAAGATTATTGTTGATCTCTTTCATTTGTCCCCATCATGTCTCTCAGCCAGGAGGCTTAGTGGACCAGTAGAAAGTGCTCAGACCTTGGAGAGAGATGGGCTTAGCATTCTTTGAATCCCAGCCATGCTATTTGCAACTGTAGAACCATAGATAATTTGCCTTCAATAATTTTCTGGTCTCTAGAAACTGAGAATAATACCTACTTTGCAGGTTTTCTATGGGGGTTCAGTAGGACAGACTATTCAAAACCCCAATGATGATACAAATAGATGGAGAGATATACCATGTTCTTGGATTGGAAGAATCAACATTGTGAAAATGACTCTACAGATTCAATGCAATCCCTATCAAACTACCACTGGCATGTTTCATAGAACTAGAACAAAAAATTTCACAATTTGTATGGAAACACAAAAGACCCCGAATAGCCAAAGCGATCTTGAGAATGAAAAATGGAGCTGGAGGAATCAGGCTCCCTGACTTCAGACTATGCTACAAAGCTACAGTAATCAAGACAGTATGGTACTGGCACAAAAACAGAAATATAGATCAACGGAACAGGATAGAAAGCCCAGAGATAAACCCATGCACATATGGTCACCTTATCTTTGATAAAGGAGGCAGAAATGTACAATGGAGAAAGGACAGCCTCTTCAATAAGTGGTGCTGGGAAAACTGGACAGCTACATGTAAAAGTATGAGATTAGATCACTCCCTAACACCATACACAAAAATAAGCTGAAAATGGGTTATAGATCTAAATGTAAGGCCAGAAACTATCAAACTCTTAGAGGAAAACATAGGCAGAACACTGTGTGACATAAATCACAGCAAGATCCTTTTTGACCCACCTCCTAGAGAAATGGAAATAAAACCAAAAATAAACAAATGGGACCTAATGAAACTTCAAAGCTTTTGCACAGCAAAGGAAACCATAAACAAGACCAAAAGACAACCCTCAGAATGGGAGAAAATATTTACAAATGAAGCAACTGACAGAGGATTAATCTCCAAAATTTACAAGCAGCTCATGCAGCTCAATCACAAAAAAACAAACAACCCAATCCAAAAATGGGCAGAAGACCTAAACAGACATTTCTCCAAAGAAGATATACAGACTGCCAACAAACACATGAAAGAATGCTCAACATCATTAATCATTAGAGAAATGCAAATCAAAACTACAATGAGATATCATCTCACACCAGTCAGAATGGCCATCATCAAAAAATCTAGAAACAATAAATGCTGGAGAGGGTGTGGAGAAAAGGGAACACTCTTGCACTGCTGGTGGGAATGTGAATTGGTACAGCCACTATGGAGAACAGTATGGAGGTTCCTTAAAAACTCCAACTAGAACTACCATATGACCCAGGAATCCCACTACTGGGCATATACCCTGAGAAAACCATAATTCAAAAAGAGTCATGTACCAAAATGTTCATTGTAGCTCTATTTACAATAGCCCGGAGATGGAAACAACCTAAGTGTCCATCATCGGATGAATGGATAAAGAACACGTGGCACATATATACAATGGAATATTACTCAGCCATAAAAAGAAACGAAATTGAGCTATTTGTAATGAGGTGGATAGACCTAGAGTCTGTCATACAGAGTGAAGTAAGTCAGAAAGAGAAAGACAAATACCGTATGCTAACACATATATATGGAATTTAAGAAAAAGAAAAAAATGTCTTGAAGAACCTAGGGGTAAGACAGGAATAAAGACACAGACCTACTGGAGAACGGACTTGAGGATATGGGAAGGCAGAAGGGTAAGCTGTGACAAAGTGAGTCAGTGTCATGGACATATATACACTACCAAACGTAAGGTAGATAGCTAGTGGGAAGCAGCCGCATAGCACAGGGAGATCAGCTTGGTGCTTTGTGACCACCTAGAGGGGTGGGATAGGGAGGGTGGGAGGAAGCGAGCCGTAAGAGGGAAGAGATATTGGAACATATGTATATGTATAACTGATTCACTTTGTTACAAAGCAGAAACTAACACACTACTGTAAAGCAATTATACTCAAATAAAGATGTAAAAAAAGAAAAACAAAAAAACCCCAGGAAGCTATTAGCACCCAGTGAATGGTGCTTGCTTCATTGAGTATCACACAGTGTTTTTGAGACTCCTGATGAAAAGCAAACACTGTGGAGGTGCAGAGGAAGGACTGGCTCAGGCACAGCACACACCAGCAGCACATTGTGCCCCACCAGTTTGACCCTGGGTCCCTAGCAGAGTGTCCCTGCAGCAAGGTGCATGGCAGAGGGAGCTGGGTTGTGGTGCCGTTCCTTTCTTAGGCCAATTTAAATCTGCTCCCAGACAGAACTGGGACTGCTAGAGTCCACAGTTGGAGTGGAAGTTGCTGAAACAATTTCTTTAGTGTTTCTGCCAAGTGTTGTAAATAAAATAAATTTAACAAACTATTCAAAAGACATGACAAGCTCATTGTCCGCTCTGTCTGCAGGGAGGATCAGCCACATGTACAAAAAGCAGCAGATGGAGTCTCGTGGAAGAGAGAGACTGACCAGGAGCCTGGAGACCCAGGTTTAAGCCTTAGCAGATGGCCTCGGGTAGGTCATTTTCTTTCTCTGCATTTAGTTCCCTTATCTGTAAGGTAAGGATTTTGGTGAGAATGCTAGTTCTCTAGGCCACACCTGTCTCACAATGTTATAATAAAAATCAACTGAAATCATGCAGTTTAAAGCCTTCTGCGAAGTGCAAGCCTGAGGCATGGTTGTCTTACTTTGCAGGAAGGTCTTGAATCCATTCAAATAGCCTTTTCTGGATTAACGGTTTTCGGGTGTTGATCTATGTGCTATCCAAGGCTTGGAGGTGGGCACAGGAAGCAGGCTTTTCAAGGGGCAGAAGATGTAAGGCTGTGAGGACCAACTACTACATTAGGGGTAGGCTCAAGCTTCCTCTGGGCCTTGATAACTGAAATCCTTCTTGCTTTTGTCCTCTTCCCCCTCAAGCTTGCTCCAGGCTCTGAATTCCGTATGAGCGCAGGCGCTCCTCTCTGCTACCTTTCCTGCTCTTCTTCTCTTCCTCTTGAACAAGGCACTGTGGCAGACAGTCAGTGCTCACTATATGTCCTATGTCTTGTCTCGTTAGGTTGAGGCCAATGCCCTGTGAGCACAAGTGACACAGGTGGCTTCCACACTGAGGTAATAAAGAGCTAGGATCTGATGGTAGGAATATAAATTGATGTAGTTACTCTGGAAAACACTATGGAAACTCTTTAAGAAATGAAAAATAGAACTACCATATGATCCAGCAATCCCACTGCTGGGTATATATCTGAAGGAAACGAAATCAGTATCTCAAAGAGATTCCTGCCCTCCCATGTTCATTGCAGCATTACTCAACAATAACCAAGACATGGAAACAACTTAAGTGTTCATCAACAGACGAATGGATAAAGATGTGGTCTATATCTATATCTATAGTTACACAAAAGGTAATTACTTAAGACGATAGATGTATTAATTAACCTGATTGTGGTAATCATTTCACATACAATTTTATCTGTCAACTATAACTTAATAAAACTGGAGGAAGAAAAGAGCTAAGGTCTCCCTTCCATCATCCTCTATTTCCTCTGCCTTGTGTCGAGGGAGGGCACAGCTACAAGACGGGGGTGTGACTTGCACTGGGCTTTATGTAACTGAGACATCAAGCCTTTATTGTGTTGACCCCTGGGATGCGGGGGTTTGGTCTGGGATGGCGGCATGGTTTGGCCCATCCTAACTAATATGGGGAACATGCTCGCTGCTTCACTCTTTCACCACTCACCTGTTCCTCGATCCCGTGTAATCTTGTGTCCACTCTCACTGCCCAGCTCCTCTCAGAATTTGCCAGTGACCTCATCCGTAATCACCTACCTACTGCTAAGTTGCCTCATGTGCTTGAAACTGTTCTTCCTCACTTAAATCTTCACGTCATTATTTTAAATTTAAAAAGTAATACATTCTTATTTTAAGGAAATCTCCCCTTACCTTCCTTAATTTCCTGTTTTCTGTTCTGCTTGCTTTTTCTCTTACTCTTCTAAAGGCAGATGTACCCCCTCCACCCCCAAATCTACCCTCTGGCCCTCTTCTCCTCGCCCCCCCCTTCCACCCCTAACCTCCCTCATAGCCTTGATATTCTCATCCACACTCTAGCTATTTGTATGAGATTGCGTTCCTAACCGTCAACTCCAGGCCAATGTTTCCAGCCTCTCTTGACGTCTGCCTGGTGCTTCAGCCAACTTCAGGAGATGAAAAATGTCATTCCCTGCTGACATTTTTAACTCAAAGTTTTAAAATTTAATCATAATTGCTGCTATCTACTGAGCTATCACCATTACTAAGCACTGGGCTAAGTCCTTCCTGTGTGTTATCCTGTTTCACGCCCACGTGCTGATGAGTTAGGGTCAGTGCTATTACTATTACATTGAAATTTCACGAGGTTAAGTAACCTGGCCAAGGTTAAGTAACCTTGCCGAGGTTATACTGCTAGAAAGTGGCAGATCTAGGACTCAAACTCAGAGCTGGTTGACTCCAGAGCTCTTAACTTGTACGCTGCTTGTAGCCGATACTCTCTGCATTGGCCATCGCTCTTAACTGTAAGCAACAGAAGCTGGCTGTGATGGAATTGAGCAGGAAAAAGTTTATTAAAATATTGGGTAGTTCACAGAATGATTGTGAGGATGGAACACGAGGCTCAAAGTAAAGAGGCGGGATGCTCTAGTTCCCCTCTGAACTAATGGTTTTGGTGAGATGATGCCTTTACCCTGGCCAAAGAGAGAAAGCTGCCTGTCCCTTGCTTCCTGCTCCACCAGCTCTCTATTCGAAGCCCATGTGGCTCTTTCTGATCGTGTATCCAGTTCCCAAGCTCCAGAAGCAAGGGGAGGTTGGGAAGCCAGCATCCAGCACATCTGTACCCTATGATGGGAAGCTGTCCTCATTCCCACCCAAAACTCACAAAGTGGCAATTCTCCAGACTTGGAAAGGGAATTCAATGCTGACACAATAGCACCTCACCATTCTACTTCCTTATTGCCCTCATTTTATGTTCAAACATTTGAGCAAGTTGAATTTATTTGAGTTTATTTTCATTTTTATTTTTTTGAGCAAGTTGAATTTTAACTGGATTATTTTCAAAAGTTTTGAAATATTTGGTTCTCCCTTTGGCCCTTTTTTCTCTTTAGAAATTCCTTTCAAAGCAGTGACATATTAATTCCTGGCCTCTATATAAACAGGGTGTGTGGTAGGTAGAATAGTGGCCTCTCAAAGATGTCCACATCCTAATTGTTGGAATCTGGGAATTACCTTACACGGCCAAAGGGACTTTGTAGATGTGATCAACTTAAGTATCTTGAGATGGGAGAGTGTCCTGGATTATCTGGACGGGCCTGATGTATCTCAAGGTTCTTAGAAGGGAAGGAGGGAGGCAGGTAAGTGGAAGTCAGGGACATGTGATGACTGAAGCAGAGGTTGGAGTGAAGCTATTGCTGGCTGGGGCCATGAGCTGAGGGATGTGGGTGGCCTCTAGAGCTGGAAAAGGCCAGGAAACGGGTTCTTCCCTAGAGCCTCCAGAAGCAATGCAAGCCCTGCTAACCCCTTGCGTTTCACCCAGTAAAACCCATTTGGACTTCTGACCTACAGAACTATAAGATAATAAATTTGTGTTGTTTTAAAGCCGCTAAATTTGTAGTAACTTGTTAAAGTAACATTAAGAAATGTATACAGGGTGCAAATTACAATGCTTATAAGGTCCAGAATGTACCACAAATGAGTAAAGTGGGCTGTATGTAAAAATGCAAAAACATTTTAATGAAATATCTGGTCCTTTCGGCCTATCTTTCATTTTTCCCATTTTGATAGAGAGAAGCATGCAAAAATGTGTAATTTTCCTCCTAATTTTATCTGTAAGAAAAACAGCAGTAGAAGCATGGTGATAAATGGCAACTTACACGTAACTTTACGGCAGGTGGAAAGGGGAGGGTGGTAGAGACTGTGGTGAACTGGACAGTGAATGAGCTGCTGAATGTGGATCTGCTGAAGCCGATGGTTACCTCGTAGAATTTGGATCTGATGTTTCCAGCATTTCTAATTTAACTCGGATACAGTTTTTTGGGTCGTCTTACAAAAAAACAATTTAAACAAACTCTGTCTTCAGGCAGCGACTTGCTGTCCTCAACAATCTCATTTGTCACCTGTTCTTGTCACCACCTCAGATATGTTTTCCAATGTATGTTTTTCTTTCCTTTGGGTTTGCAATCTTTTGTGCATAGAGTGGCAAATGTTCTGTACTTATGTCCACCCTTGTTCTACTCCCACCCGACACACACGATTGCATCAGGAGAATGATGAGATTTCATCTGCTCTGTCACTGTCTCTGTCTCTCTCTCTTTTTAAAAGCAATTTACAAAGCAAAAGCTGGAAGTCTTTGGAAAGTCAGGTTTTCAAAAGTGATGTACTGCCTAAGACATTCTCCACGCAAGGACAATATTCAAGGAGCTCTACAAGCACTCGATCCATTAGTCAAACAAATATTTACTGAGCATCTCGGAGGAAGAGACTGTGTTGGGTGCTGGGAGGACTACACACGATAGAAGACAGCAGCTCCGTGAGAACGTGCCCCTCCTCCTGAGGGGACCGCACGTCTTGGGCAGCGACTGCCTGACCTGATACTTCTTGGGGGCCTGAGACACAATGTGAATCTCCATGTCAGCAGGTATTTGCCCAGACAGCTGAGCAAATCTGGTGTTTACATCTCTTTTGCATTCTTCGGGTTTGTGTTTACCCTGCAGGACTGGTAAACACTATGTGCAGGACTCTGAGGGACTGGAGCAAACTCCAGTTGTGGCCAAATCCCCACCTGCATCTGTGCACTGGCATCACCTCGACAGGTGAGCCCACCCTCTCTGTGGTTATGCGGACTGACCAGGTGGGCACTGTACTTTCCTGGTGCCTTAGGTTCCCAAACTGGCGAAACTGTGCCGAGTGGAACAGCATTGGACAGTGTCTGTATTTTCATTTCCAGTCCGTTCTGCTCAATTCCCGTGGTGCCTGGATCCATGCTACACGCATATGGACCTGAGGTTAATGTTAGAGGAAAATAATAATTGTTATTATAGGGAATATGCATTGAGTACTTTGCGTCAAGCACTATGCCAAGTTATTTATGTTGATTCTCTCATTTTATTTTCACAACTGCCTATGAGTTATTATTTTTATCCCCCATTTTACAAACAAGAAAAATGAGCTTCAAGTCACACTTCTGCTTAGTAGCAGAGTCAAGATTTGAACCCAGGAATCCATTCATCTTGTACATACCATCTGGGTGAAAACTCTGTTTAATTAAAGCTTATGGCACTAGATTTCAAGGAATCCTAATATGGTTTTTGAAAACAAGCATGCCTTAATTTGTTCAATCAATATGGTCCTGAAAAATTGAATAGAAAAAGTATGTATAAGCATCCTAAGGGCATGGGACATGTCTTTGTAACATCTGCAGTATTTAGCACTGTGCCTTGCACAGATAAGACCTGAAATGAACATTTGTTAAATGAATAGGTGAATGAATGAAACAATTGTAGAAGTCAATTTACTGAAGTCAATGTACTTGATAAGACCAGTGTTTGAAGTGACCTGCAGAGTTACTGAACAGAGTATCTAGGTTGATCAGGTTTGTTAAAAGTTTCTAAACCCACTAGAAGTAGGCATTAATGCATAGAAATAAGACTGGTGGGATGTTTCAAAAATGGACTTTCACTTTCTTCTTGTACTCTTCTGTATTGTTAAGTCTTAGAAACTGAGGATGCATTGGTCTTAGTCTGGGTCCCGCTCATGAAGAAGGACCTGGTGTAGTTGATATGGAACATGATCCCAGGCAGAGGGGTGAGGGAGCAAGGAGATGGAGAGGGGGAGGGGGAAGGCCCACGTTGGGGTGTTTAAGGGCTGCGGGGAGGTTCTCGCGGTGGGGACTTCCTTGAAGGCCGGGAGATGGGAGCAGTAGTCTCCTGCTTCGTAGTCCTTGTTGACAGGAACTTCCCCGCCTTTCCGGACTCTACTTTCAAGGGCCCAATGAACCTCTGCAGATCAGAAAAGGCCCCAAGCCTGAAGGCAGAAAGAGGCGTGGCCCACACTTGAGGTGGGGCCCTGTGAGCACCAGGGGGTCTGAGCTTCCAGAACTGCCCACCACAGCTGAGCTAAGATCAGAGGTGGGGGGCATGAAGTGGGAGGCACCTGCTATGGTATGACTTTCAAACACTAATAAAACCATAACAAAAGATAAACAGCAGAAGACATTTTCACAAAGCAAAAAATTGTTCTCTGATTTGAGTTCGCAAGTCTGGACTTTGACAGATGAGGTTATTTTCACTGCGGCCCTGATGTGCTTGGTGTTGCAGACCAGGTTCTTGGGAAGCAGACTCAAAGGCAGAGCTATGGTGCTGGAAGTATACTGGGAACCACTCTGGATCCACACCTGTAGGGGAGGTAGGACCGGGCACAGAGAGGAGCTGAGCTGTGATGCAGCCACAGGAAGCCTTGAGCCAATTCCGTATGGAGCTCTGAAGCTGGCATGGCCCTGCAGAGTTGTCCTGAGTTGGTCCCGGAGGCCAGGACTTTATACGTGACCATCCTGTAGTCACTGGATGCCAGATGCATAGGGAGGGAACACGCCCTTGAGTGAGGCAGCTGAAGGCAACTCCAGGAGAGGGCTTGGAGCTGAGGCTGGCCCACCGTGGTAATAGGGGTCTGGGCGGCGCCGCATAGGGAATGCTGCATGAGGCTGTTAGCAAACTTGCCTTTGAACATCTGGACCCAATAGATAACATTGAAAAATTCAAACCCAGGAAAAAAAAAAAGCAAAACTAAATTCAACAGCAACTCTCCCCCCTCGCTGTGGCAGGCCAAACTGAAATGATACGAGAAATAGGACAAGTCTATTTTCTCATACGTCAAATGAAGACTTTGGACTAGACCAGGAATTACAAACTGGTGGCCCACGTGTCAAATCTGACTGAAAAGTCTGTTTTATTTGCATGGCTAGTTTTTCAAATCCAGATTTCTGGCTTCTCTTGAAAATTTGGAGGACCTGGCACATTTGGGCCCATACTCTTCATGGCAAGTTCCAGCTAGAGTGGCGTAGCAGGTGCCCCCTTTAACCTCTGTCCCCTCCAGCCTGCTTCAGCCATTTATGTCACCACCTGAGCTCTGTCACCATTTGAGTTTGTGAACTCCGATCTCTGAGGTTCTGCCCAGCTCTGATGAGCTGTGATTCTGTGTGAATCATCTTGCATACTGCTGAAATGGGTATTTGAATTCCTAATAACATCATGACATCTAGAAAGCTTTGTCTTCCTAGTCAAATATGCATCTCTCCCTGGAGATTCTCTTTGGGCAAGTGCGGCCATTTCTTTGTCGTCTAGCTTTCTGGCTTTGTAAATGAGGCTCGCAGTGGCCCTGATCTTGAACATGGGCATGGAGCAAAATGCTTTTGATGGTTGTAGCAGGGGCTGTGTGGGATTTTCTAGCCACTAGAATATTTTTTAAGGCTAGTGATGCCCAAATCTGGCTGAAATCTCAGAATTAACTGGGCTGTTTTTAAAACACGAATTCTCAGGTTCTTCCAGGCCCCTCTGATTCAGTAGATCTGGGTTCAGTAGATGGGTGCCAAGAATATTTTTAATTGGTTTCTCAAGTGATCTTGGTGTGCAATCAGATTTAGGAAGCGTATTGGTTCCTTCTAATTGGTCCTTGTATTTTGTGCCTAGCTCATGAATTGTAAACTTTTGAGCTCCAAATGCACAGGGATCCTTTCTTAGTCATCTATAATTTTATCCATCTTCACCCTTAGTGCTAACACCTGGCGCAGTGCCCTGCAAACCCTATGTGCTCAGTGAATGTCTAGTGAATGAAGGATTGAATGAATAAGTGAACATTTTTGAATAGGCTTCTTTTTAGGAGGTAAAGAGCACATACCTCCAAAGTCATATGTTGAAGATCATTTGATTTAGAGAATTTATTTTATAAATATGGTGTCAAGCCAGAGAGGGTAAGAGTCCTAGCTTTATCTTGGGAGGTTTTCGCCTTGGGGATGTTAAGAAATAAATGATTCCTTCTAAAGAGAACTTATGCTTTTCATCAAAAGATAGATGATTCACCCACCCAATGCAGTATATGTGAGTTATTTGTACAATATTTCAAAGACAGAAAACTGACTCAATAGAAAAGGAAACTTTCTAAATTATGATGAAGTTTTGCCTTGAAATATAAACCTTGAAAGAATAAGACCAGGAAGTTCTTTCATACTAGGAGATAGATGCAGTGATCCCAATTTAATTTATTGCGCTATGATTTATTTATCAGGTGTTCTGCTTCCAAAGAGTTCAAAAAGCCTATGTCTGCAGAGGGAAGGTGTGGCGATTCTTGCAGTTAATTTGGGTTTTGAAAGAGGACAACCCAGAAAATTTTGGCTCGAAGAGAGTCTCGGAGTTGTTTGGCTGTTTACACAGTCTGTCCTTCTTAGAGTCCCTTTGCCTTACCTCCAGTTTCTGGGGTTGGGGTCCTTCTGGAGGGGCCCACAGGCTTCGGAAAGACTGTGAATGTTGTTGAGGTGGAGAATTTGATTAGCCTGAACTTGATTGACTGTTCCTCTGTCTAGCCCACAGGCTTCGGAAAGACTGTGAATATTGTTGAGGTGGAGAATTTGATTAGCCTGAACTTGATTGGCTGTTCCTCTGTCTAGAATGCAGGGGATTAGAAATAGTGTTTTCTCAAGCGCTCGGGAGTCTACTTTAGGCCAATGTTAAATGAGTTACTTTGCACTATTAATGATTTCTATCTTGAACTCAATTAGACTATGTTTATAAAATATGTTCTTTGCATCACTGGCACCTGCACTTTGTTTTTTGTTTTCTTCTTCTTAAAAAATAAGATTATAATGCAATAAACTATTCAAATTAATGTTGTACAAATGAAGAAGCTAATGGTGCTGAAAGTAAACCAACCATTGGTGGCTTGGTGGTAGCACCATGCAATAGCTTATAATGTTCACTGTCCTCTGTCTCCCCACCCCTATACGGCTCCTCCCCACTTCTCTCTCCCTACTGGTAACCACTAGTCTGTTCTCTATATCTGTGAGTCTGCTTCTTTTTTGTTATTTTTCAATAGTTTTTGTATTTTTTAGATTCCACATATAAGTGATATCATACAGTATTTGTCTTTCTTTGTCTGACTTATTTCACTTAGCATAATGCCCTCCAAGTCCATCCATGTTGCTGCAAATGATAAAATTTCATGATTTTTTTCTGGCTGAGTAGTTTCCATTGTATACATACACCACGTCTTCTTTATCCACTCATCTGTTGATGGACGCTTAGGTTGTTTCCATATCTTGGTGATTGTATATAATGCTGCTGTAAACATTGGGGTGCATGTATCTTTTCGAATTAGTGTTTCTGTGGGGTTTTTTGATAGATACCTGGGAGTGGAATTGCTGGATTATATGGTAGTTCTATTTTTAGATTTTTGAGACACCTCCATACTATTTTCCACAGTGGCTGCACCAATTTACATTCCCACTAACAGTGCACAGGGGTTCCCTTTTCTCCACATCTTCGCCACATTTTGTTATTTGTGTTCTTTTTGACGATCGCCGTTCAAGGATTGGGGACATTTTATACTGTAAGCATTATTACGGTGGTCAAAGAGTAATTCTCAGCAGGAAAGTAGCAGTATAGGAGGTCCGACACCGTGATGCTCAAAGGCTTTCAGCTTCCATTAAAAGCTTATCCTTGCCACTACTGTCTTGGTTGTCCCTGGGAGATACTTATTAAGGACTCACTTGTAAAATAAGCTAATCAGCTGTGATGGTTTTCCTCTGAATATGGCAGTCCATTAAGTTGGTAAAAAGAAAACTTTACAAGAAGAATGATATAATTTACACTAGAAGCTCACTTTCAACAGTTAACTACCCAGGTAACATTTCAGAGAAATCAGGTAGAGATATGCTATAGCACACACTAAAAATCACTCCAATTGCTCTTTATCCAGCTGAGACATTCTCTGACCATTGAATTCAGTCTAGAATTCATACCTTCCTCTCTGCAAATTAACAAGTCACATTAAAACATACTGATGATGTTTTGTTTTTTTTTAAGACTTTTTAAAAAAAATATTTATTTATTTATTTTTGGCTGTATTGGGTCTTCATTTCTGTACGAGGGCTTTCTCTAGTTGTGGTGAGCGGGGACCACTCTTCATCGCGGTACGCGGGCCTCTCACTGTCGCGGCCTCTCTTGTTGCAGAGCACAGGCTCCAGACGCGCGGGCTCAGTAGTTGTGGCTCACAGGCCTAGTTGCTCCGCGGTATGTGGGATCTTCCCAGACCAGGGCTCGAACCCGTGTCCCCTGCATTGGCAGGCAGATTCTCAACCACTGCGCCATCAGGGAAGCCCCTGATGATGTTTTGACTGGTGTCAAACAGAGGAATACCAAAGGAATTCCGAAAAGTGAAAGATGGGATGAGATAGTCTCTTGGTTTTTTCAGGAGATGTCTGTAAGGCTGTATCATTTTACTTTGTATCCTAGGAATTTGCGAAATAGGATAAAATTGAGATATGATAACAAAGTGACACTAATAGTAACAAAAAGACACTTTTCATTTGGATATTTGGACGTTTTATAATTCAGAGCAGGAGTTACCAGTTTTGGGGCTTCCCTGGCGGTCCAGTGGTTAAGTCTCCACACTTCTACTGCAGGGGGCGTGGGTTTGATCCCTGGTTGGGGAACTAAGATCCCACATGCCGTGTGGTGCTGACAAAAACTTAAAAAAAAAAGAGTTATCAGTCTTTCCATTTCAGTTTTTTTTGTTTTGTTTATTTGTCTCTTTTGGGCTCAGATTTATTTAATTAATTTATTTTTTTGAATTTTATTTTATTTAGTTTTTTATGCAGCAGGTTCTTATTAGTCATCCATTTTATACACATCAGTGTATACATGTCAATCCCAATCTCCCAATTCATCCCACCCCCCACCCCCCACCCCCCTCCGCCACTTTCCGCCTTAGTGTCCATATGTTTGTTCTGTACATCTGTGTCTCAATTTCTGCCTTGCACACTGGTTCATCTGTACCATTTTTCTAGTTTCCACATATACGCGTTAATATACGATATTTGTTTTTCTCTTTCTGACTTACTTCACTCTGTATGACAGTCTCCAGATGCATCCACATCTCTACAGATGACCCAGTTTCATTCCTTTTTATGGCTGAGTAATATTCCATTGTATATATATACCATATCTTTTTTATCCATTTGTCTGTTGATGGGAATTTAGGTTGTTCTATGACCTGGCTATTGTAAATAGTGCTGCAGTGAACATTGGGGTGCATGTGTCTTTTTGAATTACGGTTATCTCTGGGTATATGCCCAATAGTGGGATTGCTGGGTCATATGGTAATTCTATTTTTAGGGGTTTTTTTTGCGGTACGCAGGGCCCTCACTGCTGTGGCCTCTCCCATTGCGGAGCACAGGCTCTGGACGCGCAGGCTCAGCAGCCATGTCTCACAGGCCCAGCCGCTCCGCGTCATGTGGGATCTACCCGGACTGGGGCACGAACCCATGTCCCCTGCATCAGCAGGTGGACTCTCAACACTGCACCCCCAGGGAAGCCCTATTTTTAGTTTTTTAAGGAACCTCCATACTGTTCTTCATAGTGGCTGTATAGATTTACATTCCCACCAGCAGTGCAAGAGGGTTACCGTTTCTCCACACCCTCTCCAGCATTTGTTGTTTGTAGATTTTCTGATGATGACCATTATGACTGGTGTGAGATGATACCTCATTATAGTTTTGATTTGCATTTCTCTAATAATTAGTGATGTTGAGCAGCTTTTCATGTGCTTCTTGGCTGTCTGTATGTCTTCTTTGGAGAAATGTCTATTTAGGTCTTCTGCCCATTTTTGGATTGGGTTGTTTGTTTTTTTAATATTGAGCTGCATGAGCTGTTTATATATCTTGGAGATTAATCCTTTGTCCGTTGATTCATTTGCAAATATTTTCTCCCATTCTGAGGGTTGTCTTTTCATCTTGTTTATGGTTTCCTTTGCTGTGCAAATGCTTTGAAGTTTTATTAGGGCCCATTTGTTTATTTTTGTTTTTATTTCCATTACTCTAGGAGGTGGATCCAAAAAAATCTTGCTGTGATTTATGTCAAAGAGTGTTCTTCCTATGTTTTCCTCTAAGAGTTTTATAATGTCCGCTCTTACATTTAGGTCTCTAATCCATTATGAGTTTATTTTTGTGTATGGTGTTAGGGAGTGTTCTAATTTCATTCTTTAACATGAGGCTGTCCAGTTTTCCCAGCACTACTTAGTGAAGAGACTGTCTTTTCTCCATTGTATAACCTTGCCTCCTTTGTCATAGATTAGTTGACCATAGGTGCGTGGGTTTATCTCTGGGCTTTCTATCCTGTTCCATTGATCTGTATTTCTGTTTTTGTGCCAGTACCATATTGTCTTGATTACTGTAGCTTTGTAGTATCATCTGAACTTAGGGAGTCTGATTCCTCCAGCTACTTTTTTTTCCCCTGAAGACTGCTTTGGCTATTCGGGGTCTTTTGTGTCTCCATACAAATTTTAAGATTTTTTATTCTTGTTCTGTAAAAAATGCCATTGGTAATTTGATAGGGATTGCATTGAATCTGTAGATTGCTTTGGGTAGTATCGTCATTTTCACAATATTAATTCTTCCAATCCAAGAACATGGTATATCTCTCCATCTGTTTGTATCATCTTTAACTTCTTTCAACAGTTTTCTGAATACAGGTTTTTGTCTCCCTAGATAGGTTTATTCCTAGGTATTTTATTCTTTTTGTTGCAGTGGTAAATGGGAGTGCTTCCTTAATTTCTCTTTCAGATTTTCCATCATTAGTATATAGGAATGCAAGGGATTTCTGTGCATTAATTTTGTGTCCTGCAACTTTACCAAAATAGCTCTAGTAGTTTTTTTGTTTTTTTTTTTTTTTTTTTTTTTTTTGATTAGCTCTAGTAGTTTTCTGGTGGCATCTTTAGGATTCTCTATGTATAGTATCATGTCATCTGCAAACAGTGACAGATTTACTTCTTTTCTAATTTGGATTCCTTCTATTGCTTTTTCTTCTCTGATTACCAAGCCTAGAACTTCCAAAACTATGTTGAATAATAGTGGCAAGAGTGGACATCTTTGTCTTGTTCTTGATCTTGGAGGAAATGCTTTCAGTTTTTCACCATTGAGAATGATGCTTGCTGTGGTTTTGTCATATATGACCTTTATTATGTTGAGGTAGGTTCCCTCTATGCCCACTTTCTGGAGAGTTTTTATCATAAATGGGTGGTGAACTTTGTCAAAAGCTTTTTCTGCATCTATTGAGATGATCATATGGTTTTTATTCTTCAATTTGTTAATATGGTGTATCACATTGATTGATTTGTGTATATTGAAGAATCCTTGCATCCCTGGGATAAATCTCACTTGATCATGGTGTATGATCCTTTTAATGTGTTGTTGGGTTCTGTTTGCTAGTATTTTGTTGAGGATTTTTGCATCTATATTCATCAGTGATATTGGTCTGTAATTTTCTTTTCTTGTAGTATCTTTGGTTTTGGTATCAGGGTGATGGTGGCCTCATAGAATGAGTTTGGGAGTGTTCCTTCCTCTGCAAATTTTTGGAAGAGTTTGAGAAATATAGGTGTTAGCTCTTCTCTAAATGTTTGGTAGAATTCACCTGTGAAGCCATCTGGTCCTGGACTTTTGTTTGTTGGAAGATTTTTAATCACAGTTTCAACTTCATTACCTGTGATTGGGCTGATCATATTTTCTGTTTCTTCCTGGTTCAGTCTTGGAAGGTTATACCTTTCTAAGAATTTGTCCATTTCTTCCAGGTTGTCCATTTTATTATTCATAGAGTTGCTTATAGTAGTCTCTTAGGATGGTTTGTATTTCTCCAGTGTCTGTTGTAACGTCTCTTTTTTCATTTCTAATTTTATTGATTTGAGTCCTCTCCCTCTTTTACTTGATGAGTCTGGCTAATGGTTTATCAATTTTGTTTGTCTTCTTGAAGAACCAGCTTTTAGTTTTATTGATCTTTGCTATTGTTTCCTTTGTTTCTATTTCATTAATTTCTGCTCTGATCTTATTGATTTCTTTCCTTCTGCTAACTTTGGATTTTGTTTGTTCTTCTTTCTCAAGTTCCTTTAGGTGTAAGGTTATATTGTTTATTTGAGATTTTTCTTGTTTCTTGAGGTAGGATTGTATTGCTATAAACTTCCCTCTTAGAACTGCTTTTGCTGCATCCCACAGGTTTTGGGTCGTTGTTGTTTCATTGTCATTTGTCTCTAGGTATTTTTTGATTTCCTCTTTGATTTCTTCAGTGATCTCTTGGTTATTTTGTAACATATTGTTTAACCTCCATGTTATGTGTTTTTTACTTTTTTTTCCCTGTAATTGATTTCTAACCTCATAGCAATGTGGTCAGAAAAGATGCTTGATATGATTTCAATTTTCTTAAATTTAATGAGGCTTGATTTGTGACCCAAGTTGTGATCTCTCCTGGAGAATGTTCTGTGCGCACTTGAGAAGAAAGTGTAATCTGCTGTTTTTGGATGGAATGTCCTATAAATATCAATTAAATCTCTCTGGTCTATTGTGTCATTTAAAGCTGTGTTTCCTTATTAATTTGCTGTTTAGATGATCTGTCCATTGGTGTAAGTGAGGTGTTAAAGTCCCCCACTATTATTGTGTTACTGTCGATTTCCTCTTTTATAGCTGTTAGCAGTTGCCTTATGTATTGCGGTGCTCCTATGTTGGGTGCATATATATTTATAGTTGTTATATTTTCTTCTTGGATTGATCCCTTGATCATTATGTAGTGTCCTTCCTTGTCTCTTGTAACATTCTTTATTTTAAAGTCTATTTTGTCTGATATGAGAATTGCTACTCTAGCTTTCTTTTCATTTCCATTTGCATGGAATATCTTTCTCCATCCCCTCACTTTCAGTCTGTTTGTGTCCCTAGGTCAGAAGTGGGTCTCTTGTAGACAGTATATATACAGGTCTTGTTTTTGTATCCATTCAGTGACCCTGTGTCTTTTGGTTGGAGCATTTAATCCATTCACATTTAAGGTAATTATTGATATGTATGTTCCTTTTACTATTTCCTTAATTGTTTTGGTTTCTTTTTATAGGTCCTTTTCTTCCCTTGTTAGAGAAGTTCCTTTAGCATTTGTGGTAGAGATGGTTTGGTGGTGCTGAATTTTCTTAGCTTTTGCTTGTCTGTAAAGCTTTTGATTTCTCCATCGAATCTGAATGAGATCCTTGCTGGGTAGAGTAATCTTGGTTGTAGGTTCTTCCCTTTCATCACTTTAAATATGTCATGCCACTACCTTCTGGCTTGTAGAGTTTCTGCTGAGAAATCAGCTGTTAACCTTATGGGAGTTCCCTTGTATGTTATTTGTCATTTTTCCCTTGCTGCTTTCAATAATTTTTCTTTGTCTTTAATTTTTGCCAGTTTGATTACTATGTGTCTCAGCATGTTTCTCCTTGGGTTTATCCTGTATGGGACTCTCTGCACTTCCTGGACTTGGGTGGCTATTTCCTTTCCCATGTTAGGGAAGTTTTCGACTATAATCTCTTCAAATATTTTCTCTGGTCCTTTCTCTCTCTCTTCTCCTTCTGGGACCCCTATAATGCGAATGTTGGTGCGTTTAATGTTGTCCCAGAGGTCTCCTTGGATGTCTTCATTTCTTTTCATTCTTTTTTCTTTATTCTGTTCCACAACAGTGAATTCCACTATTCTGCCTTCCAGGTCACTTATCCGTTCTTCTGCCTCAGTTATTCTGCTATTGATTCCTTCTAGTGTATTTTTCATTTCAGTTATTGTATTGTTCATCTCTGTTTGTTTGTTATTTAATTCTTCTAGGTCTTCGTTAAACATTTCTTGCCTCTTCTTGATCTTTGCCTCCATTCTTTTTCCGAGGTCCTGGATCATCTTCACTATCATTATTCTGAATTCTTTTTCTGGAAGGTTACCTATCTCCACTTCATTTAGTTGTTTTTCTGGGGGTTTATCTTGCTCCTCATCTGGTACGTAGTCCTCTGCCTTTTCATCTTGTCTATCTTTCTGTGAATGTGGTTTTTGTTGCACAGGCTACAGGATTGTAGTTCTTCTTGCTTCTGCTGTCTGTCCTCTGGTGGATGAGGCTAAGAGGGTTGTGCAAGTTTCCTGATGGGAGGGACTGGTGGTGGGTAGAGCTGGGTGTTGCTCTGGTGGGCAGAGCTCAGTAAAACTTTAATCCCCTTGTTTGCTGTTGGGGGGCGCTGGGTTCCCTCCCTGTTGGTTGTTTGGCCTGAGGCGACCCAACACTGGAACCTACCCAGGCTCTTTGGTGGGGCTAATGGCGGACTCTGGGAGGGCTCATGCCATGGAGTACTTCCCAGAACTTCTGCTTCCAGTGTCCTTGTCCTCATGGTGAGCCACAGACACCGCCTGCCTCTGGAGGAGACCCTCCAACACTAGCAGGTAGGTCTGGTTCAGTCTCCTATGGAGTCACTGCTCCTTCCCCTGGGTCCCGATGTACACACTACTTTGCGTATTCCCTCCAAGAATCGAGTCTCTGTTTCCCTCAGTCCTGTCGAATTCCTGTAATCAAATCCTGCTAGACTTCAAAGTCTGATTCTCTAGGAATTCCTTCTCCCGTTGCCAGACCCCCAGGTTGGGAAGCCTGACGTGGGGCTCAGAACCTTCACTCCAGTGGGTGGCCTTCTGTGGTAGAAGTGTTCTCCAGTTTGTGAGTCGCCCACCCAGCGGTTATGGGATTTGATTGTATTGTGATTGTGCCCCTCCTACCATCTCACTGTGGCTTCTCCTTTGTGTTTGATGTGGGGTATCTTTTTTGGTGAGTTCCACTGTCTTCCTGTCGATGACTCTTCAGCAGTTAGTTGTGATTCTGGTGCTCTTGCAAGAGGGAGTGAGAGCACATCCTTCTTCTCCGCCATCTTGAACCAATCTCCTCCATTTCAGTTTTTGAAGGAATAAATATTGTATAGCTGTTAACCAAAGATAAGACACTAATTAGCCTGACTAGTCATCTTTCATTTCGTTATTTTGCCACATTTATTGGACATAAAAATGTGCTAAGCACCTTGGGAAATTAAGAAAGGAAGGTGAAGGTCTTATCCTGGAGTATAAGTGAATGGAGTTGTCTCTGGGCTTCTGTTACAGACTTTGGCCTGTCTTGGGCTCCTGGATCATAAGTTACTTGGGAAGATTGTCTCCCATCTCCACCAGCACTTACCCTGTGCTCTATAGAATGCCACTTTCCCCAGGAAAGTCAAGCTATCCATTCTTTCTTCATTGTGTAGTAGCAGCAGATATGTTTCTCCCCATTTTGCTGATAGCAAAAGTGAAGCTAATTAAATTGTAAAGGTCACTTCAGATAAATTCATCTGACTCTGAAATTTTAAGATTTTGCTGCAGGAAGGAAAAGGGTTATAAATATCAGGTGCAAGGTGTGTCCTATATTAGGTTCTCTCTTGTCATAAGCTGTGCTTCCTGGGATAGTGTTGAGAACGTGCAGGGTGGTGTTTCTGTTCAGGTAGGAAGAAGAGAAATGTTAAAGAAATTGGTGAGACCGCACATCTCTCCTGCAACAAAATGGAGTCCCCTGACTTATCAAAGTATGTTCTAAAAAGTCATGTATGTGCTATCTTGAAGGCTGTAGTAAAAGGAAAAAAATCAGTCCCTTCAGACAATAGACATATTTGGTGGTAATTTTATAACTGAGAAAACAAACATAAACATTTAAGGAATGATAAGCTCTCCCAGTGGAAATCTCTTCCCCTTCCCAACATGGCACGCAATTGCCTGTAGGCTTTTTGAGTCCAAGAAGCCACCTGCATCTCTTACCCAGTGAATCTTCAGGAAGATTTTCAGTACTTCTGCTAATTTGTGTCTGTGTGACTCAGGTCTTTATTGGAAAATTATGCAATATCAGGATCAATACCCAGGGACTCTGGAAAGCTAGCTGGTGTACACTCAGAGACTCCTCTGGCGGACGAATGTGCAATTTGAAGGGAATGCACGGCCCTCTGTCAATTAGGTTTTTAGGTTCATGAAAACAATGAAATCAGCCAGGTATTTAGCAAGGGGGAATATGAGACAATAAAATCTCTCATAATGAATTTAGCGCAATTCACTTGGAAAGCAAAGGGTAGAGGCCAAGAGAAAGAGTGAATGGTTTTGAAGCTCAGATCACTCCAAGAAATGATAAATGGACTTATTGACTATGTTTCAGAACAGCTACCTAGAATAGTTCCTTCCAATTGAACCATAACCAACTTCTTCAAAAATAATTGGCAGTATTTGGATGTAAAAGAAAAAAAACCTCTCACATATATATTTACATTCATTTTTTTCAGGACATCTTTTTGTCTCTTCACTTATTTCTGGCTTATCTTGTTCTCTGAGAAAGGCTGTGTTTATCTCCAACTGGAAGAGAGGGTGAGGGAGGACTTGGAAAATGTTTTTTCGTTCCTTACACTTGAAACTGCTCTGCCTTTGAGACACTTGCAGGATAGAAGAAAATCCTTTGTATAGACTCGTAGACTAGACACTGCCTCACCTGCCTCTGACAGGCTCCCTTTTACCCTCAGCCAGTCGCTTCCCACCACCCTACTTGCACTGGCAGTAGGTCTTAAAGTGTTGCTTTGGCCTGACCCTTACAGCAGAGTCCGTTTTGTTGAGTGGCTATAAAATGGAAGTGGAGTAATGCTGGAAGGGCCCCCAGGGAAAGTTGAGATTTCTATAAGAGGTCTGCTCAGAAGCCCTAACTCTTGCTTTCTGTTGTTTCCAGTTTCTCTTTGCAGCACAAAAGCAGTTTTGAGTTTAGAGTCTTGAGGTATTTTTACTTCTAAGAGTTATATTAGTACAGGTTACCAGGTTAGAGGCTTAAGGTCACCATTTTAGCACTACGAATGGATAGAGTCAGAGTATGTGACCACCTGTGCTTCCAAGCAGATCCAAACAGAAGTTGGGGAGGTGCTATCAGGTTGACCAGCCATGGTGGTAAACAGTGTAGATGGGGCTGGTACACATTCTCTTGAGCCCAAAAGGCTGAGCAGAGGCTGATAAGATGTCCTTTCTTTTGTGGAAGGGAGTACTAAGACTAGAGGTGGGCCAGAGAATTGCAGACAGTATGCAGGGAAATGCAGTGCTAAAAATAGGCCAAGTTCCCTGTGCTGTGTATGAAGGCAGCACATCCAGTATTGATGTAGCTGCTTTGTGCTTTGTGTCAGCCCATCGCCATCTTGAAAAGCACTCTTTGGGAGCTAGTGAAATCTGGCTAAATTTAAGCAATAGGTATCAGAGGTTTTGTCCCAGTGGTGGGCTTGAGCTAACTTGCAGGTGCTTGGGGAGAGTCAGTTTTGTGTGTGTCTTCCAGCTCTGTGTTTGGTCATAAGCTGGTAGCATGAAATGGGCCTTGGAGGGAGTACTGACACCGTGGAAACTGGCAAAGTCTACAAATCAGTGCTAGCTGTCCAATGTGTACCAGTGCACCACTGTCTTGAGCCCTTCCGTTTGGAATGAATGCACTAGTTTGGACTGAGGAATTCACTTTTGCCTGAGTAGAACTGCCTTTTGTCGCAAAAGCCTTGCCACTAACCTCTCCTTCTAGTGCTACTCCTGTTCTGCTTGCCTCTGGTCAAAACTCTCTCTGCCCTCTTGATTCCTCTAGCACTTTCTTTCTGCAACACTCTTTGGACATTTGCACCCTTGACCCTCTTTGAGTTTGTTGTTGCTGCTGTCTTACTGTATTCCCTGTTTCTTCACCTAGAATGTGAGGGTGGGGAGAGTGTGTACTGTTTAGGGGCACCAGCAATGGTGGCAACAGCACAGACAGGAATGGTTCAGCAGGGAGCTTATGCAGAGAGGAAAGCGACTTGAAAGGCATATTAAAATAATTTAAAGTCCGGGGGTAACACCCATTCAATATAAATGACATGAGGGGAGGATTTTGCGGGTCTCTTTCTGAAGATATTCCTTCCTTCTGAGGCTCAGTTAATGATTTGTTTTAGTCATCACTATTGGTTCCCAGTCAAAACTATTCAAAGAGTAGCCTTCTCTATGGATAGGAGAGGAGACTGTGCAAGAAGTAAATGGGAGCAGGAAGCTATCAGTACGCACTTCTGCACGTGCCAGGAGGGCCTTCAGGAGAGTTCTGGAATGGAAAGGAGGAGGGAGGAGTAGCCAACTCTAACAGCTCCTGCTGTGTACCTGCCATGGGTCTGTTAGCAGGAGCCTTTCCCCTTAGCTTCTTATACGCCCCTCTCCTCTCCGTCCCACTCCTGCAGGCATTTGGGGCCTTTTCTCCCTGGTGCCCAGAGTCCTGGTCGGTTCTAGCTCCCCATTGTCTGTTTCCAGATTTTACGATCTTCTTTCCCAGGAGGCCTTCTACTGCAGAGATCCCAGATAAGGGTGACCCTTCAGAGAGGATCATACATCTAGTTTACAGAAGCAATTTCAGAGTGGGCCCTGGGCCCTTGAACTCCGATGGGGGAGGTCCAGGCAAGTACGAGATGGGCAGCAGGCCCTTTGAGTTACACTAACAGACTGTGTCAGAGTCCGGCTTTTCTGGTGGGAGGTGGGTTTTCTCAGACTGTGTGAGCATGACTGTGTAGGTGGGTGTGGGGTGGAGGAGATGTTTGGGAGAGGCGAGGGGAATACGGGTTCAGTGGCCACTCTGGGATGGCCAGTCTTTGCTCACTACAAGCACTAGAAGAGTTTGCTGCCTTTGTTCTGCTTCCTGGTCATACTGCCTGGATTAACCAGGGATGCACTAATTCCACTGACATGTCAGACTCTGGAGACAAGAAGATGAGTGAGGGCAAGAGTAATAATAAAAAGGTGAGGATAAAGGAGCAGGTTTATTTTAAACACATTTTTGTTTTGTCTACCTGGAACATATATCCTTGTCCTACACATGTGGTATTGGGAATTTTCAAGCACAGCACTGTCTGCTGTGCAATGTAAATGCCTTTCTACATCACCATGTCGGCATGTCAGTAAATTACATCGCTCACCAATGCTCTTCTGCGAGTGGAATTGTGCTTTGAAAACACTCAGAAGAGGATGAGAAGGATAGTTGACATGTGGGTTATAAACAAAGACATTTTCATTTTTTATTGATATCAAATCAGCTTTCCCCACCTCCATTAAGCAGATGCTGAACAAATAATAAAAGCATATTGATGGAAGGGGTGCTGAACTCTTAGCCTATTCAGGGGACCCACATGTTTTGAACTGACCTTGTCAGTGAATGAAGGAAGGAATGAATGAATGGTGCCTTGGAATAAATATCACTAGTGTCAGCTATTCTAGCACCAGACCTAGAAGAGAAAAATCCCTGGGCTTTGAGTTAAAGAAGTAAAATTGTGTGTGCGCGCGCTGGGCTCATATCACCGACATACTTTTAAGTGCCATGAAATCAAGATTTGGAGGAGCCGAATTCTCCACAAACACAGATTCTCTACTCGTATTTTCCCTTTTGTCTTTGGGTGAAAGCAAATGCTATTTCAGGGGATCACAGTCCTAGGAAAATGACTAAGGGTTGTTTTCTCTTTATCCAGTCCTCTGGCTTTTAAACACTGTTAAAGCATGTCCGGAAGCGTAGGGTGTGATCAACACAGGAGTTTTTGACATCAGGACTTCCAATCCTGTTCCTGCATGCTCCCCATAATTGGACAGCAAACAATGCTCCTTTTCTTCCTTTTAACCGTCTGTACTGCTGTGGAAATCTGTGCAAAATTGGGACGATTGCTGTGATTGTACACTTGAAATTCCCGAACTCAGCAGTGTTGAGGAAAGGGTGGCAAGCTCGTTGTGGTTTTTTATGAAATCAAGGAAAACCTGAGAGAGACAGTGGCCGGCTTTAGTGGTTGGTATCGATACCAGGTACAATACAGTTAAATTTTTGAGAAAACAATTTCTCCCATATTGACACATTTAAGGTATCTGTTTTATCTGCATTTGTTGGAAAGGGGCACATCAGTGCCCTTTGGGCTTCATCACTTGTGGTGTTGTCACCAGGCAGCCCACTTCTATGAGAAGAGGGTACAGGCAAAAGACGCTAACTGTAGTTTGAATGGCTGCCTCTCCCTGCCCTAAACCTAAAGCTCTGTCCACAATCAGATATGACATTTGCGGGACTCACTGCAAAATGAAAATACAGGATCCCTTGTTAAAAATTTTATTAACAATTTCAAGGCAGTGACAGCAAAGCAGTAAATCCAGCATGGGACCCTTCTGAGCAAGGGGCGCTGTGTGACTCACAGGTCACAGGCCCTTGAAGCCACATCTCTCTCTGAACTTCCTAAATAAGAAGATGAGATAAGAAGGAAGTACCTGATTTTTTGATGATGGCCATTCTGACCGGTGTGAGATGATATCTCATTGTAGTTTTGATTTGCATTTCTCTCATGATTAATGATGTTGAGCATTCTTTCATGTGTAGAAACAATAAATGCTGGAGAGGGTGTGGAGAACAGGGAACCCTCTTGCACTGTTGGTGGGAATGTAAATTGATACAGCCACTATGGAGAACAGTATGGAGGTTCCTTAAAAAACTAAAAATAGAACTACCATATGACCCAGCAATCCCACTACTGGGCATATACCCTGAGAAAACCATAATTCAAAAACAGACATGTACCACAGTGCTCATTGCAGCACTATTTACAATAGCCAGGACATGGAAGCCACCTAAATGTCCATCGACAGATGAGTGGATAAAGAAGATGTGGCACATATATACAATGGAATATTACTCAGCCATAAAAAAAAACGAAATGGAGTTATTTGTAGTGAGGTGGATGGACCTAGAGTCTGTCATACAGAGTGAAGTAAGTCAGAAAGAGAAAAACAAATACCGCATGCTAACACATATATATGGAATCTAAAAAAAAAACAAAAACAAAAAAACACAAAAGGTCATGAAGAACCTAGGGGTAAGATGGGAATAAAGACACAGACCTACTAGAGAATGGATTGAGGATATGTGGAGGGGGAAGGGTAAGCTGGGACAAAGTGAGAGAGTGGCATGGACATATACACACTACCAAACGTAAAATAGATAGCTAGTGGGAAGGAGCCGCATAGCACAGGGAGATCAGCTCGGTGCTTTGTGTCCACCTAGAGGGGTGGGATAGGGAGGGTGGGAGGGAGGGAGAAGCAAGAGGGAAGAGATACGGGGATATATGTATATGTATAACTGATTCACTTTGTTATAAAGCAGAAACTAACATACCATTGTAAAGCAATTATACTCCAATAAAGATGTTGAAAAAAAAAAAGAAGGAAGTACTCGAATCCTCCCGGGCACAATTTACAGTGTGTGCCGTCTGGGGAAGAGCACAGGGATGAGGTGATGTTTCACCGAGGGCCCAGGGATCCGTCCTTCTTGCCCTTGGTGGACAGGAGACAGAGAAGCCTGGAGTGAGTGACTGGGGTGACTTTAAAGTCCCTTCTCATCTTGAGAGTCTGTAACTTTGAAGCCCTTGTCCCGACGGGACTCTAATGCGAAGATGCTGTACTTTTCTTCATTACTCTTCACAAAGAGTAATCTTGCAGCTTTACCACTTATCAACAGTGATGACCCGGGGCTGGTGCTCTGTCATCTCTGAGCTTCGGTTTCCCTGTTTGTATAACAGAGATACACTTACCTCACGGACTGGTTGTGAGGGTTGAATTCCACGATGGGTGGGGAGTGCTCAGTAAGGCTCCAGGCACATGGTCAACTCTCAGTAACTGCGATGATGATCACGGTGATTCGGGTAAGCCTTGCTTTTGGCAAAATGTGTGTGAGAGAGAAAGCCCCCCTCTGTGTACTGCCCACGACGCACTTAGGCCCCGGGTGACAACTTGGTTGAAGGGTTATGCTATCCCAGCGGGCTTCTTCTGACTCCTTTTTTCCCAGCTTCCTTCGGCTTAACTTCTTTCAAATGTAGACTCTTTTGAATATGATGAAAGTCCACGCGCTAACAGAAGCGCTGCTGGCAGCAAGGTCACCCAAGGAGAGGCAGTCTTGTCCTCTGGGCGTGCAGCACAACATGCATTTATTCAGAAGCTCTGGAAGCTGGCCCGCTGTGCTGAGCCCCAGGGGCTGTTGCCTCTTGCAGCCTCTTTCCAAGCCAGGCAGAGGGAGGCTCTTCCTCTCTGGACTCAGCTTGGAGGGGTCGTCAAGGCTCGTTTGCTGGTGGTGTTGGTGGGGTTAGACCCCTTCGCAGATCCTGTAGGTGGTCCCAGAAGTGGGGAGGCACTAGCTCGCCCTTTCTAGGGGCGCGTGGGGCACGTGTCAGTGTTACTCCCTCCTTCTCTGCACAGGCTGGCCTGAGTGAAGGTCAGTGCAGCAATTTAGGGCAGTGGGCCCGCTCTGTCTGAAGCCTTGCCCATATCCACACTTGCGCCCTCGGACTGACAGAACCTCTTAGATCTGGCGGGCCTCCTCCTGTCGCACCCCTTCAACTTCCACTGCACGTGGAAGCCCAACTCAACCCCTACCCCGGTGCTCTTTGCAGGATCTGACTTCTCTGCCACCGAAGTGTTCAGGATGCAGTCCTCCTCTCCGGGGTAGAGTGTTTTATTTCAGCAAATGGAGTGTGTTTTTCATGATCTGCACCTTTGCTTTTTAGTCTTGGAGCAGATGGCTGAGTATAGCCTTCTGGGTTCCCAGCATTGCGTAGGGTTGCTATTATTTATTCTGGGAAGGTGGAAATGATTATCTCATTGTTTGGGCCGATGAAGAAACTGAGGCTGTTTCAGGATGGTGCCCAATTGCACGTAGCTGGTACGTGGCAGCACCAGCATTTATATCCAATTCTGATTCATGTTTCTCTCAGCAGCTGTTTGCTGCCTTACCAGACTAGCATCCTCAGATGGGAACACTCATCCTAACACGTGGGCCTCAGCTGTGAGGCGGACGCACGTTCTGCACACACAGGCAGGGAGGAGGAGGGCAGGGCAGGGCAGGGCAGGGCTTGATGGGGTGTCTGCTCTAGTAACATGGGCAGCATCTGGAGGACACAGAATCCCCGGGGGGCTGCCCACTGCGCCTGGCTCTCCTGAGAAGACAGAGTGAACGTGGGGCCCAGAGAACCTTGGCTACTGCCTAAATGTGCAGTTTCCCCCATGATTAGCTATAAGGAGAGGAGCAACTCAGAGTAAACATCAGGACAGTAATACCCAGCTTCATGGTAGAAAGACTTCCATAGGATCCTATAGCACATGGACTCAGGGAAGGTATAAAACCCAGCTCTTTAAAGACCTGAACTTGGGCATATATCCAGAGAAAACTCTAATTCGAAACGATGCATGCACCCCAGTGTTCATTGCAGCACTATTTACAATAGCGAAGACACGGAAGCAACCTAAATATCCATCTACAGATGAATGGGTAAAGAATATGTGGTATCTATAGACAATGGAATATTACTCAGCCATAAAAAAGAATGAAATAATGCCATTTACAGCAACATAGATGGACTTAGAGATTATCATACTAAGTGAAATCAGTCAGACAAAGACAAATATCATGTTATCACTTATATGTGGAATCTAAAAAAATGATACAAATGAACTTATTTACAAACCAGAAATAGATGCAGACATAGAAAACAAATTTATGGTTACTAAAGGGGAAAGGGGGTGAGGAGGGATAAATTAGGAGTTTGAGATTAACAGATACACACTACTATATATAAAATAGATAACCAACAAGGACCTACTGAATAGCACAGGGAATTATAGTCAGTATTTTGTAATAACTGTATAGGAAAAGACTCTGAAAAAGAACATATATACGTATGTATAACTGAATCACTTTGCTGTACACCTGAAACTAACACAACATTGTAAATCAACTATACTTCAATTAAAAAAAAAAAAGACCTGGGCAAAGAGTTGAGCCAGATACGCCACTGACATCTCTGGCAACATTACCTCTGAGGCATCCTAGTAAATGGGACTGGGACTGCTTGGTAGAGAGACCTTGGACAACTTGACGTGGCAACAGGTAGACATCATGGAAGACCTGGATGTGTCACTGTGAAACAAGGTTCACTGTGCTTTAGAAGAAGCCCTAGACAGACTCCACATACCTGCCACTGATGGGAGTGGTCCTCCTGATATCTCAAAGGGTGGGTGGGTTTGACTGGGGACCTGACAGGGCTACTGTAGGTGGAGGTCCCTAGCACTCAGCAGCTCAGGGCTACAAGCAACAGGGCTAACACTTTCATTTTATCTATTCTACATTATCGCAGGGCAGGGTTGAGCTTGGTAGAGGGCGGGAGCATTAGTGCAACTTAAGGGTGACAGAAACCTATCCCTGACCTCACTGATTATCACTATCTCCCTATTATACACCCTCATATTACAAGGAAGCTGGTATCCCAGTGTGTTATATCCCATTTATTTGTGTAAATCTTTGTGTCATGTATTTTTAGTTCATCTGTTTTTGCTCATCATTGTTCCCAGTGCTTCATACAGTGCCTGGCACATACAGCAAATGTTCAAATAAGTATTTCTTCAATGAATTCATTAATGAAAAGAAGTTCTGGAAGTAATAGACGATAAGAAAGTGCTTCAGAGATAGTTTAGTGCTGCCTTTCTCGTCTCTGCTGATTAAGTACGTGACAGATACCATAACTATCAGAGTTCCAGATAAGAATCCAGAAAATGCTATCTTTTACAGTGTCATAGAAATACAACCTTTGTTCCTTCTCAATTACTGGAAATACACTTGTCTTTGAATGAAATGAGGCATTGGGGCAGTAAATATGCCCTTTTGCCCGAGTCCTGAATTTATCAGTTACAGTTCCCACATTGAAGGCATGAGAGTCGTCAGGGAAAAGCCAAAGAAAGGAAAATAGATCGTCAATCTCTGCCTGGGGATCCAAGGTCACGGTAAATGTCTAGGGGAGGCTAAGAGCAGGAAGGTTTGGAGGTTGTCTGTGTGGTCTGAGGGCATCTGACAGGCTAGCTGGACCAAAAGGACGCCCTTATTAGCTTAATTGGAGGGTCACACATTTCTACCTTTAGGCATTTCTCTTTGGATTTAGATTTAACTGTAGCGTTCTATAACTGTGTAACCATTTTCCTGGGTGAGGTGGGCATGAAGCCTTTGAGCACCCTGGAAGCATGGAAGCACGAGTTATTTTGATAAATTACCGCAGTTAATGACTGAGCAGAGGTCTTCCCAGGAAAGCACTAGGTAAAGTTGAAAGGAGATTGGAGTGTGGGGAGCGTGGGGGCTGGTGGGAGTTGGGAGGAAAGGTCCTGAGGAGGGTGGTCTCATGGGATATTCCCGTGTGGGCAAAGAAGAACTTGACAGAGGAACGTTGCCAGGGTCCCAGCAAATACCTGGGTACACTCCAGCTGGATATTTTGAGGGGGAGTTTAGTAAAGAGACTGTTACAGATGTGTGATCAGGGTTTGGGAAACCAGGGGTGGTGTAGCACCTTGGGCAAGCACTGTCAGGGAGCGAGCTGCTCCACCCCTGGCCCGATGGAGCAAGGGAGGAGACCAGTTATTGGAACCTGGAGGGAATAGCCATAGGAGGGGCACTTATAAAATGTAGTGGATTAAAGATAGATAAAATTCTCTGATACCCTTTTCATCAAGAGTGGGGTCTATGTTCTTTCTCCTTGAATAAGAGGGGCCTCTGCAACTGCTTTGACCAACAGAACATGGCAGAAGTGGTGTTGTATCTGTTTCCAGGCCCAGGTCTTAAGAGACTGGAAACTTCCATTTCCTTTCCTTTGGACAGTTGCTCTTGGAACATGGACACCTTGCTGGGAGGAAGTCTAACAGCCCCAAGTAGAGGCCCACCTCGAGAGCTGAGGCCTCTGCTAAGTCCTGACTAAGCTTGCCCAGACCATAACCTACACCAACTTGCCAGCCATCTTGGAAGTGGATTCTCCAACCCTAGTCAAGCTGCCCCAGCGTATGCCACGTGGAACAGAGATGAGTTGCCCCACCAAGCCCTGTCCAAATGATAGCTTCATCAGTAAAATAAATGTTTGCGGTTGTTTTAAGCTATTAAGTGTTAGGGGTAGTTTATAACCACCAGCGGTTACTAGAATATATGATAGAATGTATGAGTTGTGGCCTCAGTGGTGGGACACAGATAATCCAAGGTAGCCTGGCAGGAAGAGAGCCAGGGGACAATCCCCTTGGCTTCTCTCACCTCCTGCCTACTTCTTTACTGCCAGTGACCTCCATCAAATGGATCCAATGAAAGCCAGAGGATAAGGAACCCACTGATGTGTCCTTGTAGGCCAGCCCCCTGGCACACACACAGAGCAGGTTGGAGAAGTGTGAAGGGAGCTCTGGAGTGACAGATGGGAGGCAGCCAGCACAGGCACCAGGCGATTTAAAGTTGGGGTCATGGTGTCGATCCCATTTGATACAACTCAACCGCTCAACCTAGCAGAACATGAACCTTAAAAGACAAAGGCCAGAATCTCTTTTGGAAGGGAGCCGGCTATGTGATCAATAAGCCAGAAAGGAGAAAAATCTGCCTGAGATATTTCTTAATCAAACAGCTAAACGTTTGATTTAATCAACGTTAATTCAAATGGAAAATGCAGTAACACCCTATGGATGCTGGCCCCTCAGAGCAGCGCTGCGGTTGAGCCAGGCTTCCCAATTTCCTGAGTGGCCGTCCAGGGGGAGCCCTGGGGAGCCTGATACCCCGTGAAGGAACTGACTCTGCCTTTATGTCCCATAAAATAAAGATTTGTGCTTCCAAGGAAATAGGAATAATCTGGCTAAGGAGAGAGGGACACCTTCCCAGGTCTGAAGCCCCACATAGACAAACCCAGGTGACAGGGGCAGAATCAAGACTCGGGTTACTTTGCTAGTCAGCAGTGGCAATGAACCCACTAGCTCCTGCGGGGCGGCGGGGGGGGGGGGCGGGGGGGGCGGGGGGGAATCCCTGGAGCAGTGTGCGGAGGGCCAGGTGCCCCTTCACATCTGCCTCTGGGAGGGCAGGAGGGCCTCTCCCTGGGCTCTGGGGTGAGCCGCAAAGCCAGAGTGGTGCTTGCCAACATCCAGCAGGAATTTTGCAAAACCTAGTGAGTGGGAGCATTGGAAAACTGCCCTGGCTTAAAGGGAGGTGGTAGAGTGTAGTGATTAGAGCTGGGATTCAGGAGTCTAGCTACCTGGATTCAAGTTCTGGCTCTGCCTCTTGCTAGCTGTATAACCTTCTTCAGCTCCTCTATGATTCTGTTTTCTCATCAGTAAAATGGGGGTGCTAGGACATACTGTGTGCAGCTTTTATGAAGGCTCAAGGAGCTCTTAGCACATACTGGAGGAAACCACAGGGTGAAGTGGTTTAAGAGCACCAGCTCTGAAGCCAGATGGCCAGGGTTGGATCCTGACTCCACCACTGGCAACATGCATGATGCAGATTATGTAATTTCTCTGTCTCAGTGTCCTCTTTTATGGGGGATTAGCTGTACCTCCTTCATTTGGTTGTCACGAGGCCTAATGAGGTAACCTGTATGAAGGGTTTAGAGTGGACGGCAGCTCTCCTTTAGCTGCAGTGAGCACGATACCTGCTCCATCCTGCGTGTTTGGCACATAGTGACCTCGCAATAGTATTTTCATCTGCTGGAAGCACAGGTTAGAGGGAGAAATCCACACGCTCAGTTCAGATTCAGCAGGAGCTCCCCGGACTGCCCTGCCTCCGGGGTGATGGCTCTGAGTGTAGTTGAATGGTCTGTTCCCACAGATGTGGTCACACTGGGTTTTGTTTTGTTCTGTTTGTTTTTCTTGCTCTGCTCCAGTCACATCTTAGCTTCTGGGCTGCCCACCAAGGACATTTTCCCGCCGCCCCGTGGTGCTCTCAGACCCAGCCGGGCAGAACGGGGCTGCCACCACCAGTGTGGGGTGACTGATGGCTCATCGGGAGCTGGGCTTCCCTTGTGCCCTGGGGCCTGGTTTTGAAGGAAAGCAAATGAAAAATGGTGGCAATAAAGAAGGCTGCTCCTGGTAGACAGCACCTCTTGGTTTCCAGGTAAATGATAGGGCTTGGGCCTAAGATTGCAGAATCTGGAGTCGGAGCCACCTGGTTCTCTTGCCAGCTTCCGGTACCCACTTGTGACACAGCACTTCCCTGTGCCTCAAAGTGTGCCCTTCCTTAAGATCTTGCTCCTCAGAGGTCTCGCCACGGTTTGCTGGTTGAGAGTGGTTTGCTCTGATAGAGTGCGGGGCGGAGGTGACTGAGACCGCGGGCTGCAGGTAAATATCAAAGCATCATAACCCGGCAGGTGAGAAAACTCCAGGCTTGGCCTGCGCTGGCAGGCTGGGTGACGTCACATTTGTCCTTAACCTCGTGGGGCCTCTTTTTGCAAAATGAAGGCAACCTGAGCTGACTTTGGGGACTCTCCTGAGACTAATAAAATCCTTGGAGAAGAACGAGCTAAGGAAAATGAGGTGCCGGCATTTATCGTGTTGACAGAACAGTTATGCTCATCAGGTCCCCTGACTTGAGGGCCTGGGGCGTCATCCTCAGGTGGAGAGTTTTCCTTTCTGCCTCTCTTCCTCCACGCTCCCTCCCGTCCCTGCTCTTGCCCACAGACCAGGACGATTCTCAGGAATGGCTGCCCCTAGGACCAGCGGAGGAGCGGGAACTCTGGGAAGAATGCTGTTCAAGCCTGGCCTGCTCCGGGAAGGCAGTGGCTTCTCCTTCAGGGCTGAGTCCTCTGAGAGCCCAAGGAAGTGCTCCCTTCATCCTCCCCACCCAGGCTGATCTGGAAAAACAAGGAGGCCTTGTGTCTTAGCTCTGCCCTTTCTATAAGGTGCCAGTCCTTCTGAGAGGGCAGAGCCACGGTTCCAGCCATGTATTGTGTGATGAAAGAGGTGGTACAAAGTACAGCGCATAAACTCACAATGTCCACCATCCAGCCACAGAGCCTGACTGCCAAATAAAGCCTTCCCAGTTCAACTATAATTTTTGCAGGTAAAATTTTCGGTCAGCCACCAGAGGGTGCACACAGAGCTCTCTGAAAATGACCCAAACCTGCAGAATTAGAAAAAGAAAATTTCCAGTGCATATAAGCCCAAGACCAGCTACAGTTCCCTCACACATGAATGGGACCGATGCACAGGCCAGCTAAGGAGCTGCGAGTTTGCAGGGGAAGAAGGGCCAGAGTAGGAGTGACAGAAATTACCTGAATTTTAGCTAAACAAGTTGCATCTTGATTTTAAGTTGGCAATTGCAATAGCACTTTGAGGATGGGCCCGGGGTGCATTTTCATTCCCTGGCAAAACTCCCTTCCCCACCCTTTCTTTCCCCTTCCGTGTGTACAAAGGAATTGCAAATACATGTAAATATTAACCAAAGCCACAGGCTTCTTGGAAGGCAAGGCTGCTGCTGCTATTTAAAAAAAAAATCCTATAATGCAAGTGAAAAGACAGAGATTTTCTGAGCTGCTGCTCCTGCACGAGGGTGAGGCCTCAGGAAGAAGAAATGGAGAAGCCATGGTTTTCTGAAGAGCTGGCCTGGTGTGGAGCGTGCCCCGAATGAGAGGAACAGAGGGACGGCTCCCTCCCTGTCCCCAGCAGGGCTGAGAAGCAGGCTGTGTCTGGCCTCCCTGTCTCTCCAGGGCCTGGCACATTGACTGACACACAGTGGGTGCCTGTTAACGTTTGCTGAATGAGTGAGTGAATGGGAAGTGAGCTAGGGTGGGTGGGACACTGCCTGTGAGCTTTCACCAGGGTGAGGGGAGAATTGGGAAAGGGGTGGGTGTGGTGGAAGGGTAATTTTCCAGTGAGAAGAGATCCCAGGTTCAGTGTTGGCTGCCTCTGGCTAGACCATTTCTGTGGATGTACAAGACTCCAGATGAGGTGCTTTGTCTTTGTCTTAATGCTGGTCAAACTGCCCAGTGGCCCCATTTGTTCATAAGGTCCACTCATTCACAGTTATTGGGTACCTGATGGGGACCCTGGCAGTTGTTCCCACGCCGGGGACCCCAGCGTCCCTCAGCTTTGGCTTTCTGGAAATCCAGTCGCCATGGAATTGGGTACTGGTTGCAGGGTAATTGGGCCATTCATCTCTCTGGACAGCTGCAAGCAGTTTGTGTGTGTGTGTGTGTGTGTGTGTGAATATGTGAGCATGAGTATGAGTGCCATATGCCTTGCGTGTGTGGGGTCTACCATCTACACATCCTTTTTTTTTTTTTTTTTTTGTGGTACGCGGGCCTCTCACTGTTGTGGCCTCTCCTGTTGCGGAGCACAGGCTCTGGACATGCAGGCCCAGCGGCCATGGCTCACGGGCCCAGCTGCTCCGCGGCATGTGGGATCTTCCCGGACCGGGGCACGAACCTGTGTCCCCTGCATCGGCAGGCGGACTCTCAACCACTGCGCCACCAGGGAAGCCCCTACACAGCCTTTAAAAAAAAAAATTTAATTAATTTATTTTTTATAGGGCAGGTTCTTATTAGTTATCTGTTTTATACATATTAGTGTATATATGTCAATCCCAATCTCACAATTCATCCCACCACCTCTATCCCCCTGCCCCCCGCTTTCCCCCCTTGGTGTCCATACGTTTGTTCTCTACATCTGTGTCTCTATTTCTGCCTTGCAAACCGGTTCATCTGTACCATTTTTCTAGATTTCTAGATATATGCGTTAATATATGATATTTGTTTTTCTCTTTCTGACTTAACTTCACTCTGTGTGACAGTCTCTAGGTCCATCCACGGCTCTACAAATGACCCAATTTTGTTCCTTTTTATGGCTGAGTAATATTCCATTGTATATATGTACCACATCTTCTTTATCCATTTGTCTGTTGATGGGCGTTTAGGTTGCTTCTGTGACCTTGCTATTGTAAATAGTGCTGCAATGAACATTGGGGTGCATGTGTCATTTTGAATTATGGTTTTCTCTGGGTATCTGCCCAGTAGTGGGATTGCTGGGTCATATGGTAATTCTATTTTTAGTTTTTTAAGGAATCTTCATACTGTTCTCCACAGTGGCTGTATCAATTTACATTCCCACCAACAGTGCAAGAGGGTTCCCTTTGTTTATAGATTTTCTGATGATGCCCATTCTGACTGGTGTGAGGTAATACCTCATTGTAGTTTTGATTTACATTTCTCTAATAATTAGTGATCTTGAGCATCTTTTCATGTGCCTCTTGGCCATCTGTATGTCTTCTTTGGAGAAATGTCTATTTAGGTCTTCCACCCATTTTTTGATTGAGTTGTTTGTTTTTTTGCTATTGAGTTGCATGAGCTGTTTATATATTTTGGAGATTAATCCTTTGTCTGTTGATTCATTTGCAAATATTTTCTTCCATTCTGAGGGTTGTCTTTTCGTCTTGTTTATAGTTTCCTTTGCTGTGCAAAGGCTTTTAAGTTTCATTGAGTCCCATTTGTTTATTTTTGTTTTTATTTTTGTTACTCTAGTAGGTGGGTCAAAAAAGATCTTGCTGTGATTTATGTCAAAGAGTGTTCTTCCTATATTTTCCTCTGAGAGTTTTATAGTGTCTGGTCTTACATTTAGGTCTCTAATCCATTTTGAGTTTATTTTTGGTATGGTGTTAGGGAGTGTTCTAATTTCATTTTTTTACATGTAGCTGTCCAGTTTTCCCAGCACCGCTTATTGAAGAGACTGTCTTTTCTCCATTGTATATCCTTGCCTCCCTTGTCATAGATTAGTTGACTATAGGTGCCTGGGTTTATCTGTGGGCTTTCTATCCTGTTCCACTGATCTATATTTCTGTTTATGTGCCAGTACCATATTGTCTTGATTACTGAAGCTTTGTAGTATAGTCTGAAGTCAGGGAGTCTGATTCCTCCAGCTCCATTTTTTCCCCTCAGGATTGCTTTGTCTATTCGGGGTCTTTTGTGTCTCCGTACAAATTTTAAGATTTTTTGCTCTAGTTTTGTAAAAAATGCCATTGGTAATTTGATAGGGATTGCATTGAAACTGTATCTTGCTTTGGGTAGTATAGTCATTTTCACAATAGTGATTCTTCCAATCCAAGAAATGGTGTATCTCTCCATCTGTTTGGGTCATCTTTGATTTCTTTCATCAATGTCTTATAGTTTCCTGAGTATAGGTGTTTTACCTCCTTAGGTAGGTTTATTCCTAGGTATTTTATTCTTTCTGTTGCAGTGGTGAATGGGATTGTTTCCTTAATTTCTCTTTCTGATTTTTCATTGTTAGTGTATAGGAATGCAAGAGGTTTCTGTGCATTAATTTTGTATCCTGCAACTTTACCAAATTCATCGATTAGCTCTAGTAGTTTTCTGGTGGCATCTTTAGGATCATATATGCATAGTATCATGTCATCTGCAAACAGTGACAGCTTTAGTTCTTCTTTTCCAATTTGGATTCCGTTTATTTCTTTTTCTTCTCTGATTGCTGTGGCCAGGACTGCCAAACCTATGTTGAATAATCGTGTCGAGAGTAGACATCCCTGTCTTGTTCCTGATCTTAGTGGAAATGCTTTCAGTTTTTCACTGTTGAGAATGATGTTTGCTGTGGGTTTGTTGTATATGGCCTTTATTATTTTGAGGTAGGTTCCCTCTATGCCCACTTTCTAGAGAGTTTTTATCATAAATGGGTGTTGAATTTTGTCAAAAGCTTTTTCTGACACGCGAGCCCGTGGCAAATGCGGCAAGGGCCGCGTGACTCAGCCCGGTTCCCCGCCCGCCTGCCCGAGCCCCTGCGACCCCGGCTGGGATCCCGCCTGCCAGCTGGCTGGCCGCCTCACAGGGCTCGTGCTGCTGACCCGCGCCTGTGACCAGGAGGATGTGCAGCCATGGGCTGCCTGGCCGGGAGTGTGGCTGCGCTACTGCTTGGGCTGCCCGTGGACTGCACAGAGGCCCAAAAGCATTGCTGGTATTTTGAAGGACGCTATCCAACATATTATATGTCTTTGATCATCCGGTTACAGGGCCTCCCCAGAAGGAAACCGCTGTAATTCTGCCCACAGGATGTGTAGCAAACAGATGCCGCCCTTACGAGGACTGCTGCGGCTCCAGGTGCTGTGTGCAGGCCCTCTCCATACAGAGGCTGTGGTACTTTGGGTTCCTCCTGATGATGGGCGTGCTCTTCTGCTGTGGTGCCGGCTTCTTCATCCGGAGGTGCATGTACCCCCCGCCGCTGATCGAGGAGCTGGCATTCAACGTGTCTTACACCAGGCAGCCCCCGAACCCCACTCCAGGAGCCCAGAAGCTGGGGCTGCCGTTTTACACTGACCCTGGAGGAACAGGGATGAATCCTGCTGGGAACCCTGTGGCGATGGCTTTCCAGGTCCAGCCCAACTCACCCCAGGGAAGCACAGCCTACCCAGCGCCCCCTTCCTACTTTGACACGCCCTGCCCGCATATGAACAGGTGGTGAAGGCCCAGTGGCCGGGAGCTGCCTGGCACCTGCCTGTGCAACTGGCCGGGGAGGCCGGAGAGGCTGTCACTCGCCCTCCCTGGCCCCATCACTGTTCACTTCCAGGAATGGTCTTATGAGCCACTAAAGGGCAAATTCCTTTTTGACATCTTCAAAGCAAGCACAGCTTCCTTTCAGGTTTCCCTTGGAGGACCAGTATTTGAATTCACCCTGTGTCTCCTCTGTTGCTTCTGTTTCCAATGTAATCTGTGCTCTGGCTGAGTGGAGAGTCCCAAGGGTTGACCCCCTAGGGTGGTGTGCCCAGACCCTCAGGGGAGAGACCCCGCCGGAAGGTGAGGCAGGGCACGTGCAGGTGAGTACGCGTGAACGCGAGGAGGGGCCTGCGCCACCCGGAAGGCCCCGCACATGGCAGGCGGCCCATCAGAAGCAAGGCCCCACAGGGCCAGCTGTGTGAGCCCCATGCTGGACAGTCTTCCTCTTCAAAAAGCTGTCAGAGAAACAGGCGTTGGTGGCACATCCTCTGAGCCCTCTCTTCTCCACCCCCTTCCTGAAGACCAGAGCTGCCCTCTGCACAGCCAGGGCTGGGAGAGCCCTGGGTATGGCTTGCATCTCAAGGAGATGGGGATCCGGAATGAGGCTACACTGATGTCTATAGTTATCTGAAAATCACTAAAGAAAGTTATTTAAATTCATGGGAAATTGCCCCCTGCCTCAAACTGGACATTGCATTTGATGAGCTCTTGGTCTGACTTGGGGAAAAAAATGTTCGAGCCCTTTTTAGTGTGTCCTGTGGAAGGTGGTGTGGAGTCCTGTCCTGAGGTCAGACTCGGAGTCCTTCCTGGACGTCAGCAGCTCTCTGGCCTGTGATCACGGCCAGGCACCTCTGCGCCCTCCCCTGAGGTAGCTCTGATGGTGGGTTGTGATGGACACTTTCAAAGCAGAGAGGCACATCCGGCTGGGAAGCCACATCAGCCCCTGGAGAGAGGTGTCCCAGCAGGGCGCAGTCCGTGGCTTAAGCCTGGGTTGGGCAGGCCTGGGCCCTGGCTGATTGATCTCAGCAGGTCTATGCCAGGCTCTGAAGAGGAAGAGCTTGCTAAGAAAAAGACGGGAATGCAAAACCCCAGGACTGCAGGGAGATCTCTTCAAAAAGGACTGAATAGATTTCACTGAGGAGTTAATCAAAATTAGAATAAAGAAGATCTGGTTGGAAATGCAAACCCTGGCTCAGAAACCTCTCTGGCCCTGGGATCACAGGTAGTCCTGGAGTTGTTAGGGGGCCCGAGTCCTGCTCTTCTGCATAGTGAGTAATGCCCACGATCATGTATTTAAACCCAGATTGAGACCTGACAGGTCATGTATAGGAAGGGCAAAGCCGCGTAGCCAAGACATGTAGGTCCCTGTATGCGTAGTGGTGGGGGGTGGGGGTAGGGTGCTTATTTTTGAAATGAACTAAACAGAGCCTCTTGAGAAGTTGTCACTCATTGAACTTGAGCATCAGGGCACCTCACTGGAGTGGATACTGAGGGTTTTCATTCCCTAGCCCTAGTCACCCTGTCCCTGCTCTACTGGGACACGTCTATGGAGTAGGAGTGAGGAATCAGGATGGGGCCATGATGACTTACCTTTTCTAAGGATGGAAAGTCTGGAGGCCTCCCCGGGAATTCCACGGGATGCTCTTGGAGCCAGACGAACACCATGGAAACAGTCTGTGAACGCGGATGCTGCTGCTGGTGTCTTTGACCACCGAGTGTGACTTCTGAACTCCTGTCCCCAACTTCAGTACCTCCCACACTCAGGTCCTTGATTCGAATGAGATAACAAAGTGCAACATTTGCTGTTTACAACCCAGGACAACTACATGGGTCCAAAAGTTCCTCTTCCTCCAGGTCATTCGTTTTGCATTTTCAGGCCCAGTTTCTCCCTTTACTGTTCTGATGAGGAAGCGCCCGAGAGCTGCCCCTGGAGTTGGATTGGGTGCAGCTGAGTAGGCACCCAAATGTCCATGATGAAATTTTGTTTATCTTTTTGATAGCAAATGATCTTGAGACTGAATGATTTAGGTAGCACTCAAAGATTTTATATTCATGTTTGTGTGAGATAAATTTTGTTTTCCCTTGAACCTGAGTGAGAATCCACTACTGTGGGCAGTGACACTGTGTGTGGAAATTCCACTCTCAGTGACATTTCCTGCCCACTCTGTTTCCCCCCGTGCTGTCAGTGGACAGTGCCCACCGCTTGGAGCCAGTCCAGCTTCTGGTGTGTGAAGTTCCATAGAGTTCCGTTGAGTGTGTGGCTAGGAGTGAACTGGGAGCAGATTGGTGCATGCTTTTCCTCTTGTAACACTTGGCTCATTTCTCTTTTTTGTTCTTTTCATAGGGTCATGTTTCCTATGTATGCAAAATAAAAATAAATTTGGGTGTGAAAAAAAGAGAAGCTTTTTCTGCATCTATTGAGACGGTCGTATAGTTTTTATTCTTCAATTTATTGATATGGTGTATCTCTTTGATTGATTTGCGTATATTGAAGAATCCTTGCATCCCTGGGATAAATCCCACTTGATCATCGTGTATGATCCTTTTAATGTGTTCTTGGATTCTGTTTGCTAGTATTTTGTTGAGGATTTTTGCATCTATACTCTTCAGTGATATTGGTCTGTAATTTTCTTTTTTTGTAGTATCCTTTTCTGGTTATGGTATCTGGGTGATGGTGGCCTTGTAGAATGAGTATGGGAGTGTTCCTTCCTCTGCAATTTTTTGGAAGAGTTTGAGAAGGATGGGTGTTAGCTCTTCTTTAAATGTTTGATAGAATTCACCTGTGAAGCCATCTGGTCCTGGACTTTTGTTTGTTGGAAGGTTTTTAATCACAGTTTCAATTTCATTACTTGTGATTGGTCTGTTCATATATTCTATTTCTTCCTGGTTCAGTCTTGGAAGGTTATACCTTTCTAAGAATTTGTCCATTTCTTCCAGGTTGTCCATTTTATTGGCATAGAGTTGCTTGTAGTAGTCTCTTAGGATGGTTTGTATTTCTGCGGTGTCCGTTGTAACTTCTTCTTTTTCATTTCTAATTTTATTGATTTGAGTCCTCTGCCTTTTTTTCTTGATGAGTCTGGCTAAAGGTTTATCAATTTTGTTTATCTTCTCAAAGAACCAGATTTTAGTTTTATTGATCTTTGCTATTGTGTTCTTTGTTTCTATTTCATTTATTTCTGCTCTGATCTTTATGATCTCTTTCTTCTACTAACTTTGGGTTTTGTTTGTTCTTCTTTCTCTAGTTCCTTTAGGTATAAGGTTAGATTGTTTAATTGAATTTTTTCTTGTTTCTTGAGGTAGGATTGTATTGCTATAAACTTCCCTCTTAGAACTGCTTTTGCTGCATCCCATAGGTTTTGGATTGTTGTGTTTTCATTTTATCATTTGTCTCTAGGTATTTTTTGATTTCCTCTTTGATTTCTTCTGTGATCGCTTGGTTATTTAGTAACATATTGTTTAACCTCATTGTGTTTGTGTTTTTTACGTTTTTTTTTCCTTTAATTGATTTCTAAGCTCATAGTGTTGTGGTCAGAAAAGATGCTTGATATGATTTCAGTTTTCTTAAATTTACTGAGGCTTGATTTGTGACCCAAGATGTGATCTATCCTGGAGAATGTTCCATGTGCACTTGAGAAGACAATGTAATCTGCTGTTTTGGGGTGGAATGTCCTATAAATATCAATTAAATCTATCTGGTCTTTTGTGTCATTTAAAGCTTGTGTTTCCTTATTAATTTTCTGTCTGGATGATCTGTCCATTGGTGTAAGTGAGGTGTTAAAGTCCCCCACTATCATTGTGTTACTGTCGATTTCCTCTTTTATAGCTGTTAGCATTTGCCTTATGTATTGAGATACTCCTAAGTTGGGTGCATATATATTTAAAATTGTTATATCTTCTTCTTGGATTGATCCCTTGATCATTATGCATTGTCATTTCTTGTCTCATAACATTCTTTATTTTAAAATCTAGTTTATCTAATATGAGTATTGCTACTCCAGCTTTCTTTTGATTTCCATTTGCATAGAATATCTTTTTCCATCCCCTCACTTTCAGTGTGTATGTGTCCGTAGGTCTGAAGTGGGTCTCTTGTAGACAGCATATATACAGATCTTGTTTTTGTATCCATTCAGTGAGCCTGTGTCTTTTGGTGGGAGCATTTAATCCATTCACAATTAAGGTAATTATTGATATGTATGTTCCTATTATGATTTTCTTAATTGGTTTGGGTTTGTTTTTGTAGGTCCTTTTCTTCTCTTGTGTTTCCCACTTAGAAAAGTTCCTTTAGCATTTGTTATAGAGCTGGCTTAGTGGTGCTGAATTCTCTTAGCTTTTGCTTGTCTGTAAAGCTTTTGATTTCTCTATCGAATCTGATTGAGATCCTTGCTGGGTAGAGTAATCTTGATTGTAGGTTCTTCCCTTTCATCACTTTAAATATATCATGCCACTCCCTTCTGGCCTGTAGAGTTTCTACTGAGAAATCAGCTGTTAACCTTATGAGAGTTCCCTTATATGTTATTTGTTGTTTTTCCCTTGTTGCTTTTAATAATTTTTGTCTTTAATTCTTGTCAGTTTGATTACTATGTGTCTCAGCCTGTTTCTCCTTGGGTTTATCCTGCCTGGAATTCTCTGTGCTCCTGGACTTGGGTGGCTATTTTCTTTCCCATGTTAGGGAAGTTTTTGACTGTAATCTGTTCAGATATTTTCTCTGGTCCTTTCTCTCTCTCTTCTCCTTCTGGGACCCCTATAATGCAAATGTTGGTGTGTTTAATGTTGTCCCAGAGGTCTCTTAGGCTGTCTTCATTTCTTTTCATTCTTTTTTCTTTATTCTGTTCCGCAACAGTGAATTCCACCATTCTGCCTTCCAGGTCACTTATCCGTTCTGCCTCAGTTATTTTGCTATTGATCCCTTCTAGTGTATTTTTCATTTCAGTTATTGTATTGTTCATCTCTGTTTGTTTGTTCTTCTAGGTCTTTGTTAAACATTTCTTGCATCTTCTTGATCTTTGCCTCCATTCTTTTTCCAAGGTCCTGGATCATCTCCACTATCATTATTCTGAATTCCTTTTCTGGTAGGTTGCATATCTCCACTTCGTTCAGTTTCTTTTTCTGGGGTTTTATCTTGTTCCTTCATGTGCTACATAGTCCTCTGCCTTTCCATTTTGTCTGTCTTTCTGCGAATGTGGTTTTCATTCCACAGGCTACAGGATGGTAGTTCTTCTTGCTTCTTCTATGTGCCCTCTGGTGAGTGAGGCAAGAGGCTGTCTAAGAGGCTTGTGCAAGCTTTCTGATGGGAGGGACTGGTGGTGGGTAGAGCTGGGTGTTGCTCTGGTGGGCAGAGCTCAGTAAAACTTTAATCTGCTTGTCTGCTGATGGATGGGGCTGAGTTCATCCCTTTTGGTTGTTTGGCCTGAGGCAACCCAGCACTGGAGCCTACAGGCCCTTTGGTGGAGCTAATGGACTCTGGGAGGGCTCACACCAAGGAGTACTTCCCAAAACTTCTGCTGCCAGTGTACTTATCCCGCAAGTGAGCCACAGCCACCCCCCACCTCTGCAGGAGACCCTCCAACACTAGCAGGTAGGTCTGATTTAGTCTCCTATGGGGTCACTGCTCCTTCCCCCTGGGTCCTGATGCACACACTACTTTGTGTGTGCCCTCCAAGAGTGGAGTCTCTGTTTCCCCTAGACCTGTTGAAGTCCTACAGTCAAAATCCTGCTAGCCTTCAAAGTCTGATTCTCTGGGAATTCCTCCTCCTGTTGCCAGACCCCCAGGTTAGGAACCCTGACATGGAGCTCAGAACCTTCATTCCAGTGGATGGGCTTTTGTGGTATAATTGTTTTCTACCTTGTGAGTCACCCACCCAGTGGTTGTGGCAAGTTGTGATTCTGGTGCTCTCGCAAGAGGGAGTGAGCGCATGTCCTTCTACTTCGCCATGTTGAACCAATCTCTACGCAGTCTTTTGACAACACCCATGGCTGCCTCTTGCTGGTACATACATGGAAGAGAAGAGATGATTGACATTTAAATTTAGAAACGGCTCCAGTTTGGGAACAAAATATTGTGCTTAGTTTTCTGTACTTCTGATTCATCACAGAAGGAATCATGATGTCAATGCCTTGCAGGGTTTTAAAAGGTCCCTACATATGCTCCCTTTCCAATATTTCTCCTTTGGGGCAGCTTTAATGACAATTTGGGGGGCCTTCAGTTGAGCCAGGAGGGCTGCTGGACTTGGAAGAAAGAGAATGGTTTCAGGAATTATCCCCTTTCTCTCCTTCCCTGCCTCAGCTAAACCTGTCCATCTGATTAGCACAAGAATGATCAGCTTTTCCCCACCTGACTGAGAAGTATGGGTTCCAGGATGATGATCCTTTTGGTTTGCAAATCTCATGCAGATGACGCCCCTGAGGATTCCTGCGCCGTCTCTGGATTGGCCCAGCTGGGTGCCCCATATTTTGCGAGATCTGCAGTGACTGAGGTTATGTCTTCTTCTGGTCCTTTTTTATTTCTGATCTCCACCAGGCCCTGGCCCAGCACTGTGTACTTGGGGAAGTTTAGACCCGAGGGAGAGGCTATTAGCAAAAGGGTCTCAACAAACTAGCTGTAGCTAAAGCAAAGGAAGAGTTTCTAGAAACTAAGCAGTCTCCTGAAAGAATGTTACACCAGATTGTGTTGTCAAAATAAGATCTCTCTGTCTCTCTGTCTGTTTGTCTCTCTGTCTCTCTCTGTCTCTCTCTCTCTATCTATATATATATATATATATATATATTTTTTTTTTGCTGACTCACTTTGCTGTAAACTTCAAACGAATACAACATTGTAAATCACTATACTTAAATTTTTAAAAATTTGGGAAAAAAGATCTCTGTGGGGAAAAATCCATTTTTTTAAAAGGGAAGAAAAGAAAAGGAAAAACAGGCAAAGGATGGCTCAAACAACCTCTTTCCCTGAGCTCTCTGTCAAGAAGGATCATAGCACCAGCCAAAAGATTAGGGAGTTTGGACACCAATGGAGAGAGAGAAAGAGGTGAGGGAACTGTTGACCTTAGATCCGCTGATCAGGGACCGCAGTGAGGTTGTGTGGCTTTGTGAGTGCCCTTTTATCAAATATCCAGAGATAGTCTCTTTGCTATTTCTGAGAAAGAGGTAAGGAAAGGAAGTCAGCTTTAAAATGACCACTTTGTCAAGAAAGAACAGAGAAAGCGGTGTAAACATTTACCTTTTTCTTGCAGTTCTACAAAGCTCAACTAATTCCTTTGCATTTAACCGACTCCCCTTGAAAATCTACCATGTCCCAGGCACTGCGACCTCTATTCTTGCCCTCTAGGGGTTCATAGTCTAGTGAGGGAGGGAGAAAAATGACCAGATTGCACCAGAGGGGCCAAGTTTTGCCTGCACCCCTGTGACCTCTGCAGTGGGAGTTCTGCCCAAAGGCTGGAAGGCACAGCACTCATGCCACGGGGCTCCACCTCTCATGTGCTATAACTGGGCCAGCGATGGGCACCAGATGGCTCGTCGGGGGTCTAGCCCTTAGGTAACTCTAAGTTGAGCCAACCCAGTTTCTCACATGACAATTTGTAATTGGGCTGCTGAGAGACAAAGTCAGTTAGATGTGGGGAACAAACTTGAAATTTACAGAGACTGGGGCTGAAGTCACCTGGAAGAGCCACACGCACCCAGAGAGTGATGAAGCAAAGGAAGACAGCCAGGGGTCAGCATGGGATGACTCCCAGAGGGAGCAATACGAGAGAGTTTATTAGATGACTCTGAGTGATGGACAGTCACTTTCCTTCCCCGCCCTGGTTCCCAGCTCCAAAAGCAGGAGGCTTAATTTCTCATCTCTGTGTCCTGTGAGATTGCAGTTCTTTAAAATAAATTCCTCTCTTCCTGAGTTTCTTATAATCAAAAGTTACCTGATTTTAATTCAAATTGTTACGGAGTAAGGTATTAGTTGCCTAGGACTGCCGTAACAAATTACTACAACTGAGTGACTTAAAGCAACATACATTTATTCTCTCACAGTTCTGGAGGCCAGGAGTCTCAGATCAAGGTGTCAGCATGGTTGGTTCCTTCTGGAGGCTCTGAGGGAGAATCTGTTCCGTGTTTCTCTCCTAGCTTTGGGGGTTTCAGTAATTCTTGGCATTCCTTGGCTGGTAGATGCATTGCTCCAGTCTCTGTCTTCATCTTCATGTGGTGTTCTCCCCACATGTCTCCGTGATTCTCTGTTTCTTTCTCTTAAATCCAAATCATTGGATTTAAGGCCCACCCTAATCCAGGATCATCGGTCTAGAGATCTTCACCTTAATTACATCTGCAAAGGCCCTTATTCCAAATAAGTTCACATTCTGAGGTTCTGGGTGAATATATCTTTTGGGGGGGACGTCATTTAACCTACTACAAACAAGGTATGAATATCTTTATTGCTGGATTACTCAGCTGGTGGGCATATGCTTAAATAAGCAACAAAGCAGGGGTCCAGAGAAAGATTTTTTTTGAAAGAATATGATTTATTTAAAAAAATGAAGCCCTTATGGAAAAAATTATGATTTAGGATTGCTTTTAATTTTATACTGCAGTGGGAGAAAGAATTCATACTTTCAGTGCCCGGGGTCTCTAAATGTATTAACCAATGTAATTTGTGAATTATAAATAGTTCATGTGATTGGAAGGTAGGATGTAAGAGGGTTTATTGTTGTTGTTGTTGGTTTTATTCTATTTTGTGTCTTACAGTTTATTGAGGCCTCTGGTGACCTTAGCAGGAACAGCCATCATATTGCTAACCTCAGTGGGTTGAGGTTAAGGAATGAATGGAGGTGAGAAGAATGCTAGTATGGATATCGTTTGCAAGAAGCTTGATTGTGAAGTGAAAGAAAGATTTAGGGGTCTCTGAGAGGTGGTCTGTCACCTCAGAAAGTTGATTAATAATCTGCTGTTTGTGTTTGAATGCTGCAATTAGCTTTAACCTCTCTCAGAACTTCTTAGGGATGGTATCCACTGATGATGTCTCTTAAACAGTAAAAACCAAAGTTGCAAACCAGGCCTCTAAACTCCCCCCAGGCACCTTCATTCTTTGGGTAAAACGGTGCCTCACTGCCATGTTCACTTAATAGCTTGACATAAAGAACACATATAGTAACCTGAGCATGCCAGGCCCATGCCTTCTTGGTCCTCGCTACTAGCTAATTTCCCTGCCTGAATGTTCTTCTTCCTTGATTACCTACTTATCTTTCAAAGCTCAGCTGGAATATTCCATTTGTTTTACCATGAAGTTCCAGTGAAGTTACTCATTCTTTAGAACTCCCATAGCACCCTTAAGTTATGTATCAATACATAGCACCTATCACTGTACTAAGGAATTAAGGAATTCCTTAATTTTCTGCCTCTCCCATGACATCATTGAGATCAGGATCCCTGTCTTTCCTTCTTCTAGTCCTCAGCTCCTCACACATTTTGGGCGTATAGTATGAGTTCAATGAGTGTTTATTGAATTCTTCAGTTTGCAGTTAATACATGACCAAACACTAAGTGTGTGTGAAGGGGGACATTGTTGGATGTCTTGCAAAGGAAACCAGTCAGGAGAGAGAAAGAGAGAGAGGGATGAGGCAGACTCATTGTCAGCAACCATTACCCACTTCCATTACTATGAGAATCCAGGTTTTGTGCAGATGTTCACCCTCTTCAAGCAGCCATGTGCCTTGGAGGGAACTCACCCTTGGCCAGCCCAGGGGTGGGTATGATTGGCCTTGAGCTAATCACATTCCTGTTGTCAGTGATTGATTTGGGAATGGGAATGTCACCCAATTCTGACCAATCACACATGGGAGACTTCAGGGAAGTGTTCCCTTGCTCCTAAGAAAGAACAAAACGAGCTGCTGTCTCTTTCTCAGGGTGTTTTCATGTCTGGAGAGGATACCTGGAAATGCCAAAGCCATCTTGCCATCGGCCTGAGAATGGACCCAATGACTGAGGATGGAGGAACACAAAATGGTAAGAGGCTGGATCTGTAATGACATGGCCAGGCTACTGACACTGCCTGTCCAACCCCCTACTCCTTGAGAACTAGTTACCGCAGTTCATGCATTTCCTTATTGTGAAAGGCTGTTTGAATCTGTTTCTATGACTTGAAACCAAAAGCATCCTCACCGAAGCAACTTGCCGTATAGTAAATATTCATTAAGTATACAACTTTATTTTAAAGCGATGACCACAGGAATAAAAGAGCCTGTTCCTTGTGACCCTGTTATGCACCAGGATTTGGAAAAGTAAAATATGCTATTCCTATGGTCATCTCATAAGCCCAAGGTTATGCCATTCATTTGACTATGCCACTCAGATGGTAGAGGCTAAATTTCATTTCCTGGAAGATTAAGAAAAATCTAGTCCTGAGCTATCTGAGGGAAAGTAAACAATGTTGTAAGACACAGACAGGAAACCTTGTTTCCATGGATCACTGACCCAAAGGAAGAGTTACTTTAAGGAGATACATAAAGTTTAAAAAATTGAAGTACAATTCCTTTTAGTTACGTTCTTAAAAATTAAACTAGGATGCCACTGGTACATGAATAGAGAGATAAAACAGAATAGAAAATCAAGAAGTAGACCCCAAAACAAACAGGGATTTAGCATATGATAAAGGTCTCATTACAAATCACTGGGAACACTGGATTTTTATCAATGATGTTTGGACAACAGGGTAGTTAGCTGTAACAATAAATACATAATTAAAATTGGAGCCGTACCTCAAATCTTACCAAATAAATTCCAGATGGGTTACAGATTTTAAATAGAAAAATATGAAACCATAAAAATAGGAAAAAAACATAAAAGATTTTCTTGTTGTAATTTATGACTGAAGAAAACCTTTAAATATATGACACAAATTATAGCACTCATAAAAGACAAGATTGAAAAACTCAATCATGTTTTTAAAAATGTATCCATGCAAAAACAATCATAGCTGAGTCAAAAGTCAATGGACAAATTAGGAAACATATTTGAAGTCATTGCTACACAATCAATAAGAAAAAACCCAATAATGCAATAGAAAAATGGGCAAAGGATGTTGCGTCAGGTGACATGTATTTGCAATTTGGTAATATCTATCAAAATTACAAATACATAATCTTTGATTTAGCAGTTCTATTTACAGGAATTATTTATAATAATTCTGTTAGTAGCAATTCTATTAAATTACAGACATACTCCTATATGTGGAAATCACTTATTGACAGGTTAATCATTACAGCACTGTTTGTAGTATCAAAAAATTGGAAATAATGGAAATGATCATTAATGGGAGAGTGGTTAGACAAATGAAGATACGTTAACATAATGGATTACTATTTATTAGAAAAAAAGATTGAAGAGGTCTTTGTGTACTGGTGTGGAATGATCTCTAAGATATATTATGTGAGAAAAGCATAGTACAGAACAGAATAGTGAGTTATCATGTGTGTAAATAAAAGGTGGTGAGGGGATGCCTTATACAAATTTGCTTATATATTTCTGCAAGGAGAAGTAGGAAGTTGATGATGCTGGTGCCTCTGAAAGGAGAGCTGAGTGGCTGGAGCATGTAGGTGAGAGGGAGTCTTCACTGTATATTACTGAATGCTTTTTGAATTGTGAACTATGTGAATGTATTACCTATTCCCGTTCCAAAATAAATACATTACACTTAAAAAGATATTTGAAAAGAGAGAGAAATAGAAAACCCTTAATGCTTTAAAAAATGAAAACTAAAAATGAATAACTGTAAATTGGATTCAATAAATGCAGTACACCCATATCCGGCATGAGTAGAGCCTAGCATCTCCGCCACCATCTTCAGCCCTCTACCAACCTCAGGTAGACTGGGCCTTGATTTGCCAACCTCAGCCCCATCTCCACCTCTTCCCACTCCTCCCACCCCAGGTCAAGCTGTCTGCCTGGGATTTGCCTCTAGGCTTCTGTCTTCTTCGCACCCAGGGCAGAGCACTAAGCTGAGGGCATCCTGCATTTCTCTGATGGGAGACCACTGATGGGAGCAGTTGTTTGTCTGAAGGGTGGAAGAGTAGTTGAGACTCTTAAATTTGGCAAATTAGACTAAGGAAGAAGAAAACAAAGCAAGGGAGGAGGTTTTCACCTGTAGAGTAGTGTAATAGGGTGGGTGAGAGGAAATGGTAATAAATCACAGGAAGGAGGAGAACCACGTACTTGTCACACTTCAGCTGAATTTTTCTCTTCCCAGAGCTCCATAGTTGATGCCTTATTAACATCAGAGGGGATTTGATGTCTTGTCATAGTCAGTCCTGACTATTGAAATGAAAAGGAGAGAAAATGAAAAATATGGAAAATGAAAACCAATTGCATTCTTTAATTTTAGTCATCCCATTCCTGGAGCATATTGAATACTACTTTGGGTTCTTTCATTGTTCATGTTATAAATAACAAAGAGTGGAAGTATTTCACATTCCTAAAGAGTCTTTCATCTCAAAGGAACTAAGGTAATTCACTAATTCAGTTACCTGAACTACATTTGGTAATTATTTGAGGATCACTTCACCCAGGGGTGAATATCAACGAGTTGTGTGACACAGCCAACAGTCACTTCATTCTCCAGTCAGTGAGGAAGAAAAATGAATAGCTAATGGGGATGTCCTCCTGAAGGATTTGCCCAGTGAAAACTTCAGGGAGATGGTTGCTAAAAGAATGTAATTAACTGCCCGAAATTAATACCTCCAACCTTACTCAAGGTTTCCTGACCTCTTTACTAGAGTCAGGGTGGAGAGCTCTCTAGTAGCTGAGAGACCTGTGAATAGCAGTCACTCCATTGCTGTATTTTTTGAGTGATAATAAATGGTTTTGTGTTTTTAATTTGTTCCCGTGTATTCACTGTTAGGATATAGAAATACAATTAATTTTTCCATTGTTACAATTGATTTTTTATGTTGATCTTGTTATCAGTGAACTTGCTGAATGCACTTACTAGTTCAAGGAATTTTTTTTTAAGATTCCTTGGGATTTCTATGCAGACCATAATGGCATCTGCAAATACGGGCAGTTTTAGTTCTTCCTTTTGTATCTGTGTGCCTTTTATTTCTTTTTCTTGCCTTATTGAGTTGGCTAGATCATGGCTGAATAGTAGTGGAGGGAGCAGACATCTTTGCAGACATCCTTACCTTGGACCTGAGCTTAGGAGGAAAGCATTCAGTCCTTTACAATTAAATATAATGTTAGCTGTAAGTTTTTTGTAAATGTTCTTTATCAAATTGAGAAAGTTTACTGCTATCTTACTTTTCTGGGAGTTTTTATCATGAATGGGCATTGAATTTTGATCAAATGCTTTTTCTATATCAGTTGATACAAACAGGTGACTTTTCCTCTCGAGTTTATTAGTATGATGGGTTACATTGATTGATTTGCGAACAGCAGTCATTCTAATACAATCTCATTTTAAAGTTTATTTATAAGAAATAGTGTCTCAATCATGTGACCCTATTTTTGGGGGGAGAAAATGTGGGGGTAAGAAGCTGGAGCTCTTCCAGCCAAGGGCGTGCAACTCAGTCCACCTCACTGCATGCAGTGCCTTTCTTCTCTCTTCTGTCTACTCTCTACTATCACCCAGAGGTCAGGAAAATGCTGCCAGCATGACAGCTGCCCAATACCCATTAGGTTGGTCATCAGACAGTGTAATGTGGAGGGTGGCCACTGCAAAAGCTTGTGTTTGTGGGAGCATGCTCACCGGTCACCACTGCCCAGAGAGAATGACCCTACTTCTTTCTGCACATGAGTGCATTTTATCAGCAGAAGCTAAATCTCATCTAGAACCCTAGCAGAAAGGGAATTGGGAAAATAGGGTTTTATGCCTTTCCAGTCCCTGTGATCCAGGGGGGAGCATAGAAAAAGGTGGAAGTAGAAGCTGAGGACCAAGGGGCAGTATCTAGCCCTCCTCTCTGCCTCACTGAATCTGACAGAAGCCAGAGACCTTCCATCGTCTCTTCACAATTTCTTTCTTAATTTCTCTTAATTTTTTTTTTTTTTTTTTGCGGTACGCGGGCCTCTCACTGTTGTGGCCTCTCCCGTTGCGGAGCACAGGCTCCGGACGCGCAGGCTCAGTGGCCATGGCTCACGGGCCCAGCCGCTCCGCGGCATGTGGCATTTTCCCGGACCGGGGCACGAATCCGTGTCCCCTGCATCGGCAGGCAGACTCTCAACCACTGCGCCACCAGGGAAGCCCTGCTCTTGCCCTATTGATCGTGTGATTCGTGTCTGGTTGTTTGTAGGAAAACCAGACAAAATCAAAATTGTCATAGGGTAAAGAACTTTTCCAAAGGAAAATACAGGATCCAGATTGCTCATTGTCTATTCGTGAGTTCACTTATTAGCTCATCCAGTCAATCAAAAAACCTGGGTGCCTGATATGTGCAAGTCACTGCATGGAAGAAGTGGGCTCCCACGCTGACCTGATCTATGTGGCCAATAAAAGTGCCCTCATGTGCTAGGCCCTGTCCCATACGCATCATATTCTTGTCTGATCTTCACAACAACCCTATGGTGTAAGCATTTATCATGCGATTCTAATGCTTTCGTCTGCCCCCTCTTTTGACTGAAGAGGTTGCACAATACGCCCTCCCCAATCATTTATTTACCTAATTTGGGGGACACCTATTATGTGCTAGGCCCTAGGGTTATGGCCAAACAAAACAGAAAGGATTTATCTGACAGACCCGTCAATCTATTAATCATAGTGCCCGGCTTACTCCCAAGCACATGACCTAAGCCTGGCCCATTGAGAAACTTCGTGTCTTTTTTGACAGTGATTGGGCTGGAGGGTTGGGAGCATGACCCAAGTAGGGCCAATTAGCATCATTCTATGCCACATGATCCAATTCTGGTTGCTGAAAAAGAGAAGGCTTCTCTTTATTCATTTGAGCCTTAGATTCAGATGTGTGTGCTACCTATTCCACTGTTATAGTTGCCAGCTGCATAAGCCAATAAAATCATTTTTAGCTTAAGCTGTTAGTTTGAACCACAATAAAATTGCCATTTTTGCAGATTGGATGTCAACAGTTTCATCTGGTTTAATTTAATGACTTGATTTTCTGCTGCCTGCAATTGAAGGAGTCCTGACAAATATGGTGGTATTGTTACCTCCAACTTAGATGATGAAAGTGAGGCTTGGGGTATTCATTAGCCCAAGGTCATTCAGCTACTCAGGATAGTGAGAACTGAAACCCAGTAGCTTCAAAGTCTGTGTTCTTTTTTTAAAAGCTTTTTTTTAAAAATTAATTTTATTTTATTTTATTTATTTTTGGCTGTGTTGGGTCTTTGTTGCTGTGTGCAGGCTTTCTCTAGTTGCGGCGAGCGGGGCTACTCTTTGCTGTGGTGTGCAGGCTTCTCATTGCAGTAGCTTCTCATGTTGCAGAGCACAGGCTCTAGGTGCACGGGCTTCAGTAGTTGTGGCTTGTAGGCTCAGTAGTTGTGGCTCACGGGCTCTAGAACGCAGGCTCACTAGTTGTAGCGCATGGGCTTAGTTGCTCCATGGCATGTGGGATCTTCCTGGGCCAGGGCTCAAACCCATGTCCCCTGCATTGGCAGGTGGATTCTTAACCACTGCGCCACCAGGGAAGCCCAAAGTCTATGTTCTTGATTGCTCTGGTATGAGTCCCATAAAGTCAGGCAAGGGCTGACGAGAAGAGACTGCTATTCAAGGGTGGTCCACAAATTGTTCACTACTGGTCCATGAGGAGGTGAGACATGCTGCACCAGGACATAACCCAGCTTTGTCACTAGCACACTGTTTCGTTCAGCTGATGATTTTTTAATAGCAAGATTTTCTCAATGAAGTAAGCAATGTGTTGATTTCGATTCTGGTGCCTGCTCCTTGTACAGTACCCTCCTGGATTGACATCAGACATTTTTGGGGACCAGCACTTGGAGGAGCACTGGTATAGAGGACCCTTTGGTTTGCTGCCCATTTGACAACTATCCTCCAAGTCTCTGGGGACTTGCACGGAAGCCATGTCTATGCCATGTGACCCTGACCCCCCCTCTTTGTTAGTCATAACTGATTTGTTCAGGTCATTTGTTTGAGCGCAGCTGGACCAACCAGATTTTCTTGTCTAAGAACACGGAATCTTAAAAAAGAAACAAAGGAACCAGGAGATGTTAGTCTCAGAGCTACAAAAATAGCAGAATAAGCCCAGAAGCTCTTGTTTTCACGTCTCCGGAATTGCTGTTGTTCTTGCGCTTCTGAGGCACAGCTATTCAAGTCATCCTTGCCTTTTATAAAATTGCTAATATCCTTTCAAGTAAATTCCCTTTTGTCTTAAGCTAGTCCAGAATTGGTTTCAAGAGAACCTTAAGTACTACTGTTGAAAAATATAGGGAAGACCACATGTTCATGACTCAGGGTTCTGTTTATAATATCAATTATTTGCTAGATTATATGAGAGTGTCCCTAACAATTCTAGGTCTCAGTATTAGCTGAAAACGTTGGTACCTGAGTTGGGGCCCACTGTGACGTGGAGACAAAGATGTACATCATCAATTACCCCTGGTAACTAAAGACTCTGATGCAGACTGAACATCTAAATTAAAGCACATAAATAATCAACCTTTGTCGGTTTAACTGTAGATGAATAGAACTCAGATGAATGAATCGACTCATTGCTAACATTAGAAACATTGCTACTCTAGGGCTACAGCACTGTCTGCCATCTAGTTGGCTTTAAAAGAAGAAAGACCATTTGCTCTGGGAAAGCAAGCATCATCTCAACCAGCTAAATTCAAACAACAGGGTCTTGAATTCACCTTGGTTTCAGGGAAAAAAGTACGATGGAGACACAAGCTGAATCCTCTTACGACCTGGCCGTAACTTTTTAGATATAATATTTGATTTTTTAAAAGCAATAGTGTTTGGTTGTCTTCTGAGACCATCTCACTATTTGAAATTGCAAGTCCTGACAGAGGCAGCTCCTTCAAGCTTGGTGAAGGAAGCAGTGAAAATGGAAGTTTGAAGATGCATCTTTAGAAGCTGGAAGAGGTCTGCCTGGAGTGATGGCAGAAGGAGAAAGGGAGCAGGCACAACACGCCTGCTGCTTTTACCTCAATTGAGGAAAACCAGTGCTGGATGCTGTTGGGAGAGGCTTCACAAGCTTGATACTTCCGGTATTTTTTTCGGCATCCAGACAGCTGTCTGCTACATGTTTACCTAGACCCTCTGTGATCTTGGTTCTGAATGGCTTAATCTATTTTTAAAGGGTATCCAAATGTGATGAAGATAATTCTTGCATTCTTTTGCTCTTTCTATTTAAAAATTAAAGTGCTTATAGTAATAGATATCTCTGCCCGTATAGCCAAGAGGATCATCTACAAATGCTTTCTGAATGGAAAAAAAACTTGAACCTGAGATTCAAATATCTAATTCTTCAGATTTAAAACCTCTTCTTAGACAGTCTCTGTTTAAAATCTAGTGATTTATGTGCAGAGTTCTTTTTTCTTAATTGTATTGCTGTACATATATTAGATATAATCTGTAAGACTCTCAACATGATATCATATATCCAGTATTTTTTATTGTACTAAATTTCAGGGCTAATTTAAGTCTAAACTCTTTATTTTAGAAAAGCAGTAACAGCAACTAATTAGCACATCTCATTCTGGATGTATTTGCCAACCAATTTCAGAGACTCATTTGCCTGTTAAGGGATTTTATTGAACACCAGCACCACAGACTCTCCTTTTTTTGTCGTAAACAGCTCATGCTTATTATCTTATTACAGGAATGCCACTGGTTAAATCAGGCTCTGAATATAAATAGCCATATTACTGCCATCAGGCATCAATGTTTATTTAGTGGCTGTGAGTCATGCATACCTCTTTGATCGGGTTTGGAATGAGCCGTTGCAGTTTTTGTTCAAAGAGGTTATTTGCAAAGGCTACAGAAGTATCAGTTAGATTAAACATGAAATTAATCAGGGTGGAATTTTATCAGCCATTTCTGCCACCAAACACCAGGTGTCAAGAGCATGTGCAAATGAGGGCTGAACATAATGAAGCTGGGGGACAGCTTGGTAGGGAGATCAGAAAGGATTCCAAGATGTCTGCCATGCTCAGGGAGGAAAGATGGAGGGAGGCTGGAAGGAAGGAAGGAAGGAAGGGAGGGAGGGAACATCGAAGGCTTAGTGTATCACCTGGAACTCCTTGGTAGTTTCGCATGGCATATCATATATCCCAGTATATGGAATGCAAGTCAGGTGACCTGAGTTAGCCTGAGCTCTGCCCTGCCCTTCCTAGTGATCTTTGGAAAACCACTGAATGCATACATGCATTACACAGCAAACATGCATTACAAAGCATACATATATAACATATAACAAACTTGCGCAAAAGCAGAGGAAAGCGCATTTTCCATCTCAACATGTCTTTAGACTAAAAATATCAGAGAGAGATAGACCCAAGATAGCTTTCTAATGGCTTTAGTTGATGAAACTCTGTTGGTGGAGGAGATGTGGCCCTTCAGTTGGAGGGCTCACTTAAACTGGGTCCATTCATTTATTCAACATTTAGTGGATACGCCAGGTTGTCAGGCACATGTGCTGAGAGAGGCCTGTGAATAATTATAACATACCATGTTTAGTACTATGATGATTGCCACTATAAATTCCTGGTGACTGCATTCTCAACCTGGACTTCATCACTGCTCAGCAATTCTATGGCATTCCACTGGGTGGTTCTCCCAGCCACTGTCCCCACTGCCTATTTCTAACATTCCCCACTGTCTTCAAGCTTCTGACTCTCAGCTTCCAGTTCCTCTTACTCTCAGTAGATGATCTAACCTTCCCTACAGTGAAAATAAATTTTACCTACATTCACACTCATTCTCTCCTTCTCCCTCATTCTCATCACAGGGAATGTCTTTCCTCTTATAACAGACAATTGTTCTACCTGTGATTTGGATTCCATTTCTTCTCAAGGTCTTTTTATCATCCAGAATCTTCCATTCTTCCCTCTCAACTAGCTCTTTCTCATCAGCATATAAAAATGCTTAGTCTTTCCAAATTTAGAAAATCTTCCTTTGAAGAACTACAGAATCAATTGGAAAACAAGGTGAGGGGACTGAAAGTGAGGGGATGGAAAAAGATATTTCACACAAATGGAAACAACAAGAAAGTGGGGGTAGCAATACTCATATAATAAAATAGGCTTTAAAACAAAGGCCATAAAGAAAGATAATGAAAACCATAATTCAAAAAGAGTCATGTACCACAATGTTAATTGCAGCTCTATTTACAATAGCCAGGACATGGAAGCAACCTAAGTGTCCACTGACAGATGAATAAATAAAGAAGATGTGGCACATATATACAGTGGAATATTACTCAGCCATAAAAAGCAACAAAATTGAGTTATTTGTAGTGAGGTGGATGGACCTAGAGACAGTCATACAGAGTGAAGTAAGTCAGAAAGAAAAACAAATACTGTATGCTAACACATATATATGGAACCTAAAAAAAATTAAAAATAAAAAAATAAAAATGGTTCTGAAGAACCTAGTGGCAGGACAGGAATAAAGATGCAGATGTAGAGAATGGACTTGAGGACATGGGGAGGGGGAAGGGTAAGCTGGGAAGAAGTGAGAGAGTGGCATGGACTTATGTATACTAACCAATGTAAAGTAGATAGTTATTGGGAAGCAGCCGCATAGCACAGGGAGATCAGCTCGGTGCTTTGTGACCACCTAGAGGGATGGGAGGGAGATGCAAGAGGAAGGAGATATGGGGACATATGTATATGTATAGCTGATTCAATTTGTTATAAAGCAGAAACTAAAACACCATTGTAAAGCAATTATACTTCAATAAGGATGTTAAAAAGAAAAAATATAATGAAGGACAGGTTATAAGGTAAAGAAAGACAGTATATAATGATAAATGGGTCAATACAAGAAGAGGATATTAGACTTGTTAACATCTATGCACCCAATATAGGAGCACCTACATATATAAAACAAATACTAACAGACATAAAGGGACAAATTGATAGGAATACAATAATAGTGGGAGCCTTTAACGCCTCACTGACATCAATGGACAGATCTTCCAGACAGAAAATCAATAAGGCAAAAGAGCTTCTAAATGACACAATAGAACAGACTTAATTGATATCTACAAGACACTACATTAAAAAAACTCAGAATACACATTCTTTTCAAGTGTGCATGGAATGTTCTCTAGGATAGACCACATATTAGGTTACAAAACAAGTCTCAACAAATTTAAGAGGATAGAAATTATTTCAAGCATCTTTTCTCACCACAATGGTATGAAACTAGAAATCAACCACAGAAAGAAAAACGGGAAAAGAACAAACACATGAAGACTAAGCCACATGCTACTAAAAATCCAATGGGTCAACAATAAAATAAAAGAAGAAATCAGAGAATACCTTGAGCGAAATGAAAACACAACCTTACAAAATCTGTGGGATGAGGTTCGGTGAGCAAATGCAGACCCGTTGAAGTAATACTGCATGGTACCCATTCCATGGGTCCCAACTCTCCAGCAAAAGAAGTTCTAAGAGGGAAGTTCATAGCGATACAGGCCTTCCTCAAGAAACAAGAAAAACATCAAGTAAACTGCCTAACCTACTACCTACAAGAATTAGAAAAATAAGAACAAACAAGACCCAAAGTCAGCAGAAGGAAGAAAATACTGAAGATCAGAGAGGAAAAAAATAAAATAGAGGACCCCCCCTCAATAAAAAGACAATAGGAAAGATCAAGAAAACCAAGAGCTGGTGTTTTGAAAAGTTAAACAAAATTGACAAACCTCTAGCCAGCCTCACCAATAAGAACAGAGAGAGGACCCAAATAAACAAAATAAGAAACAAAAGAGGAGAAATAACAACTGATACTGAAGAAGTACAAAAAATCATAAGAGAACACTATCAACAGTTACATGCCAACAAATTGGACAACCTAGAAGAAATGGACAAGTTCCTGGAAACATAGAACCTGCCAAAACTGAGTCAAGAAGAAACAGATAATTTGAATAGACCAGTCACTAGGAGTGAAATCTGCTATAATAAAAAACTCCCTGCAGACAAAAGTCTAGGACCGAATGGCTTTACTGGGGAATTTTACCAAACATACAAAGAAGAACTTACACCTATCCTTCTCAAATTCTTCCAAAAAATTGAAGAAGGGGAAACACTCCCAAATTCATTCTATGAAGCCACCACCCCCACCCTGATACCAAAACCAGACAAAGACACTACCAAAAAAGAAGATTATAGGCCAATATCTTTGATGAGTATAGATGCAGAAATCCTCAACAGAATATTAAGAAACCGAGTCCAACAATGCATAAAAAGGATAATACAATATGATCGAGTTGGATTCATTCTAGGATCACAAGGATGGTTCAACATATGCAAATCAGGGACTTCCCTGGTGGTGCAGTGGTTAAGAATCTGCCTGCCAGTGCAGGGGACATGGTTTCAATCCCTGCTCTGGGAAAATCCCACATGCCACGGAACAACTAAATCTGTGAGCCACAATTACTGAGCCCACGTGCTACAACTCCTGAAGCCCACACGTCTAGAGCCTGTGTTCCACAACAAGAGAAGCCATCACAATGAGAAGGCCGTGCACCACAATGAAAAGTAGCCCCCGCTTGCCGCAACTAGAGAAAGCCCACACACACCAGCAAAGACCCAATGCAGCCAAAAATAAATAAATAAATTTATTTAAAAAATACATATGCAAATCAATCAATGTGATACACCACATTAACAAAAGGAAAGACAAAAAACACATGATCCTCTCAATAGATGCAGAAAAAGCATCTGACAAAATTCAACATCCATTCACAATAAAAGCTCTCACCAAAAGGGGTATAGAGAGAACATATCTCAACATAATAAAAGTCATTTATGACATACCCACAGCCAACTGAATACTCAACAGTGAAAAGCTGAAAGCCTTCCTGCTAAATTCAGGAACAAGACAAAGATACCCACTCCCACCACTTCTATTCAACAAAGTAATGGACGTCCTAGCCACAGCAATCAGATAAGAAAAAGAAAAGGTATCCAAATTGGAAGAGAAGAGGTAAAACCGTCACTATTTGCAGATGACATGATACTCTATATAGAGAACCTTAAAGTTTCAACCCAAAAATGATTAGAACTAATTAATGAATTCAGCAAGGTAGCAGGATACAAGATTAATATACAGAAATCGGTTGCATTTCTTTACACTAACGATGAAATATCAGAAAGAGAAAGTAAGAAAAAGCAGGCCCATTTAAAATCACATCAAAAAAAGAAAATATCTAGGAATAAAGGAGGTGACAGACCTATATGCTGAAAACTCTAAAACAGATAAAGGAAATTGAAGATGATTCAAAGAAATGGAAAGATAATCCCATACTCTTTTAACCATTGTTAAAATGGTTACACTACCCAAAGCAATCTACAGATTTAATGCAATCCCTATCAAAATACCCATGACATTTTTCACAGAACTAGAACAAATAATCCTAAAATTTATATGGAACACAAAAGACCCAGAATTGCCAAAGCTTTCTCAAAGAAAAAGCACAAAGCTGGAAGCATAACCCTTCCAGACCTCAGACTATACCACAAAGCTACAGTAATCAAAATAGCATGGTATTGGCACAAAAACAGACATACAGATCAATGACACAGAATAAAGAGCTCAGAAATAAACCCACACACTTATGGTCAATTAATCTCTGACAAAGGAGGCAAGAATATACAATAGAGAAAAGATAGTCTCTTCAACAACTGGTGTTGGGAAAGCTGAACAGCTACATGTAAATCAATGAGATTAGAATACTCCCTCACACCATATACAAAAATAAATTCAAATATTATTTACATTACACTTTTCAGCAGGCAGTAAAGGTGAGTGACAAATCAGGAACAAACTTGCAACCATTTTGGAAGGACTATATAACATCTACAAGGCCATAAAAAACATTGACTTGCTTGGCATGAGGTTACAGCTGTCACCATGAATGGGGTTTGGAGGAAACTTTGCCCACAGTTTGTTCATGATTTTCCTGGATTTGGGAAGGTGGATGAGGAGTCCAAGGAGGTCTTCAGCAACTTAGTGACCCTCAGCAAGAAGCTGGAGCTAGATCTGCAAGAGGACGACCTTGTTGAACTCCTTGCTGTGCAACATGAGGAGCTTACTAATGAAGACCTGATGGAATTGGAGGCCCAGAGAAAGGACAAAACAGCATGGAGTTTCCTTAAAAAACTAAAAATAGAGCTGCCTTATGATCCAGCAATCCCACTCCTGGGTATATATTCCAGAGGAGATGAAAACTCTAATTCAAAAAGATACATGCACCCCAATGTTCATAGCAGCACTATTTACAATAGCCAAGATATGGAAACAACCCAAGAGCCCATCAGTAGACAATTGGCTTAAGAAAATGTGGTGTATATATATACATTGTGTGTGTGTGTGTGTGTGTGTGTGTGTGTGTATATATATATATATATATATATACACACACACAATGGAATATTACTCAGCCATAAAAATCATTGAAATATTGCCATTTCCAGCAACATGGATAAACCTAGAGAATATTATACTTAGTGAAGTAAGTCAGACAGAAAGACAGATATTATATGATATCACTTATATGTGGAATCTAAAAATTAACACAAATGAAACTATATGCAAAACAGAAACAGACTCACAGACATAGAAAATAAACTTATAGTTACTAAAGGGGAAAGTGGGGGAGGAGGAATAAATTAGGAATACGGGATTAACAGATATAAACTACCATACATAAAATAGATAAAAAACAAGGATTTACTGTATCACACAGGGAACTATATTCAATATCTTACAATAACCTATAATGGAAAATGATCTTTTATATATATATAACTGATCACTTTCCTGTCAATATTATAAATCAACTATACTTAAAAAGTCCTCCTTTGACAGTACCCTTCTTCAGGAATCTTCCTTCCTTGTCACAGACAAGCTTCTGAAAGAGTGTCCACGTAGAATTCTCCCGTCCTCAGCTTCCACTCTATGTTGGCTCAGGTTCTCTGGGAGATTCTGAAACAGAGATTTGTATACAGGGGGGCACTATTAGAAACCACCCCGGGAGTGGGATGAAGGAAGCAGGACTGGCAATGTAGATTCAACAGTGGCATCATCCAGTTCTAGGGAACTCTAGAGCTGAGAAGGCCTTGCAGAAATGACCTGAACTGAGGTGAAGAGGACAGGTCTTTGTAACCCCCCATCAACCTGTCATTGCATGCACACGGTAGGTGCATATACTTGGGCAAAGCAGCTTCCTTTGATAAAGGGTCATTCCTGGAGAGGGATTTGGCCGTGGCCACCAGCAGGCAACAGTCCTGGCAGCTGGAGGAATGAGTGCTTCATTCCCAGAGGGGGCTTCTGGGGGGCACAGCCTAGCACACACTGTGTGCTCACTACTCAGTCTTCTCCAACCTGTCTTTCTCTCTCTTGAGCTCCAGACTCTGCCTACATTCAACTGCCTATTGGAGATTTCCATCTGGACATCTCATAAGAGGCAATGAAACATATTCAAAATGGAACTCTCATCACCTCCTACCTCTCCACTCACTCCTTCCTTAGGGTTTTTTTTTTTTTCTTGGTACATAGAAGATAGGAGGTACCTTGTGAGATGAAGTCCCCCTTCTTTCTCTTTCTGTGGATTGCTTCAGGATATGTTTGTTCTTGGCAGCCCTTCTAAGGAGTCCTGTGTGCTGAGAAAACATACTACTGAGTGATCCACTGTCTCTCTTTGTATGTTCTCCTGTCGTGAACCAGGAGCCAGGGTGGCCATGCAGCACACTGTCACTGCACAGCTGTCCCTGCTTGCTTCCCCTTCTCCTCATCCTCACTTCTTTGGGTTTGCATCTACCAAATCAATTGTTATGACCTTAACTCTGGCCTCAGGCCTTGTATTTTGAGGGCCTGGGAAAAGATACCACCTTTCCCCTAATGTCCTGTTTCCAATTAAGTCGTATCAATTCTAACTTCTAAGTAACTCTTCAATCTATCCTTCCCTCAGCATCTCAATTGCCACGGCCCTAAATCGGGCACCACGAGGTCCACCTCGATCATGGCATCAGCCTCCTAACTGGTCTCCAGGCTTGCTCTCCGAAAAGCTATGCGCCACTCAGTAGCCTGACACATAGTAAGAAGTTAATAAATGTTGGCTGTAAGAGTGAAAGAATAAATGAACAGGTATATTAGGGTGCTGCATGTGGTAACCGGGCTACCTTAAAGAGCACTGACGGGCTAAGATAAGAATTTTTCCTAGATTGTGGCAACCCACACAGCACTTCCTTTTTTCTTCTATGCTGTTCTTCTAAGGTTTCATGGGGTTTTAGCAGGCTTAAATGAGTAATACATGTGAAGCTCTTTGAGCTGTGCTAGGAACATACTAAGCACAAAATAAGTTTCATTATTATTATCCTTTCATGAATCTTTTTTCTATTTCCTTTCCCCCTTCTTCTGAGGGTTAAAATAGTTTAAAAGTATTTCATTCAAAATTGAATAAATTCCATTTTCTATATCTACTTTGTTTCCCAAAATACGATAGAAATCTAAACGGTCAGCAACCTAAAAATTGGCACTGTGAAAGTGAGTTATTTCGTGTCTGTGTGATGTTTTTCCGGACACAGAATAGAATTTAAACCTTGAGATTTAAAAATTATTATTAAAAAATAAAAAATTTTCCTGAAACTTTCAAGTTCAAATTACAATTCTTATTTTAAAAATAAATATAATAAATCCAGGGGGTTATTTGATTATTGTTTGATTGAGTAGCTGAACAGACCAAATTCCCTTAAACAATTTGTCCTGTTTACATCTTATGAAATTCCCTTGAACATCTTAGACTGCATTTATAATTGACTATATCTGATTTTTTAAAGTATTTCTACTGCCTAACCTACCTACCCAAACCTCCCCATTCTAATAAATCTAATTAAATAAATGAATGTGGTCCATCTCAAGTTAATCATATACACTTCAGTCTTGTTTACAAACTTTGCATAATTCTCTTTATCTTTCAACTAAAGAGCTAAGTCTAAAATTACTCACTTATACATTTTATGTTAGAATTAAAGCCCAAATCTATCAAATTTCCTAAAATCTCTTAAAAACACCAAATACTTAAAATATAAAATATACAGAGATCAGGGCTTCCCTGGTGGCACAGTGGTTGAGAGTCCGCCTGCTGATGCAGGGGACGCGGGTTCGTGCCCCGGTCCGGGAAGATCCCACATGCCGTAGAGCGGCTGGGCCCATGAGCCATGGCCACTGAGCCCGCGCGTTCGGAGCCTGTGCTCCGCAACGGGAGAGGCCACAACAGTGAGAGGCCTGCGTACCGCAAAAAAATATATATACAGAGATCATTCCTAACTCTATGAAAAAACCATGAATAGCAATGGTTTGGTTTATTTCTTCATCTCTATATTTAATTCTAAACATTCCAGAGTTGACAGATAGTTTTTACCATCTCAAGAAAGTTGGGGTTGCTTTTGGCCAAGAATTTTGGCTGGGATACAGTTGTAAGGTCTGAATGCCAGGATGCCCCATCTGTGCACTGAAAGAGATGCTGAGCACCTTTAAAATAGTCACAGTGATAACAAGGGACTCCTTGTTCATGTCCTACAAACGGGGTTATTTTCACAGCTGACCTTCTGGTTTCAAATTAGACCATCATTTAATTCTTTCTTCTGATTTGAGCCTGCAGCTCTGGCTAGTTTACCTCCTGATTGGAGTTAATTAATCTATTTACCACTGGTTAATCTGAATATTTTCCCATTTACTTCTCATGTTGGAATATTGGCCACAATCCCAAAGTATTTATACTATCAGGCGCATTCTTGTCATTTGTGGGAAAGGAAAAGAAAAAAAAATACTGAGCATAATTTATTTGCTATACACATGTCAGTATAGATGTATATATATTATTTTATATACTCTTTTTCACAATTGTATGATGTAGGCATAATGGTGTCCATTTGACAGATGAGGAAACTGAGGCTCAGAAAATTAAGTAGGTATTAAGTTTTAGAGCAAGGATACAAACCTAATCATGGCACTGTAACCCACAGGCCATACTCTCTGGGGAACTTCATGTAAGTCCCCTGAGATTTCTAGCTAGAAAAGAAGCTAATTTTAAAGGTTACTTTCCATTTACAGTTATTACAAAATATTGGCTATGTTCCCTGTGTTGTACAGTACATCCTTAAGCCTATCTTATACCTAACAATTTGTACCTTCCATGCCCCCTACCCCTACATTGACCCCCTCCCTCCCCTCTCCCCACTGATAACCACTAGTTTGTCTCTATATCTGTGAGTCTGTTTCTTTTTTGCTATATTCACTAGTTTGTTGTCATTTGTGGATTCTACATATAAGTGATATCATACAGTATTTTTCTTTCTCTGTCTGACTTCACTTAGCATAATGCCCTCCAAGTCCATCTATGTTACCACAAATGGAGCCATTTCATTCTTTTTTATGGCTGAGTAGTATTCCATTGCATATATGTACCACATCTTCTTTATCCATTCATCTGTTGATGGACACTTAGGTTGTTTCCATGTCTTGGCAGTTGTAAATAATGCTACTATGAACATTAGGGTGCGTGTATCTTTTTGAATTAGTGGGTTGGGTTTTTTTTGTCAGATATATGGAGTTGTCTTTAAAAAATTGTTTTTCCTACTTTTTGTAACAAAGCAGTCATGAAAGGTTTGGGGTCGTGGCTCTGAGTTGGGCATTTGACACTTGCTCTTCCCTTCTGTGAGAGATCATATATTAGTGGGCCAACTGGTGACCTCATAGATTGAGGCCTGAGGGCTTCAAGGTCAGAGACTAGAATTCTTTAGGACAGGCTCTTGCCTGAGGTTTCGTTTAGGTCTCAGGGCTTTCCTGTTACCCAACCAGTAATTCTCAAGCTCCACACAAAAGCCCAGAACAATACTTGACAGTTTCGACAGTTGGCTATGGGGATGCCCAGGTGATTTTTTTCTTCCCTCCCTCCCTCCCTCCCTCTCATCTTTCCCTCCCTGCCTCCTTCCTTCCTTTCTCCCTCCCTCCCACTCTCCCTCTTTCTCTCTTTTCATTCTACCACAGTTCAATTATCAAAGCAGAACATTTTGAAATTGACTTAATGCTCTTATCTAATCTACGGACCTTCCGAACCCCCTTCAGAGACCAGAAAATGATGGGTAGAGGAACCTCTATGTTCTGCAGTGGTTTGCCTCCTCTGTCTACACCCTCAGCTTGAGTCACAGGTCTTGTCTTAGGGAAGGACTGGAGGAAGTGAGGCCATGAGATTCCAGGCCAATTTCAGCAGCAGGGTCTCCTGTGTGTGCATCAGGGGAGAGATGGTTATGCCATAGAACCAACCAAAGAATCTAAGGCCTGTGGGAGAGCTTACAGATTACCTAGACTAAGAAACAGTCTAAGCTCATTGTATAGGCAGGAAGCAGGCCCACAGAGGTAAGCAACTTGCCCAAAGTCACAGACTTAGTTACCATCAGTCCTATATAATGTGACTTAAATGTAATAAGCCTTTCAAAAGTAATCAGTGTTGAAACACATGCATTGAGATGGGTGTCATCCTGGCCAGCTGTCTACCTAATTCTAGCAAATGTCAATGCTAGAACTTTTCTGAAATTCTCTTATCAAAGGGGAGTTGAAAATCTGCTTTAGCTGGTCTGTGTATTCATTCATTCTTTCCTTTTAAAAATACTGACATATTTTTCTGATTTTTTTTTAGACTTGAGTCCTACACATACTCTTTTATCAGCACAGGTTGCTTTTTTTTTTTTTTAATAGATCTCTGTATAAATAATTAGGCTGGGGACTTCCCTGGTTGCGTAGTGGTTAAGAATCCACCTGCCAAAGCGGGGGACATGGGTTCAAACCCTGGTCTGGGAAGATCCCACAGGCTGCGGAGCAACTAAGCCCGTGCACCACAACTACTGAGCCTGCTCTCTAGAGCCCGTGAGCCACAACTACTGAGCGTGTGCCACAACTACTGAAGCCCACGTGCCTAGAGCCCGTGCTCTGCAACAAGAGAAGCCACCACAACGAGAAGCCTGTGCACTGCAACGAAAAGTAGCCCCCGCTTTCCGCAACTAGAGAAAGCCCACACACAGCAATGAAGACCTAACGCAGACAAAAATAAATAAGTAAGTAAGTAAGTAAGTAAATAGGCTGGGTTTTCTTTAGTTACATTCTAGTTTGAAGGATACACCCTAGTTAGTTTAATTGGACTCCCATGTTTCCTGAGCCTCCTCCAGCACCCATTTCTACCCAGATTAATCCAATCTATTATGTTAGTGTCTCCCAAACTGATAATCACTGAGGGCACTTGTTAGACATACATATTCAAACACACCCCAGCCTCCCAAACCAGACTCTCCACATGACTGGAAATCCAAAATTTTAGCAATTTAACAGGGATGCAAATTTTGGAAAATGATGATTCTCTGTTAGTTTTGGGAGTTTAAATCTCTGCTGGCAGCTTCATCCCAAATCCTCTTACATGTGGATTATCCCTAGGCTCTGAGGGCAATGCCAATACAACCTCTCGGTCTACGGCTGAATCATTGAAATAAATATACAGCTTCCTAACACTGGCAATTCATCAACATGCGGGTGTCTACTTTGAAAGGGAGAGGGCACCTCAGGATGATTAGGTATGCGTGTGCCAAGTCACAGTACTTTATAGTGACAGCCGTTCTTCAGGAAATACAGGAGGCCATGGGTGGTAGGTTCTCCGTGCCGCCATTTCAGAGTTGGATGACAAAGGCAGTCAGTCCTTCAGTCATCAAGATCTGTTGACCAGAGCACTTGATCAAGCACCAGGGCTGATTCAGTGATACCAACAATTCCAGTGCTGTTCTGAACAAACTGACATCCTGGCCGGGGCTGCTTATCAACCCAATTGCCTTCCATTCCTTCCATGAGGGCTGTCTGCTTTAGCCTCTCCTGAATTCACTCTTTTGATTTCCATCCCTTGGAACATCTTGCCCTTGCTCCTTTAACACTTAAAATTTAATAAACGTGATTATGAAAGTGAATGATTACTTGGAGCAAGGCACTGTGGTGGAGCAGGATGGAAAGCTACTGAGAAAAATAAATACTTACTCAGCCAAGTTGTCGAGGCTGTAAAAATGCTTAAGCCACAGTTCCTGCTCTAGAGGAACTTAAGTTCACTAGGGGGGTAAAACAAATAAATAACTTTCAAAACTTGGCAAAGAGAATAGCCAAGGAAAGGCAGGTATAAAGCAAGCATTTTTGTTGCAGTAATTAAAACAGTTTGGTAGTGATTTAGGAATAGATACATTAGTGAAACTGAATAGTGGGCATAGAAAGAGTCCCAAACATTAAAAATAGTTACTATTTGATAATAGCCTCATTTCAAATTGGTGAGGAAAATACGGATTACTCAATAAATTACAGTGGGACACCTGTCAAGACTTCTGGAAAATAAATTAAGCTGAATCCTTACCTCACTCCTTACACCAAATTAATTCCAAATGGATATAAATGTAAAAAATTAAACCATAAATATATTAGAGAAAACACAGGCAAAAGGCTTTCCAATTTTTAAATATACAGGCTCTTCTAAGCATAAGAAACCCCTAGCAACGTTTTAATTTTTAAATTTTATTTATTTTTTAAACATCGTTATTGGAGTATAATTGCTTTACATTGTTGTGTTAGTTGCTGCTGTATAACAAATCAGCTATACGTATACATATATCCCCATATCCGCTCCCTCTTGCGTCTCCCTCCCACCCTCCCTATCCCACGGCTTCAGGTGGTCACAAAGCACCGAGCTGATCTCCCTGTGCTATGCTGCTGCTTCCCACTAGCTATCTATTTTACATTTGGTAGTGTGTATATGTCCATGCCACTCTCTCACTGTGGCCCAGCTTACCACCCCCCCATGTCAAGTCCATTCTCTACGTCTGCATCTAGGTTCTACCTGTCCTGCCTCTAGGTTCTTCAGAACCTTTTTTTTTTTTTTTAGATTCCATATATTTGTGTTAGCATATGGTATTTGTTTTTCTCGTTCTGACTTACTTCATTCTGTATGACAGACTCTAGGTCCATCCACCTCACTACAAATAACTCAATTTCATTTCTTTTTATGGCTGAGTAATATTCCATTGTATATATGAGCCACATCTTCTTTATCCATTCATCTGTCGATGGACACTTAGGTTGTTTCCTGGCTATTGTAAATAGTGCTGCAGTGAACATTGTGGTACATGACTGTTTGAATATTATGGTTTTCTTAGGGTATATGCCCAGTAGTGGGATTGCTGGGTCATATGGTAGTTCTATTTTTAGTTTTTTAAGGAACCTCCTTACTGTTCTCCATAGTGGCTGTATCAATTTACATTCCCACCAGCAGTGCAAGAGGGTTCCCTTTTCTCCACACCCTCTACAGCATTTATTATTTGTAGATTTTTTGATGATGGCCATTCTGACCAGTGTGAGGTGATACCTCGCTGTAGTTTTGATTTCCTAGCAACCTTTTTAAAAGGGTGATTTTTCACTTCATAAAAATCTAAAACACACCATAAACAAAGTCAAAGACCAATGACAATGGGTAAAATATTTGGATTACATATGACAAATAAAGGGCTGACATTCATAATATCCAAAGAACTCTTACAAGTCAATAGAAAGGTAAAGAACTCAGTAGAAGGATAAAAAGAGACATGAATTGGGATTTCATAATAGACGAATTATTGATATAAATGGCCAATAGGCAAATAAAAAATATACTTCAATAATAAAAGAAATGCAAATTAGCACTTTCTTTTTGCCTATTTGGTTGAAAATACATATATATATATTTTTTTTAGACTTTAGTTTTTACATCTTTATTGGAGTATAATTGCTTTACAATGGTGTGTTAGTTTCTGCTTTATAACAAAGTGAATCAGTTATACATATACATATGTCCCCATACCTCTTCCCTCTTGCGTCTCCCTCCCGCCCACCCTACCCATCCCACCCCTCTAGGTGCTCACAAAACACCTAGCTGATCTCGCTGTGCTATGCGGCTGCTTCCCACTAGCTATCTATTTTATGTTTGGTAGTGTATACATGTCCATGCCACTCTCTCACCCCATCACAGCTCACCCCTCCCCCTCCCCATATCCCCAAGTCCATTACCTAGTAGGTCTGTGTCTTTATTCCCATCTTACCCCTAGGTTATTCATGACATTTTTTTTTCGTAGATTCCATATATATGTGTTAGCATATGGTATTTGTCTTTCTCTTTCTGACTTACTACACTCTGTATGACAGACTCTAGGTCCATCCACGTCATTACAAATGACTCAATTTTGTTTCTCTTTATGGCTGAGTAATATTCCATTGTATATATGTGACACATGTTCTTTATCCATTCATCCGATGATGGACACTTAGGTTGTTTCCATCTCCTGGCTATTGTAAATAGAGCTGCAATGCACATTTTGGTACATGACTCTTTTTGAATTATGGTTTTCTCAGGGTATATGCCCAGTAGTGGGATTCCTGGGTCATATGGTAGTTCTAGTTGGAGTTTTCTAAGGAACCTCCATACTGTTCTCCATAGTGGCTGTACCAATTCACATTCCCACCAGCAGTGCAAGAGTGTTCCCTTTTCTCCACACCCTCTCCAGCATTTATTGTTTCTAGATTTTTTGATGATGGCCATTCTGACCGGTATGAGATGATATCTCACTGTAGTTTTGATTTGCATGTCTCTAATGATTAATGATGTTGAGCATTCTTTCATGTGTTTGTTGGCAGTTTATATATCTTCTTTGGAGAAATGTCTATATAGGTCTTCTGCCCATTTTTGGATTGGGTTGTTTGTTTTTTTGGTATTGAGCTGCTTATAAATTTTGGAGATTAATCCTTTATCATTTGCTTCATTTGCAAATATTTTCTCCCATTCTGAGGGTTGTCTTTTGGTCTTGCTTATGGTTTCCTTTGCTGTGCAAAAGCTTTGAAGTTTCATTAGGTCCCATTTGTTTATTTTTTTTTAATTTTTATTTTATTTATTTATATTTTTTGCGGTACGTGGGCCTCTCACTGCTGTGGCCTCTCCCATTGGTGAGCACAGGCTCCGGACGCACAGGCTCAGCGGCCATGGCTCACGGGCCCAGCTGCTCTGCGGCATGTGGGGTCTTCCCAGACCGGGGCACGAACCGGTGTCCCCTGCATCAGCAGGTGGACTCTCAACCACTGCACCACCAGGGAAGCCCCCATTTTTAAATTTTTGTTTTTATTTCCATTTCTCTAGGAGGTGTGTCAAAAAGGATCTTGCTGTGATTTATGTCATAGAGTGTTCTGCCTATGTTTTCCTCTAAGAGTTTGATAGTTTCTGGCCTTACATTTAGGTCTATAATCCATTTTGAGCTTATTTTTGTGTATGGTGTTAGGGAGTATTCTAATCTCATACTTTTATATGTACCTGTCCAGTTTTCCCAGCACCACTTATTGAAGAGGCTGTCCTTTCTCCACAGTACATTCCTGCCTCCTTTATCAAAGATAAGGTAACCATATGTGCGTGGGTTTATCTCTGGGCTTTCTATCCTGTTCCATTGATCTATCTTTCTGTTTTTGTGCCAGTACCATACTGTCTTGATTACTGTACCTTTGTAGTATAGTCTGAAGTCAGGGAACCTGATTCCTCCAGCTCCGTTCTTCGTTCTCAAGATTGCTTTGGCTATTCGGGGTCTTTTGTGTTTCCATACAAATTGTGAAATTTTTTGTTCTAGTTCTGTGCAAAATGCCAGTGGTAGTTTGATAGGGATTGCATTGAATCTGTAGATTGCTTAGGGTGGTAGAGTCATTTTCACAATGTTGATTCTTCCAATCCAAGAACATGGTATATCTCTCCATCTATTTGTATCATCTTTAATTTCTTTCATCAGTGTCTTATAATTTTCTGCATACAGGTCTTTTGTCTCCTTAGGTAGGTTTATTCCTAGATATTTTATTCTTTTTCTTGCAGTGGTAAATGGGAGTGTTTTCTTGGTCTCACTTTCAGATTTTTCATCATTAGTGTATAGGAATGCAAGAGATTTCTGTGCATTAATTTTGTATCCTGCTACTTTACCAAATTCATTGATTAGCTCTAGTATTTTTCTGGTAGCATCTTTAGGATTCTCTATGTACAGTATCCTGTCATCTGCAAACAGTGACAGCTTTACTTCTTTTCTGATTTGGATTCCTTTTATTTCCTTTGATTCTCTGATTGCTGTGGCTAAAACTTCCAAAACTATGTTGAATAAGAGTGGTGAGAGTGGGCAACCTTGTCTTGTTCCTGATCTTAGTGGAAATGCTTTCAGTTTTTCACCATTGAGGATGATGTTGGCTGTGGGTTTGTCATATATGGCCTTTATTATGTTGAGGAAAGTTCCCTCTATGCCTACTTTCTGCAGGGTTTTTATCATAAATGAGTGTTGAATTTTGTCAAAAGCTTTCTCTGCATCTATTGAGATGATCATATGGTTTTTCTCCTTCAATATGTTAATATGGTGTATCATATTGATTGATTTGCATATATTGAAGAATCCTTGCATTCCTGCGATAAACCCCACTTGATCATGGTGTATGATCCTTTTAATGTGCTGTTGGATTCTGTTTGCTAGTATTTTGTTGAGGATTTTTGCATCTATGTTCATCAGTGATATTGGCCTGTAGTTTTCTTTCTTTGTGATATCCTTTTCTGGTTTTGGTATCAAGGTGATGGGGGCCTCGTAGAATGAGTTTGGGAGTGTTCCTCCCTCTGCTATATTCTGGAAGAGTTTGAGAAGGATAGGTGTTAGCTCTTCTCTAAATGTTTGATAGAATTTGCCTGTGAAGCCATCTGGTCCTGGGCTTTTGTTTGTTGGAAGATTTTTAATCACAGTTTCAATTTCAGTGCTTGTGATTGGTCTGTTCATATTTTCTATTTCTTCCTGATTCAGTCTTGGCAGGTTGTGCATTTCTAAGAATTTGTCCATTTCTTCCAAGTTGTCCATTTTATTGGCATAGTGTTGCTTATAGTAATGTCCTATGATCTTTTGTATTTCTGCAGTGTCAGTTGTTACTTCTCCTTTTTCATTTCTAATTCTATTGATTTGAGTCTTCTCCCTTTTGTTCTTGATGAGTCTGGCTAATGGTTTATCAATTTTGTTTATCTTCTCAAAGAACCAGCTTTTCGTTTTATTGATCTTTGCTATTGTTTCCTTCATTTCTTTTTCATTTATTTCTGATCTGATCTTTATGATTTCTTTCCTTCTGCTAACTTTGGGGTTTTTTGTTCTTCTTTCTCTAATTGCTTTAGGTGCAAAGTTAGGTTGTTTATTCTAGATGTTTCCTGTTTCTTAAGGTAGGATTGTATTGCTATAAACTTCCCTCTTAGAACTGCTTTTGCTGCATCCCATAGGTTTTGGGTTATCGTGTCTCCATTATCATTTGATTCTAGGTATTTTTTGATTTCCCCTTTGATTTCTTCAGTGATCACTTCGTTATTAAGTAGTGTATTGTTTAGCCTCCATGTGTTTATATTTTTTACAGATCTTTTCCTGTAATTGCTATCTAGTCTCATAGCGTTGTGGTCGGAAAAGATACTTGATACAATTTCAATTTTCTTAAATTTACCAATGCTTGATTTGTGACCCAGGATATGATCTAGCCTGGAGAATGTTCCATGAGCAGTTGAGAAAAATGTGTATTCTGTTGTTTTTGGATGGAATGTCCTATAAATATCAATTAAGTCCATCTTGTTTAATGTATCATTTAAAGGTTGTGTTTCCTTATTTATTTTCATTTTGGATGATCTGTCCATGGGTGAAAGTGGGGTGTTAAAGTCCCCTATATGAATGTGTTACTGTTGATTTCACCTTTTATGGCTGTTAGTATTTGCCTTATGTATTGACGTGCTCCTATGTTGGGTGCATAAATATTTACAATTGTTATATCTTCTTCTTGGATCGATCCCTTGATCATTATGTAGTGTCCTTCTTTGTCTGTTGTAATATTCTTTATTTTAAAGTCTATTTTGTCTGATATGAGAATTGCTACTCCAACTTTCTTTTGATTTCCATTTGCATGGAATATCTTTTTCCATCCCCTCACTTTCAGTCTGTATGTTTCCCTAGGTCTGAAGTGGGTTTGTTGTAGACAGCATATATATGGGTCTTGTTTTTGTATCCATTCAGCCAGTCTGTGTCTTTTGGTGGGAGCATTTAGTCCATTTACATTTTTTTTTTTTTTTTTTGCTGTACACGGGCCTCTCACTGTTGCGGCCTCTCCCATTGCAGAGCACAAGCTCTGGACGCGCAGGCTCAGCGGCCATGGCTCACGGGCCCAGCCGCTCTGAAGCATGTGGGATCTTCCCAGATCGGGGCACGAACCCATGTCCCCTGCATCGGCAGGCGGACTCTCAACCACTGCGCCACCAGGGAAGCCCTAGTCCATTTACATTTAAGGAAATTATCGATATGTAAGTTCCTATTCCCATTTTCTTAATTGTTTTTGGTTTGTTATTGTAGGTCTTTTCCTTCTCTTGTGTTTCTTGCCTAGAGAAGTTCCTTTAGCATTTGTTGTAAAGCTGGTTTGGTGGTGCTGAACTCTCTCAGCTTTTGCTTGTCTCTAAAGGTTTTAATTTCTCCATCAAATCTGAATGAGATCCTTGCTGGGTAGAGTAATCTTGGTTGTAGGTTTTTCTCCTTCATCACTTTAAATATGTTCTGTCACTCCCTTCTGCTTGCAGAGTTTCTGCTGAAAGATCAGCTGTTAACCTTATGGGGATTCCCTTGTGTGTTATTTGTTGTTTTTCCCTTGCTGCTTTTCACATGTTTTCTTTGTATTTAATTTTTGTTAGCTTGATTAATACGTGTCTTGGCATGTTTCTCCTTGGTTTTATCCCTTATGGGACTCTCTGTGCTTCCTGGAGTTGATTAACTATTTCTTTTCCCATATTAGGGAAGTTTTCAACTATAATCTCTTCAAATATTTTCTCAGTCCCTTTCTTTTTCTCTTTTTCTTCTGGGACCCCTACAATTCTAATGTTGGTGCTTTTAATGTTGTCCCAGAGGTCTCTGAGACTGTCCTCAGTTCTTTTCATTCTTTTTTCTTTATTCTGCTCTGCAGTAATTATTTCCACTATTTTTTCTTCCAGGTCACTTATCCGTTCTTCTGCCTCCGTTGTTCTGCTATTGATCCCTTCTACAGTATTTTTAATTTCATTTATTGTGTTGTTCATCGTTGCTTGTTTCCTCTTTAGTTCTTCTAGGTCCTTGTTAAATGTTTCTTGCGTTTTCTCTATTCTATTTCCAAGATTTTGGTCATCTTTACTATCATTATTCTGAATTCTTTTTTAGGTACACTGCCTATTTCCTCTTCATTTGTTAGGTCTGGTGGATTTTTATCTTGCTCCTTCATCTTCTGTGTGTTTTTATGTCTTCTCATTTTGCTTATCTTAGTGTGTTTGGGGTCTCCTTTTTGCAGGCTGCAGGTTCGTAGTTCCCGTTGTTTTTGGTGTCTGTCCCCAGTGGCTAAAGTTGCTTCAGTGGGTTGTGTAGGCTTCCTGGTGGAGGAGACTAGTGCCTGTGTTCTGGTGGTTGAGGCTGGGTCTTGTCTTTCTGGTTGGTAGGTCTATGTCTGGTGGTGTGTTTTGGGGTGTCTGTGGCCTTATTATGATTTTAGGCAGCCTCTCTGCTAATGGGTGGGGTTGTGTTCCTGTCTTGCTTGTTGTTTGGCATAGGTTGTCAAGCACTGTAGCTTGCTGAGTGAAGTCATTGAGTGAAGCTGGGTGTTGGTGTTGAGGTGGAGGTCTCTGGGAGATTTTTGCCGTGTGATATTACGTGGAGCTGGGAGGTCTCTTGTGGACCAGTGTCCTGAAGTTGGTTGTCCCACGTCAGAGGCACAGCAGTGACTCCTGGCTGCAATAGCAAGCACCTTTCATCCACACGGCTCAGAATAAAAGGGAGAAAAATAAGAAAGGAAGAAAGGAAGAAAGGAAGAAAGGAGGGAGGGAGGGAGGGAGGAGAAAGAAAGAAAAAATAAAGTAAGATAAAATAAAATAAAGTTATTAAAATAAAAAATAATTATTAAGAAAAAAATGTTTTTAAGTAAAAAACAAAAAGAACGGACGGACCGAACCCTAGGACAAATGGTGAAAGCAAAGCTATACAGACAAAATCTCACACAGAAGCATACACATACACGCTCACAAAAAGAGGAAAAGGGGAAAAAATAATATATCTTGCTCTCAAAGCCCACCTCCTCAATTTGGGATGATTCATTGTCCATTCAGGTATTTCACCGATGCAGGGTACATCAAGTTGATTGTGGAGATTTAATCCGCTGCTCCTGAGGCTGCTGGGAAAGATTTCCCTTTTCCCTTCTTTGTTCGCACGGCTCCCGGGGTTCAGCTTTGGATTTGGCCCCGCCTCTGCGTGTAGGTCGCAGGAGGGGGTCTGTTCTTCGCTCAGACAGGACGGGGTTAAAGGAGCAGCTGATTCGGGGGCTCTGCCTCACTCAGGCCGGGGGAGGGATGGTTACGGATGCAGGGCGAGCCTGCGGCGGCAGAGGCCAGCATGACGTTGCACCAGCCTGAGGCGCGCCATGCGTTCTCCCAGGGAAGTTGTCCCTGTATCCCGGACCCTGGCAGTGGTGGGCTGCACAGGCTCCTGGGAGGGGAGGTGTGGATAGTGACCTGTGCTCGCACACAGGCTTCTTGGTGGCGGTAGCAGCAGCCTTAGCATCTCATGCCCGTCTCTGGGGTCCACGTTGATAGCCGCGGCTCACACCCGTCTCTGGAGCTCCTTTAAGCAGCGCTCTTAATCCCCTCTCCTCGCGCACCAGGAAAAAAAGAGGGAAAAAAAAAGTCTCTTTCCTCTTTGGCAGGTCCAGACTTTTCCCCGGACTCCCTCCCGGCTAGCCGTGGCACACTAACTCCCTGCAGGCTGTGTTCATGCCGCCAACCCCAGTCTTCTCCCTGCACTCCGACCGAAGCCCGAGCCTCAGCTCCCAGCCCCGCCCGCCCCGGCGGGTGAGCAGACAAGCCTCTTGGGCTGTTGAGTGCCGGTCAGCCCTGATCCTCTGTACGGGAGTCTCTCCGCTTTGCCCTCCGCACCCTGTGGGTGCACTCTCCTCTGCGGCTCCGAAGCTTTCCCCCTCTGCCACCAGCAGTCTCCGCCCCCAAAGGGGCTTCCTAGTGTATGGAAACCTTTCCTCCTCCACAGCTCCCTCCCACTGGTGCAGGTCCCGTCCCTATTCTTTTGTCTCTGTTCATTCTTTTTTCTTTTACCCTACCCAGGTACGTGGGGAGTTTCTTGCCTTTTGGGAGGTCTGAGGTCTTCTGCCAGCATTCAGTGGGTGTCCTGTAGGAGTTGTTCCACGTATAGATGTATTTCTGATGTATCTGTGGGGAGGAAGGTGATCTCTGTGTCTTACTCTTCCGCCATCTTCCCCCTCTCCCCAGATATTGAATTTTATCAAATGCTTTTTCTGTATCTATTGAAATGATCATGTGGCTTTTGTCTTTTCTTTTGTTGATGTGGTGTATTACATTGATTTGCGTATGTTGAACCATCCTTGTGATCCTGGGATGAATCCAACTTGGTCGTGGTGTATACTCTTTTTTATGAGTTGTTGGATTCAGTTTGCTAATATTTTGTTGAGAATTTTTGCATCTATATTGATTACAGATATTGCCCTGTAATTTTCTTTTTTGGTGGTGGCTTTGTCTGGTTTTGGTATCAGGGTGGTGGTAGCTTCATAGAATGTCCTTGGGAGTATTCATTCCTCTTCAATCTTTTGGAAGAGTTTGAGAAGGATCAGTATAAGTTCATCTTTGTATGTTTGGTAGAATTCACCTGTAAAGCCATCAGGCCCTGGACTTTTGTTTGTAGGGATTTTTTTTTTTTTTTTTACAGATTCTATTTCACTTCTAGTAATCCATCTGTTCAAGTTATCTACTTCTTGATTCAGTTTTGGTGGGCTGTATGTTTCTAGAAAGTTGTTCATTCTTGTAGGTTGTAGAATTTGTTGGCATATAATTATTTATAGTATTCTCTTATGTTTTTTTGTATTTCTGCAGTATCAGTTGTGATTTCTCCTCTTTCATTTCTTATTTTGTTTATTTGGGTCTTCTCGCTTTTCTTCTTGGTGAGCCTGGCCAGAGGTTTGTCAAGTTTGTTTCCCTTTCAAAGAACCAGCTCTTGGTTTTATTGGGTTTTTTTTCTATTGTTTTTTAATCTCTATTTTACTTATTTCCTTCTGATATTTATTATCTCCTTCCTCCTGCTGACTTTGGGTTTTGTTTGTTCTTCTTTTTCTAATTCTTTTAGGTGCTGTGTTAGGTTGTTTGTTTGAGATTTTTTTGTTTCTTAAAGAAGGCCTGTATCACTATAAACTTCCCTTTAAGAACTGCTTTCGCTTCATCCCACAGATTTTGTATGGCTGTGTTTTCATTGTCATTTGCCTCAAGGTATTTTTTAATTTATTATTTGATTTCATCATTGACAGCATGGTTTTAGACTCACAGAAAAACTGCAGATGGTACAGAGAGTTCCCACATACCACCACACCCAGTTTCCCCTATTATTAACATCTTATATTTGTATGGCACATTTGTCAAAATTAATAAGCCAATGTGGATACACTGTCATTAACTACTAAAGACCATACTCTATTTAGGTTTCATTAGGGTTTATATAATGTCCTTTTTCCTGTTCCAGGATCCTATCCAGGATACCACATTACAATTTAGTCATCACATCTCCTTAGTCTCCCTTTGGCTGGGACAGTTTCTCAGACTTCTCTTGGTTTTGATGACCTTAACAGTTTCAAGGAGTGCTGGTTGGATATTTTGTAGAATGTCCCTCAACTTGGATCTGTCTGATGTCTTCCTCACGATTAGACTGGGGTTATAGTTTTGAGGAGGAAGATCACAGAAGTTAACTGTCATTTTCCTTACATCAGATCAAGGGCACATGCTATCAACAGGATTTATCACTGTTGATGTTGACCTTGATCTGGAGCCTCAGCTAGGGTAGCTGGAGAAGGAGGATGGATTTATGAAATGTTACACAGGGAGGGTTTTCAGAACTTGACATTGACTTAGATCTGGGGAGGGTGGTTGGAGTACAAAGAAAGGGAGAGGGAGGCTCTGATGGTGGTGGCCTGTGCCTTCCTACAGGAGCCTCCCTACATACCCAGCCAGACCCTGGTAAGAGGGCAGGGAGGAGTGTCGGGCCAGGGAGGCCCAGGGAATACATCTGGGCATCTCTGCTCAGGCCTGGGCCGAGGGCGGGGGCTTTTCTGTCTTGCTGTGGTCTGGGTTGCTGGCTTCTTAGACATGGGGCTTATCCAAGGAGATCATTTACACTCCCTGCAGCAGCATCCCCTTCCTGAAAAAACATAGGAGGGCAGCTTGGAAAAGCACGAATGTGATAACTGAAACCACATTCACCCTGGCTGGGTAAACACTGCCTGGGAGTCAGACATTGTTTTCCCCAGCTTTCTTAGGTGCCAGAACCTGTGGGGAGGTGATTTCTCTCATGACAGCCACACCCCAGGTCATTCTTTATTAGTCACAGCACATGCTTCTCTCTGCTTAGTTATGTTCCTCTGACGTTCTGCACGTCCCACCATCCAGCTGTAAGTGTTTACCCCTCCCTAGGGCTAGCTGGACTGAACAGCCTCTCGTGCAACTTGTTCTAAAGGAGCAGCTGGGAATCGGGTTTAAATTGTGACTTTTCAGCACAACTGAGTTAAAAGTCCCGTAGACACTTTCGTTTAATGGGTGTCAGGGAGAACAAGCAACCCAGGGAGGAAAAAAGGAATTCTAGGTGTGTTTCACTTAAATCAGAAGTTTCGTCTGCTTCCTTCAGAAGTCACTGGTATCTGAGTGATATATATTTTTTTAATGGAAGAGCATCCTGTTTGGAGATGGTGCTTTCAGTGGATCATTTGGGCTCTTAAGGAACAAAACTACAACCGGTTCTTTAAGGGGGGTGGGAGTGGCGTTCTTAAAACAACTGTCCCTAGGCCTAAAACGCTCTTAGAATGTCACTATCAAGATCAGTGTCACGTGATTGAGGCAAAGGCTTTCATCCTTTCCTACACAGCTATTTAACCCTTTATTAGTGTTAAGGACAGCCATAGGATAAGAAATAATCTGCACTTTCAAACAGGCTCTGTTATCAAAAGGCTTCTCTTCCTGATGCTACACACCCAGGGCTCCCATCCTGTCCTCCCAGCATGGCAGTTATCCCCACTTGATAAAGAGGAAACAGAGGCTCAGGGAAGTTGAGTAACTTGCCCCAAATCGTAGTCCTTGGCAACTTGAGCCTAGGTGTGAGTGACTGCAAAGCCCGTAATCTTGACCACAACATTGAGCTGCTCCCAAAGAGGGCAACACCCGTAAAAGTGGCCTCAGCAGAGGCTGGGGAGAGCAGGCCCTCGCAGATGGGAGTTGGCTTCGTTTTCCATGGCCACCTTTACCATTCACTTGCTGTGTGACATTCAGTAGCTTACTGAAATGTTTGGTATCGTATGTGGCACACTTGTGGAGCACGGGACCCTCTCTCTGGGGTTCTCCGGTCACCTGGTGTTTCCCCAGCAAGCACCAGCATGCCATATTTTAGGGAGGCTAAAGATTGAAAGAGGAACTTGCAAAGCACAGGCCCCAGCAACACCACACTCAGGGAAGCCCCAGCCCAGACCGCTGGCAGCCCTGGTGTGCCAGAGGCACCCACTCCTGCCATAGGGTGCAGTTAGAATAGAGGGGGCTCAGGAAGCCGGTTCTGTCCTCTGTTGGGACCAAAGGTTCTGGGCAAGCGAGCCTAGCTTTACCCAAGACATGCCCTCCAGGCCCACCCCTTCCATAACTTTCATACCACTTCCGCTGCAAGGTTGTTAACTATTTTATTTTTTTCTTTTTACTACTGTTTATTTTGCTGTATTCTCTTTACAAAATTGATATTTTGTGTTCAAATGTTTAATTTCAAAAAAAATTAGAAGACCAAAGCAACTTAGGCTATATAACAAAATTGCCTCACACTGGTACAGTTTCATATTTTTCAAAGCACTTCCTCATTATTGAATTTTGTCTCACAACAAATCTAGTTATTATTTCCCTTTTGATATATGAGGGAAACAAGGCACCAAGAGGTTAAGTGACTTTTTTTTAACATCTTTATTGGAGTATAATTGCTTTACAATGGTGTGTTAGTTTCTGCTTTACAACAAAGTGAATCAGCTATACATATACATACATCCCTGTATCTCCTCCCTCTTGCGTCTCCCTCTCACCCTCCCTATCCCACCCCTCTACTATTTTAAATTTGAATATGCAGAAAATACAAATGAAAAAGTAATTATCAAAAGTTATCAAATATATTTTTTGAATCTATTAAAAAAAAGTAATGATCACCCATGTTCCTGCAACCCAGAATTAGCCAGTGTTGACATATTTGCTTGTGGTTTTATTTTACATGTCCATAGCTTAAAAAAGCACAAACCTACAGGATATATAAGCACATTGTTCTCTGAGACAATTAGTACAATATGGAATAGAATAAATCCCTAATAACCACCATTTCAAATCCTAATCCCTCTACCTCCATCCAGAGGTACCTTTAAGTTTGTGGGTATTCATCCAGCATTAAAAAAAACACACACATATATAAAATATACAGAATTTTTTGTGTGTCTGCTTTCTTTATATAAATGGCATCATATTGTGTGTATCATTTTGCAACTTACTGTTTTTCATACAGTATATTTTGGAGACATCCAGAGATATCCATTTTGATACACATAAATGTAATTTATTTCTTTTAATGGCTTTAGTAGTACTCCATTTTATGAATGTACCACATTTTAATCATGAATAAATGCATTTGAATTTTTAATATTTTGCTATTATGAACGATATTAAAATAGACCCTTGTACTTAGGACTACCACGCCACACAGCTCTGGAAAGTTCCATTCACATCTATGTGTATGTGACTTCTGGAGTTGTGCAGTACACATCCTGCCTTGCTGTACTTGGCCCTGCCTGGGTCTCCTTCATTCGTTGTGTTGACAATATTTATCGAGCGCCTAGTGAATGCATAGCATTATTAAAGGACTTTTCTTGTATTAATGTATTCAGTTCTCTTAAAAGTCCTAAAAAGTACTGTTTTCACCATTCTCATTTTTCCAACGAGGAAAATGAAGTGGGGCAGTGGGGACCGTCAGTCACCTGGGTAAGGTCACATGTAAGCTGTAAGCGGCAGAACTGGCATGGTGACAGCCTGGCTCCTGAGCCTGGGTGCTGAACCATTGCATTAAGTCTCCCTTATGTTTAACTCTCTGCTTAATTGGTGTTCCCCTCTCAACTGTGAACCCTTGACGGCAGGGACCATGGGAGCCACTTTGCATCTCCAGTTCCCAGATGTGCTGACCTCCATTAGGGGCGCAATAATGTTCTGTTAATCACTTCATTCTTCAGTGCTCCTTTCCTAATTAACGTTTCCTCTTCCCTTCCTCATCTATCTCTTTCCCTTCGTGAGCATGCTTCTCCTGTCGCCCTCCCCATAACATGACTACCCTCTTGCACAGGCTTTGAAAAAGGACACAGGCACGTCCCAGCTGCATGAAGAGGAGAGCTTTATAACGCGCCTTAATTTGGGAAAGGCTCTTTTACCAAAGGGCAAAGAAGGACTTGGAATTTTTTCTGCCCTTAGGGGGCCCAGTCTTGCGACTCTGTAAATCTACAGCGGAACAGGAGGCCCTGCTCTGTTCACACGTTCAGTCGAGAGTACTTCTAATTCCGTCCTTCAGCCGGCAGGCACGTAGGCAACTTCCTCGTATAAAGTCAGTTGTTGTAACTAAACAGGTGCAGATTTGAGGAAATGCAGGCCGACTCGAGTAAGTTCCCGCTGCATGTGACATTACATTGATAAGGGACTTCTCTCCCTTAATTTATTGGCCTCAGCCTCCCCTGTCTGGCCTGGACTCGACCCCCTGCAGCTGGAGCCCAGAGCCCCCTTCTCCATCTACCTCCTGACCGCTGGGCGAGGGCGAGGGCGAGGGACCACCGGGTCGGGCCAAAGGTGCGGCTCCAAGTGGGAAAGCACACAGGGACAAGGGCAAAGTCGAGTTCCCGTGGAGGACCCGGCCAGGGAAAGGCGAGCCCACTCCCGCATGGCTTTCAAGCCCAGGTGCCCCTCCCGCCTGCCCACACCGGGTGCCCACGGCGAGGAGCGCCGGGCGTCCTGAGCCGGCGGTACGTGCAGGCGGGCGGCGCGGGCCAGGGCACCCACCCGGGTTTGGGCTGCGGTCGAACGCGCTGACTCACGCTCTCACTACGTGAGCGGCGGGCGGGGCTAGGCAGGGTAGTGCGCCAGGCGGGGGTAGCCGCCCGCCCGCGCGGTTATTTATTTATTCGGGGGCAGCTGCGCGCGCAAGCGCCCTGCGCCCCGAGTCAGCCCAGTCGCCGACACTTCATCCCCCGCCCGGCAGCTCGCTGGCGATTTTGAGCATCTTTACGACTTGATGGCTGCTGAGGGGCTGTGATCTTTGATCCCCTGCGATAGCACCGGGGATTTCTGCTAGGCAGGGGCAGCCAGAGTCACGTTAGGTCTGCACTGGCGCACGGGCGCTTCGGGCTAGCCTCTCCTTGTTCCTGGGGGACTCCACGGGACCCCGGTCTCTGGGTTTGCATTTAATAGCATGTTACTTAAGGAAGGAGCCATCTCTTAGTCCACGTGCTCTCTCGCACCGTTTTTATCTCAATTGACCCCTAAACAACCCTGTGCCATGGAAAGGATGGGAAGGGCAGGTGCCCGAAGTCAAAGCTTGTGTTTAGGTATTTTATCTGTTGACAAGAGGACGATTTACCATAACTTTTTTTTTTTTTTTTTTTTACGGTGTGCGGGCCTCTCACCGTTGTGGCCTTTCCCGTTGCGGAGCACAGGCTCCAGACGCTCAGGCTCAGCGGCCATGGCGCATGGGCCAAGCCGCTCCGCGGCATGTGGGATCTTCCCAGACCGGGGCACGAACCCTTGTCCCCTGCATCGGCAGGCGGACTCTCAACCACTGCGCCACCAGGGAAGCCCTACCATAACTTTTATATATAGAAGTACTTAGCTCTTGGATAATAAATGTTAGTGTTGGTGTAGTCTACTTTAGTGACATCTGCATTCTCCTGTGTTCACTGGAAAGACAAGTTAAAGAGGGAAAAAGGGAAGGAAGAAGAGTTTGTATTAATAGGTGTGAAATCTCACTGTCTCTACAGCTATGGTGCCTCTTGGTAGATTTAACTGGACACAGCTGAGCTTACAGTAAGACTAGTGTTGGTGGAATAACTGGCCAGTCCTCCTCGACTCCACCAAGTGGGTCCTTGGATGCCTGCCATGGACCAGGGTCCTGTCAGTGTCATGGACACGACAGGGCCTGGAGCCCCTAGGCCTGCATCTGAGTCCTGATGCCCTGGTTACTGCCAGTGAGAGACTCGGGGCAGGGTCGCTGACATCTCCCAGCTTCTTCTCACGTCTCGGGGTTGCTGTGAGGCTCAAGATAAGAATGTATGTGAAGGAGTCTCCTTAACTACTGTGGCCTGTAGAAATGAGACATGGGATTTTTTTTCCTTGGTCATACAATACCAAGGGTGAGGAGTGATGGACACTGTCTACCTCTAAAAAGTCTGTGTCACTCTTGTTTGCTCCTCTTGGGGTAAACCATGGAGAGAGCAGTTTCTATAGAGTCAGTAGGAGCAAAAATGAGATTAATTCTCATGGAAATTCTGCCTTTAGACAGAGTCCTAGGTTACAGGATCTTAACTGCAAACACACAGCTAAACCATTTGTAGAGCACTTTTCAGTTTTGCCTAGTTTGGGGGGTTGTTTTTGTTATGGTTTCTTCTTTTTTTGGGAGGGGATCAGGGGCTTGCCAAACTTTCTAGATTATAAAATTAGTACATGCTGTCACAAAAACAAATAAACCAAAATATAAAGGGAAAAAACTTTCATATGAAAATTCATAACATTCATATACCAATAATATTAGCACTTCAGCTATATTTCTGTCTAGGCATTTTAAATATTCATTTAATATAATTGAGACCACAATCTGTGTTATTTCATAATATTTACCTCGCTTAAAGTTATATCATGTTTTCCCATGTTATTAAGCCTTTTATAGTCAATTTTATGAATGTAGTTTTTTCAACTGTTTCCCTATTGTTGGAAGTTTAGGTTGTTTCCATTTTCTTTTTCTTTTTTTTTTTTTTGCTAAGCAATACTCCAGTGAATATCTTTGTGTATAAATATTTGACCATTTTATTTATTATCTCCTTAGCATGGGTTTCCTGAAGTGGAATTTTTAGGTCAAATAACATAAACATTTTTGTGACGAGATCACATTGCTAAGTGGCAGTTTCCATGAGTGCAGGGACTTTATCCACCTTCCTTACTATTTCATTAGCGGTGTCCAGCATGGAGTTGGTTCTTACTGCTCACTGTTGAATCAATGAATAGAAAGAAAAATTGTCACTTACAGCAAAACTGCCTAGGAAATATCAAAACTAAAGGTTATGTTTCATCCCGACTTGTTCTAACGTGCTGAGGCTAATAAAGGACCATGAACTTTAAGGGGACCTCCCCACCCCCGCCCCAGACCTGACTGAAGACTTTTCTCACCAGTGAGAAATGGGACTTGTTTAAACCAACTGCCTACTCAGAGTGCTAGTTTTCAGTGCTTAGTTAGAATAACCACCAGGCATTCCTCCTTCCTAGCACCTCAAAACCAAAATATAAAAAAATATAAACCAAAAACACAAACAAATCTACCCCGCCACACACACTTTTTCCCCTTCAGGGAACTACTCTGCTAATTTCTCCATTGGTGTGTATTGGCTTGACTGGTAAATTAGTAGGCTCAGCTGTGATTTAAAACAGACAAATGAACCTCTGGTGATCTTGGTCTTTATTCTTTGACAGATGAGTATTGCCAAATTGAAATACATAGAATGCATAGCAGTCTGCATTCTACCATGGTTCCTAAGTGTGTTTCATTGCTCCTTTGCTAACGTTGCATATTACCATTTTCATAACCTTTGTTATTTAATGGAGTGTGATGTGAGATTCTTTTTGCCTATTAAATGAGCTAGGCTGAACTTTTTAATACAGATGTTGTGATTATCGATTTATATTGTTACTTATTTATCATTTCAGATCTTAGTGATTTAAAAAATCAATTTGTATGAACCTTTTATACACCTAAGGATATTACAGAGTAAATTCTTCATAATAGTTTTAAAGTGAAACAATGCCAGAAAGATCTTGATGCAACACATTATTTTTTCCCTTTATTTTTTAAATTGAAGTATAGTTAATTTACAATGTTGTGTTAGTTTCAATTGTACAGCAAAGTGATTCAGTTATACATACGTATATATTCTTGCAGATTTTTTTCCATTATAGATTATGCAAGATATTGAGTATAGTTCCCTGTGCTATACAGCAGGTCCTTCTTGTTTACCTATTTTATATATAGTAGTGTGTATATGTTAATCCCAAATTCCTAATATCTCTCCCGCCTACCCCCTGCCCCCTGCTATCTCCTTTGGTAAGCATAAGTTTGTTTTCTATGTCTGTGAGTCTATTTCTGTTTCGTAAATAAGTTCATTTGTATCATTTTTTTTAGATTCTACGTATAATATGGATTTTACACTTAGACATATACTATATATGGACATATGATATTTGTCTTTGTCTGACTTACTTCACTTAATATGATAATCTTTAGGTCCATCCATGTTGCTGCAAATGGCATTATTTCATTCTTTTTTATGGACAACACATTATTTTGATGTATTAAATTTTTGAAGTAATTGTATGTTTAAATCACTTATTGCTGGAGGTGTTCTTAGGTAGATTGGGTGGTTTCCAGCCACTGGAATTATCTAAGTAGCAGCTGTTTGGTCCCTTGGGAGGGACTGAAACATCTAATGAGAGGTTGGACTACTGATCTTTAGGTTCCCTTAAAACCTTGAGATTTTATTATTTCATCCCTTGTCCAAGGATATAAGGCTAACAAGGTTTTGGGGGCTAGTTTTCTTTCTATTACTCTGCAAGATCAACTGGAACCTATAAGAACCAAAGGATGATTCCCTGAGTCTATTGCCTTTATTTACACTTTTTTGAGAAAAAGCCAGAGTGGTACAAGAGTGTGAATGTGCTTTGCCTTGCAACTGTTCCCTGGACTTTTTAGGACTTTAAACATGCATTTCTACAGAAAGTTTTTACATGAAGAACGTTGATTTTGCAACCTTTTTCTAATTCAACTTTTGTTCTCTTCTATGTAAAAAAATCTATAAACATATTTTACATATTTATTCTTTAATAAATATTCTTTATTATTATACATTATTACATGTTTACATATACATAACTATGCATGATTGTGGATAGAAACCATGTGTACTGTATTTGATGGGTAATTTAGGGAATTGTTTTAAAAAGGTGATTGCTTATGAGGTCTTCAGTTACGTGCCAACTTTGTAACTACCTCCAACATAAAAATCAGCTTCGCTGGGATGTCTGTGTGGATTTCTATTGTGGTTGTACTTGATTGCTGAGTCCTGACACAGCCTAAATGGCATAGATCTCACGTATGCATTTATTATATAATCTGAGAGCCATATGTGTTCTGACAGCTCTTGTATTTCCCTTACTGGAATGCTCATTACCATTGTAACTGCATATTTAGTTGCCAGTCTTCCCTTTAGATTACAGATTTTGGGGGGGAAGGGAACACGTAAGACTTGATCCTGTTACATCCCTAGCACTTAGTTTATAGTCTATGAAATCTATAAAATTTTGGCATTCTATAAAGTCTTTGTTGAATTGCACTTAAATGTAATGAATTACATGTAAAAGCTAGACATGAAAACGTGCAAGAGGTTATGGATTTGGCATGTGTTGGGAAAGCTGGCTGAGTGCATTTTGGGCACGCATTGGGCCATAGTTAGGAGGAAGCAAAACGATTTGTGCACCTACTAGGAGCTGGGCACTCAGCTGGCACGTCGCCTGCGTTACTTTATTTAATCCTCACAAGTACTCTTCCAGGGTGTTTTGGTTTTTATTTTTTACAGAAGAGGATTCCATGGTTTAGAGAGGTCAATTTACTTTGTCAATGAGTAAATGGCAGAACTGGAATTTGCTCCGAGTTCATGCTGGCTTGAAAATCCAGGCTCTTTTCTGTTGACCAGGCTGACTGCAGTAAGCAGCCCAGCTGCACTGGGGTAGAGTGGGGACGTGCGGGGGAAGGTGTGTTGATTTAGAAAGGACTTGCTTCCAACATCCTAGGTGAATTTTGTCTTAGAACCTCTCCTTTCCACAGGCTTTGTTTCTCCTTCTCCACGCCTTCTACCTCAGCTCTCCTCACTCACTCAAGAGCCCAGTGCTTTCATGATACCCCCCACCCCCTTCTGACCTTCTCTTGTGAACAAGCCACATCCTCTTTCCTGCCCCCGTCCAGCTCTAGTATTCCCCTTCCATTTAATCTGATAAATTCTTCTGGAAAAAGAATGGGACAATTGTTATAATGCTTCCCCTCCTCCTCATGTGCTCTGTTAAATACAGATGCTAGTTGTAGGGATTTTAAAGTTGGCAGGGAGACATTTGGACAAAAGGATATTTTGTCTCTCCAAATAAAACCATAGGAGGCCGTCACTTACTCTCTGAGCAGGACACAAAGGGCCCTCAGATCTCAGGGACAAGAATAAGAACTAACATTTCATTCGTTCAATAAATCCACTTGAAGGCCTACCTGTACTATTGTTCTCACTGCTACACCTGTATTAACTCTCTTCATCCTCCTAACATCCCAATGAGGTAGGTGCTAATGTTGCCCATACAGTTGGTGAGAGGAGAGTTGAGATTAGAACTCTCCAGATTTCACCCTAGAGCCCCAGGACACTCAGAGCAGTGGGAGGAGGTGGGGAGGCAGGGGGAGAAGGCAAGGGAGACGGGAAGGTGGGAAAGAGGGCAAAAGAAAAAAAGAAGCTGTTTTTTTAAGAGAACATATATTGTTTATAGTATGTTTTTCATTAATTAACTCCTACATTGTGGGCCAGGTTCTGTAAATTTTTTTAATTGAACTATAGTTGATTTACAGTGTTGTGTTAATTTCTGCTGTACATCAAAGTGATTCAGTTATACTTGTATATACTTTCCTTATTAGATTCTTTTCCATTATGGTTTATCCCAGGATATTGAATATAGTTCCGTGCACTATACAGCAGGACCTTGTTGTTTATCCATTCTGTATATAATAGTTTGCATCTGCTAACCCCCAAATCCCACTCCATCCCTCCCCCACCCCCTCTCCCCCTTGGCAACCACAAGTCTGTTCTCTATGTCTGTGAGTTTGTTTCTGTTTCATTGATAGGTTCATTTGTGTCATACTTTTTATATATGTTAATACTTGTTTCTCTTTTTATTTTTTTAATTTTATATTGGAGTACAGTTAACAACCTTGTGTTAGTTTCAGTTGTACAGCAAAGTGATTCAGTTATACATATACATGTATCTATTCTTTTTCAAATACTTTTCCCATTTAGGTTACTACAAAATATTGAGCAGGGTTCCCTGTGCTATACAGTAGGTCCTTGTTGGTTATCTATTTTAAATATAGCAGTGTGCAATGTCAATCCCAAACCCCCAATTTATCCCTCACCCCCAGACTTTCCCCCCTGATAACCATAAGTTCATTCTCTAAGTCTGTGAGTCTGTTTCTGTTTTGTAGATAAGTTCATTTGTATCATTTTCTTTAGATTCTGCATATATGCGATATCATGTGATATCTGTCTTTCTCTGTCTGACTTTTCACTTAGTATGATAATCTCCAGGTCCATCCATGTTGCTGTAAATGGCATTATTTCATTCTTTTTAATGGCTGAGTAACATTCCATTCTCTATATATGTACCACATCACATCTTTATCCATTCATCTGTCGATGGACATTTAGATTGTTTCTGTGTCTTGGCTGTTGTGACTAGTGATGCTGTGAACATAGGGGTGCATGTATCTTTTTGAGTTATAGTTTTGTCTGGATATGTGCCCAGGAGTGGGATTGCTGGATCATATGGCAACTCTATTTTTAGTTTTTTGAGGAACCTTCATACTGTTCTCCATAGTGGCTCCACCAATTTACATTTCCACCAACAGCACAGGAGAGTTCCCTTTTCTCCACACCCTCTCCAGCATTTGTGATTTGTAGACTTTTTAATGATGGCCATTCTGACCAGTGTGAGGTGGTACCTCATTACAGTTTTGATTTGCATTTCTCTAATAATTAGCGATGTTGAGCATCTTTTCATGTGCCTGTTGGCCATTCATATGTCTTCTTTGGAGAAATGTCTATTTAGGTCTTCTGCCCAGTTTTTGATTGGGTTGTTTGTTTTTTTTGTTGTTGAGTTGTAAGGGCTGTTTGTATATTTTGGAAATTAAGCGCTTGTTGGTCCATCGTTTGCAAATATTTTCTCCCAGTCTGTAGGTTTTCTTGTAATTTTTTTCATTGAGGTACAGTTGATTTACAATGTTGTGTTAGTTTCAGGTGTACAGCAAAGTGATTCAGTTAAACATACATATACATATCTATTTGAAAAAAAGAATCTTTTAACAGTGGCTTAGGAATTTGACTGAAGATGGAACAGAAAATAAGATTAGCCCTTGAACTGAACTGTTTTTTTTTAAACATCTTAATTAGAGTATAATTGCTTTACAATGGTGTGTCAGTTTCTGCTTTATAACAAAGTGAATCAGTTATACATATACATATGTCCCCATATCTCTTCCCTCTTGCATCTCTCTCCCTCCCACCCTCCCTATCCTACCCCTCTAGGTGGTCACAAAGCACCGAGCAGATCTCTCTGTGCTATGCAGCTGCTTCCCACTAGCTATCTATTTTAAGTTATATATGTCCATGCCACTCTCTCACTTTGTCCCAGCTTACCCGTCCCCCTCCCCATATCCTCAGTTCCATTCTGTAGTAGGTCTGTGTCTTTATTCCCGTCTTGCCCCTAGGTTCTTCTGACCATTTTCTTTTTTTTTTTTTAGATTCCATATATATGTGTTAGCATACGGTATTTGTTTTTCTCTTTCTGACTTACTTCACTCTGTATCTGAACTGTTTTGGAATCCATTAAAGACGGAGTTTAGAGCAATTAAAGTGGGAAGAATTAACACCTGTGCCAAGGGGCCTCCACCAATTGTTCAGGCAGGGTCTGCTTAAACGTGTTCCCCAAGGAGTGGCAATACCACTGGGCAGAGATCCGCCACTCTGTAGTTGATTACAGTCGGTTTATTGTTGAGTGGAACTCGCTGGAAGCATAGCCAACCAGGAGGGAGCACAGAAGGAGTCTGCTGAGAGGTATTGTGAGGGAAGTTTCCAGGCTGGGAGTGTGAGCCAGAGAGAGGGAGGAAATGAGCTTTTCCTGGTGGGTGGATTCCACCCAGTGGAAATCCAAATATGGGCCTCCAAGAGCCTCATGATCACAGAGGGAGCCTGGTGTGAGTGGGAATCCCCAAGCCAGCATTGTTCCTGGGCTGAGTGCTTGTGGCTGCCTGGGAAGCCTCCTCATCATTACAAAGCATTTATTAAGTTCTGAGTTGTATTAATTTCTCAAAATATGAGTGTTTCTAGAAAAGAGATTTAGAAGGTGTGGGAGAAGCATTTTCCTGTGTAAGTGGCTGAAGACAGGAAGCAAGGCTCCCAGCAGCATTCTGTGCTGGGTGATCAACTGTCCTGGTCTGCCTGGGACTATCCTAATTCTTGCACTGATAATCTAGCCTCCCTTTCAGAGGACTCAGTACTCTGCTCCCATGCCATCTCCCAAGAGGGGCCTTCCCTGACCATTTTCTAAAATAGCATCCCACCCCATCCCCACTAGTCACATCCTACCCCCTTATCCTGAGGACACTCATTCCCTGAAATGATCTTGCTTATTTGTTTATTATCTCTTCTTCAAAACTAGAATGTTAGCTCCAGGAAGACAGGGACTTTGGCTTGTTTGCTGCTATATTCCCACCATATAGAGTAAGGCTGGGCACAAGAAGGGGCTCATTAAACATTCATTGGATGAATGAGCACTTTTGTTAGTTTCCAGCACTGTGCTGAGCTCTGGATATAGAACAGTGAGTGAAACCAGAAATACTCCTTGCACTCATGATGCATAGAGTTTAGTGGAGAGGAGAGACAGTAATGACATATTTTCACTTAAGTAAAATTACAACTGTTATGAGTGCACAGGTGACTGGGGGCCCAAAGGAGAGGTACTGGTGCTTTGGGAAGGTGTGATGCTGGGCGGAGCCTAGGGCCCAGGGCTAGGGAAGGCTGGCCCAAGGAAGTGAAGACTGAGTTGAATCTGAAAGTTGGAGAAAAAGTGCTGTCCAGGAAGAGGGAACTGCACATGTGAAAGCCCTGTGGTAGAATGGAGTGGGCTTGTTTGGGGAACCACCATAAGGCCCTACGGTTGGAGTGCAGAAAGCAAGGGGACTCATGGTACACAGTGAGGCCAGACTGGAGAGGCAGGAGCAGCCAGGACACTCGGTGCCTTTGGCAGTTGGATACCTGGCTGAGGTATTGGCTATTTTTTTCCCTAAAATGGGAAATCATTGAAGGACTTTAAGAAGGATGTATGTGTGTGTGTGTGTGCGTGAGAGAGAGAGAGACAATTAGTCTTTTGTATTTTTAAGTGAGGATTTGGTAGATTATCAAGGTTCCTCCATCCTAGTGACCAAATGGTTAAAAATAGTAAGGGAGAGGACTATTAAAATATTCATAATTATAAAAGGTAGCTCATAGCCTTAGTGCTTTTCTTCTTCTCTCTGCAGATGAACTAAATTCCTGGGGCCTTAATAAGGGCAGAAAAATGGGGAACACAACTGTGGCCAAATAGTTTTCTGAGGACTCCTTCTAGAATTGGTACTCAAGAAAGAATATAAAACTGAAAAGCCACTGTAGTCGAAGCACTCTTCTAGGCTCTGTAGGAGGAGAAAAAGGAAACAACATGAATGTTCTTCCCCTTTAGGCACCTTCGATGTTTAATGAGGGGTATGCAAATGAAAAAGGCATGGGGCCGACCCAGAAACAAGTTCAACAAGAACTGCTTCCTAGAGATACCCAGGCCCACGTTAATGTACAACCTTCTCAAGAGCAAGGTCCGCATTTGAGTCATTCATGTTCCTCCCACAGAAGTTAGCCAAATGCCTTGCCCAAGAGAATAAATGAATAAAGCCAAATGAATAAAGCTGAGCCTGATCGCCTAAGGAGAGAAGAACCATTAGTCAACACGCACACAAGTCAGGCCTCTAGTGACACTTCCATTAGAAAAAAGGACTTCTAAAAGAATGTAAGCTCCATGAGGACAGAGTTTCATGCCCATTTTTTGGTTGTTCACTGCTGTGTCCCCAGTGCCTAGAATATTATCACTCAATATTTACTGAATAAATGGATTTATTGGCTTTAGTGAGAACCTCTGGAATGATCAGATGACTTAGTGAGGAACTGGGTAAGTAAAGGAATAGTCCCTCTATGTGATGGGATATTATTCAGCATCTACAGAGTATGTCACAGAAGAAGCCTTACTGACTAGTGAGGGTAGTGAAAGCACAGGCTTTGAAGGCCAACTGCTACTCACTAGCTGTGTGTCCTTGGGAGGGTTATTTAACCTCTCTGTAATGCAGTTTCCTCAACTGTAAAATGGGTATAGTAACAGTATATACCTCAGAATGCTTATGAGAATGAATGAGTCAATACATAATGAGTTAATATATATAAAGTATGTAGGGCAGTGCTTGATACACAGTAAACACTCAATGAGTATTAGTTTAAGTGCTTTACATGTATTGACTCTTTTAATCCTCACAACAACCCTATGAAGTAGGCACTGTTATGATTCCCACTTTATGGTAAGTGATGTGTAATAGTAATTTTTCTGAATGTGATGGGGAGAAATTGGAAAGTTTTGTGGAGAGGAATGACATGATCTAATTTATATTTTAACAAGATCAAGATGTCAACTGTGTTCAATACAGACTGAGGAGGGTGGAAGAGGGCAAGGTCAGAACCAGGAAGACCACTTAGGAAACTAGAACAAGAATCCAAGTGAGATGTAATGTTGACTTGCATCAGGGTGGTGGCAATGGGGGTGGTAAAAAACCATCTGATTCAGGACAGCTTTTGAAGATAGGACTCAAAGGATTTGCTGATGGAATAGACAGGAGGCATGAAAGAGGCGCGTAATGGATGACTGAACAGTTTTGGATCCAATCAACTGGAAGGATGGAATTGCCATCTACTGAACAAGGAAAGACAGCAGGAAAGTAGGGTTGGAATGGATTATTTGAGATGCCTATTTGTCACCCAAGCTGAGATGATAAGAAGGCAGGTGGAAATACAAGTCTGGACATCAAAGGAGAGTTCTAGGCTGCAGGTTGGAGTGTGGGAGTCATCAGCCTACAGATGATATTAAAGGCCATGTGACTGGATAATATCATCAAGTAAATAAGTAGAGATGGAAAGCAGAAGTCCAAGTATTGAACCCAATCAATAGAGGCTGGGGAGATGAAGGGGAACCAGTATAGATACTAAGGCCGGTCAGTGAGGCTGGAGGAAAACCAGGAGCGTGTCAGATCCTGGTACCCAACTAAAGAGAAGACTTCAAGTGTTTTCCGTGCTCCGTAATCTTGGAAACACCCTTATCACTTGCTCCTATGTCCATGTCAGCGATGCCACAGGTGAAGGAACTAACACTCACAGAAGTTGGTCCCGAGATGCAGTTTGTAGGAGAAATCAGAATGGCGACTAAGCCCTCCGACTCTGTGCCCAGTGTTCTTTCACTGCCTTGGTGGGAAGAGGGAGACCTGCCATGTCTATTTTGTTCAGTTATTCCCCTCCCACCAAAACGATCTGTTTTCAACTAGTCATTCAACTTGTCTGCCTCAGTGCAAAAACCTATTTGATATTCAGGTGAGAGTGCTGTAAAAGAAGACCAAAAAGGAAATAGGTTAGGCAGCTCCTTTGTCAATAGCTGAAGGAGATGATAGAATTAATGTAACCTGCTTAGGGGTTCAGTTTGTAAGTGCCTGGCCTCATGGTAGTTGATAGGGGAATGATTTTGAGCCTGAGTTCCAAGCAACAGAGGATCAGTTGTATAGAAGGGTGTGTGTGTGTGTGTGTGTGTGCGCGCGTATGAGAGACAGACAGAGAGAGACAGAGACAGAGACAGAGAGACAGAGATATGAGCAAAATTACTTGCGGATCTGATTAGCCCTTTGGCTCTGTGAACTGACCTTGGGATGCCTAGACCCTGGTACACCTTCAGGACTCTGCGGGGAGAATTCTGAGGTCAGGCAGATGAGCGGTGAATGAGATGACCCCACTAGGGAAAAAGAGTGCAAGGGCAATGGTACATCCCTGCTTGTTCCCTGATCCTCATAGAGAGGAGGGTGCCATGGGAGAAGCCATTCAGAAGTCTAAATATGCTTTGCCTGCTCCATCTTCTCACCTCACCTTCCTCTACCCATCAATGGCATGAACTTGGAGCCGTGAAACAGAGTTGGACGAGACTGTGAGAAAGTCCATGGCATGGCACTGAAATATCTAAGAGCTGTGGTGCTCAAAGGATGACCAAGAAAAACTTCAGACTGGAGTGGAGCAGAAGATAGATTGGTTGAAACTAACCAAGTAGTGAACTGGGAGAGAAAAGAATCAGGTAAGGAGTGTCCAGAATCTATGGGAGGCAGGCTGTGAGACAAGGCAACACAGAAATAGTCCTCAACACAACAGTCAAATTGAGGCAGGAATCTGTGGTGTTACCACCAGGGGCCTCTCTGGTTATTAACAAACCCAGTCCAGCTGAGATGGTACCCTTGAAATGGCCTGAGAGGGGAATACAAGACTATTTAAGATGGTGTTGTTTCCATAGACAGTAAACATTTTTTAAAAGATTATGACTTTATATTTTTAGAGCAGTATTAGGTTTAGTTTTAGGCAGCAAAACTAAAGAGGTAGGTACAGAGATTTCCCATATACCCCCGTCCCAGCACATACCTAGCCTCTGCCATTATCAACATCCCCCATCAGAGTGGTACGTTTGTTACAATTGATGAACCTGCTTGGACACATCATAATCACCCAAAGTTCATAGTTTACATTACAATGTCATTATACATTTGTCCAAACCCATAGAATGTACATCATCAAGAGTGAATTGTAATGTAAACTGTGGAATTGGGTAAGTATTTTTAATCCTGTAAGGATTTATAAATACATGTAGAAACGTTTAAGAGAATCATCAGACTCATAATATTTGTGTTAATTTGTACACATTTGGTATTTTAAGTCTTTGCAATAGTTAAGGGAAATTGACCTATTAGAGTAATGATCACCCTTTTGATACCAGTTTAAAATACCCATCAAGAAATTGATTTAGGGACTTCCCTGGAGGTACAGTGGAAGATTCCATGCTTCCACTGCAGGCGACACCAGTTCAATCCCTGTTCGCGGAAGTATGATCCCGCATGCTGTGCGATGTGGCCAAAAAAAAAAAAAAAAGGATTTAGTATTGTGATTTTAAATTAGAAGACATTCAAGAATTACAACCAATCAATATTGGAATACGGGACTTCTCTGGTGGCTCAGTGGTTAAGAATCTGCCTGCCAATGCAGGGGACATGGTTTTGATCCCTGGTCCGGGAAGATCCCACATGCCATGGAGCAACTAAGTCCATGCGCTGCAACTACTGAGCCTGTGTGCCATAACTACTGAGCCCGTGCATCTGAGAGCCCGTGCTCCACAACAAGAGAAGCCACCACAATGAGAAGCCAGTGCACCACAATGAAGAGTAGCCCCCGCTTGCCACAACTAGCGAAAGCCCGCGTGCAGCAACAAAGACCCAACAGCCAAAAATAAATAATTATTTTTTTAAAAATTGGAATACTTGAGAGAATGTAAGATTTGTCACATTTTAAAGTTTAATTTATTGGATCTATAAGAGGCGTTTTTTAGTCAGTTGACATACTTTTGAGTGATTAAATATATTAAATATATAAACATGATTTTAAATGTTTGAGTTTCATAAACTAAATTTGTGAATGGAATCAAACATTGATTAAAAGCTCCCTTAAAGGTGATTAACATTTGCTAAATAAAGAGGAATGATCTCTCTACATTGAACTTAAAAGTTTAAGGAAGACCTAGATTTTTATGTTTGTAACTTTAACAGATTGAGGATTAAGTTTTACAACTCAAAGTAGCTTTCTACATAATCATTTTTGTGCAGATATGTCCTTGATATGGCCAGAAAGCCCTGATACTCTATCAAGGGCTGTGGCAGCTCCTAGGCGTCTTGTCCCTCTGTGTGTTCAGTGGCTCCTACTTCCAGGTGGCTTGGAGGACCTTATCCTCTTGGAGGACAGCTCTTGGAGGCCCCCGTGGGGGAAGAGGAGATCCTTGATGTCTGGGAGCTAAGGAGGCAGAGGCAGCTGGACTCTCTCTTTGTTCAAAGGCAAGTTGATCGTGTGCCAGGAGATAGGGTAAAGAACTGGGAGGAAGCAAAATGCAAGAATAGAGTAAGAGAAAACTCTGGAAACCAACAGAGGAACCAAAGATGGTGGAAGCTGTGAGCACGCCTTCAGGAGAGGATTGCTACTTTAGCGTGAAACCAGTGTGGTTATTGTCTCATTGTACAGGTGAGGAAACTGAGATGCAAAGAGCTTACATGCCTTGCCAAGATCTCATGGCTAGTCAGGGGTGGAGATGTGCCTGGGGATTGGATCTAACAACTCCTGGTTCAGGATTCTTTTTAGAGCATTTGTTTGTCTCAAATGCAGGGCAAATGGCTTTGATGGTGAGGATGAAGGCAGAGCATGGGTTGGTGGTTCAGGTTTTATGATTTGGCTGGTGGGGCACTGCCTGACTTCCAAAGCTTCGGATGGAAGTTGATTAACTTTTAACTACTACCCACCTCCTTGCTGCAGACTTTTACATCTCTCCTGGATGCTGGGCTTGAACCCTGGGCCTTTCAGAGCAACCTTGTTCTAAGGGGAATGTCGTCAGGACTAAGTCTCTTATTCTGGTGGAAGTCTTAGGAGGAACACACCTTTGAGGCAAAATCCCAACATGGCAGCATTCAGCTGGCATAGGTCAGGATGGGAGTAGAAGGAAGCGTGGTCGGGGGGCAATTGCAGCTGGGGGAGTGGGCCTAGTGAGAGGGATGAGTCAGTGCGTCCTGGAAAATGGAAATTCCCTGAATAAGGGGAATATAGAAGATCTGATTTAGCAAGGCTGCCCCTAAAGAAACGAGGAGAGGCACAATGGAGGTGTTCTTGAATTTCAAGCTCCAGCCAGCTCTCACGGTAAGGAGCTTTAGAGAGATTGTCCTGAGGTGGGCTGAAGGAGCTCTGAGTTAGTGGACATCTCTAGGGAAGAAGGGCAGTGATGCCATCAGGGATCAGGTAAAGTACAAGGACTCCCTCATTTTGCACGTTCTTCCCATGGCCCTGACCACACCTTGTGTGTGTAATAGCAGGCTTTACATCTGGGCAGGTTTGTGCAACTATTGCAATAACCTCTACACTAACTCCTCTAGGGAGACAGAGCTGGTAGCAGTATCCCCATCTTATGACTGAGGAATCTAAAGTCCCAAAGGATGAAAACATACCTAATATAAAAAACCTAGGAAGTGGCAGGGCCTGATTTCTGAACTAGGATCCACTTTTCCCCCCTTCTTGTGTTCTTTCTCTTTTCCTTCTCTTTTTACTTTAAAGCCTTTATTTATTTATATTAAATTTATTTATTTAATTATTTTTAATTTTTGGCTGTGTTGCGTCTTTGTTGCTGTGTGCGGGCTTTCTCTAGTTGCAGCAAGCAGGGGCTACTCCTCACTGTGGTGCGCGGGCTTCTCATTGTCGTGGCTTCTCCTGTTTCGGAGCTCGGGCTCTAGGTGCACAAGCTTCAGTAGTTAGGGCACGTGGGCTCAGCAGTTGTGGCCTGCGGGCTCTAGAGTGCAGGCTCAGTAGTTGTGGCGCACAGGCTTAGCTGCTCCGCGGCATGTGGGATCTTCCCGGACCAGGGCTTGAACCCGTGTCCCTTGCATTGGCAGGCAGATTCTTAACCACTGTGCCACCAGGGAAGCCCAAAGCCTTTATTTTTAAAAATTTTTTTATGGAGGCAATATATGATCCCTGTTAAATGTTATTAAATATATTAAGGTAGAATAAAATACAGATAAATAAAATAAAATTTAAAAATAAGAAAAAGCTTATAATTCTACTACTTAGATTGTTACAGTTAACACCTTGATGTATGTCATCTTAGATTCTTTTCTATGCATACAATAGAAATAATTATAAATATGGTCTTTTTTTCTATTTTCTTTTTTGTGTGTTTTTAGTATATGTCTTATTTTTTCTTTCTTTCTTTCTTTCTTTTTTTTTTTTTTTTACAGTAGGTCTTTGTTGGTTATCTATTTTAAATATAGCAGTGTGTACATGTCAATCCCAAACTTCCAATCTATCCCTCCCCCCAACCCTTCCCCCCGGTAACCATACGTTCATTCTCTTAGTCTGTGAGTCTGTTTCTGTTTTGCAAATAAGTTGATTTGTGTCATTTTTTTAAGATTCCGCATATAAGTGATATCATATGATATTTGTCTTTCTCTGTCTGACTTACTTCACTTAGTATGATAATCTCCAGGTCTATCAATGTTGCTGCAAATGGCATTATTTCATTCTTTTAATGGCTGAGTGATATTCCATTGTATATATGTACCACATCATTTTTATTCATTCCTCTGTCAATGGTACTACTCAACTTTTAGAACATGTTTTTCTTTTTCTTTCTTTTTTTCCCCTGATCCAAAGAGGAAAAAAAGAAGGACCCTTTAGACTGCATTCTTTCAACTTTTTTTTAAACCAAAGTAATACATGTACATAGTTGAAAAAGTCAGAGTATTGATAGTATACTATAAGTCTTACATCAAGAAATACTTACCATGCTCAGTGTACCCCACACTTGCTTTCACCCCAAAGAGGCAACCACTTCTAAATATTAAAATTTTCTAAATTACATGCTTATACTGCTATTCATTGATTTTTCAGGTTTAGATATTATGCATTGACTTTCTGCTGTGTAAGATGAGGGTTTAGTTTCTCACGTTTATATTCCCCATGTCTCTCATTCCCTTCCTTTCTCTAAATATGGTTATAACACTGTTCGTGATGTGGATTAAATCAATATTTAGTGATCACATTTCTACAAGCATGTAAATATCATTAAAGCAGAGTGCCAGGATTGTTCTTCCTTTCTTGTTTAACTCTTTACTCCTGGAGTTATTTGATTTATTTTTGTTTTAATTGGCTTCGTTGCTTAGTTTTCTATACAGAGCTCTCCTACAGATCTGTAAATCACATCTTGATCTATACACAAACAATATGGTTGGTTTTTTTCCTGAGAGAGAGCCTCATAGAAGCTCTTGTCCCCCTTCCCCTATCAGGACTGGTGTTTCTGCAGGGCTGCTGCATGTTTTCCTTCTCATCATCCTGGAATTTCCCTCCACCTCTCTCCTGAGTTGGATCCCCTGAATTCTGGCTCTTATGTTTTCTTATATCTTGGTTTACTCTCCTAGTTTTGTTGTACGTATCATCTAGTAGTGGCCTGAGACCACCTATGGGCTTTTTACTCCACTGTGTATAAACCACACCCTTTTAATGGGGGATGAAATAAATGTTGGTTTTGTTTTCAGATCAATATAAACCAAGAAAAAGAATTCATCCCATGTGGGGTCCAACGAGTCTCATTTTGCTTAATAGACCCAGAATGATGGTCAAATTTTTTTTTTTCTAAATTTGGTAGGCTTTTTACACTTAAAAACTTTATCTGATTTGCACTGACCTTAATCACAGGACGATAGAAAAGAGAAGAAGAAAAAAAACTTTATCTGAAAATTCAAGCTATGACTCTTGAAGAAAACAACAGCCCAAAGTTTGCTCCTTTTAAAGAAGAGGAGAACTTGAACGCAGAATCTTCAGCCCACCCACAGGTGTGCCCTGGAGACACAGGCAGGCGATGTGCAAATTGTCACATGTCCCTGGCTCAGCCTGGCTCCTTCTCAGGCCTCTGCCCTGCGCGTGGCCTGTGGGCTCTCAGATGTGGCTCAGTACTTTGTTTGCTACATTTTCTTCTGTACAAAGTGCAAGCCTTGGACAGGCACATGCTGGGGACTTTGTGGTGGCCTCTGAAGTTGTTTCTAAGAAGGCAGTGACTCATCACAGGAAACCCTGTTTGTTTTCTCTCTGACCTTCCCTCAGCTTCCTGCCTCACCCATCTGTGCGTGAGTTCTCACATTCCTCACCAACAGACAGCAGCTTACCTCTGACTTTAGTCAACAGTGAGAACTGGAGATGGTTCTGGGAGTGACAGTGGGACACCTCTTCCTAGAGCGATGCCTATGAGGGCAGCAGGCCTTTACTCAATACCTTGGCGTCTCCCCTCTGAGATGTGTGTCAATTTCTGTTCCATGACTCCTGCAGAATCCTTTTTCCCATGTCCCTAACCAGAATGAATTATCACGTTATACAAGAGGTAGATTTGCTCTCTTAACCTTTGCTCTAATCAGAGACCGCTTTGCACAACTCTTTTTCTAGAAAAATACATCACTGTACATTTATTAATAGGTGTTCAGTTGTTTCTGATGGATGTGAGCTAAATTGAAGAGATGTTTGTGGTTGTCCACACACAGTGCTTCAGACATAGAAGGTCTTCCGTGGATAGACGTTGAAATGAATCAGACAATTCAGATTCCTACACGTTTAGAGTTAGAAGGGACCTTAAAGCTTATCCAGTCTTGCTTTTCCATTTACAGACAAGGATCCTGAGGCCCAAAGAAAATACTTTCTCATGGTCACCCAGCCAGGTCCTGGTCCTCTGAAGGCTGTGTATGCCTGGCTCTGCACTGCTCTCCAGCTGGGCTCCAGTCCCCACTTCCATCTGAATCCCTTCATCACTCTCTGCACCTCAGGGTGGAACCCTCAAGCTGGCTAAGCCCCTTTGCAAGGTCTCACCCTTCCTCTGTCACTGGTTTCCCCAGAGTCCCTCCCTGGTTCCAGGCTCCTCTCCAGACTTCAGGCAAATGCAGACCATTGACTTTGGTTTCCTTTGGCTGAGAATCCATGACTTCCCCCAAAGACCGTGTTTCAGAGCAATTCTTCAAAACTTGAATAGCAAAATGCTCACTAAAGGAAATTTGATGAAGACACAAACAAGTGGCTTTTTCACATTTTGGGTGTTGTCTTTGGACATTTCCCTACTATACTTCCTTTCCAAGGACCAGGTTGCTTATTTGATTTACTACAGTCATAATCTTACTCATTCAGTTTTGTATCCTGCTGTTTTCCACTTGTGCTCCTTTAATGTAACTTTATGACAGAAGGATTGGGAACAAATACTGGTCTGCTTTTTAAAGAAATCTGTTAGCACACCACGTCACCTAGTTAGAAAAATAGATCGCTCTACTTTTTGGTGGGGCAAACAACAGTGTGCACATCCAGAGCTGGTTTTTGGAGACAGGAGACACGCCACGTCTTCCGCCGCTGCCCCATATGGGGGAGTTGGGTTTGCCTTCCCTGTCCCTGTCAGCGGGGCACTGTGCTTCCTGATAGTCTGTGAACCAGAACCCTGCTTCTACCATCACATCCACATTCAGTCCTGTATTCTAGTCTCCACGATCATATCAGCTTGGCCCCAACCACCGTGTTGACCTGTGTGCCATCTCTGATCTCTCATTTATTGTGAAGGAGTCTGTTGTAAAACTAGCTAGGCATGAAGCCTGCACACCCTATAACTCTGTGAAAGCAGAAACCAAGTCTTTCTATATGTCTTTGGTGTTTCTCTATAGCCCCAGCATGATGCCCAGCCTACAGATGACACCTTGTACGTGTTATGGTAAGCAAGTGAATGAATGAACAAATGCGAATAACTTTAATGGTGGATGCATTTGTGGTTGCCAGAGTAGTCTTCCTTTTTTTTCTTTTTTCAAATTTTCATTGGAGTATAGTTGCTTTACGAATAGTCTTCCTTTGTAGCAGTTCCAAATGCAAAATCATAACTGTGGTGGGAACATTCTCTTCAGAGCATTTCCCACCACAAGGGAAGAAACAAACCAAATAGGAAATGGAGAGTCAGGGTGGTCTGAGCATTGTCTTGAGTAATGTCCCTGCTCTCTCAGGTCCCTTTCTCCTCACAGCCCCCTGACCGTGGATAGTGCGTGATCCTTTTTGTCATTTAAGAATCTTAAGTGGCTGATGTTTTTGTTCTCTCCTTAATTTTGAGGCAAAAAAGGTTTACCTTCCAAGATAGTAGTCGCAATCTCCACTCTAAGGAAAGCCCAAATCATCATAAACTTCCCTTAACACCTCAGAATCTTAGTCCCAAGATAATCTTGCTTGAGATATAAAATTGCTTCTAAGTGGAGGATTACTCAACTGTAAAAATAATTAACAACAATGATAGATAGAACATTAACAAATCTCAAAATAATTGTTTTTTCAAAATAGTTTTGCTGCATGAAAGAAGTCAGACCAAGCATGAGTATATCCTGTATGCTTTCATTTACATAAAATTCTAGAAAATGCAAACTAATCTGTAGTGACAGTTGTTGCCTGGTAGGTGGGGTGGGAAGCAGTGAGAAGCAGGCATTACAAAAGGCCCCAGGAAACTTTGGGTCATGATGGATACGTTCCTTATTGTGAAGTTGTGGTAGTTGCACAGCTTTATATGTGTGTCAAAGCTTGTCAAATTGTGGGGCTTCCCTGGTGGCGCAGTGGTTGAGAATCTGCCTGCCAATGCAGGGGACACGGGTTCGAGCCCTGGTCTGGGAAGATCCCACATGCCGTGGAGCAACTAGGCCCGTGAGCCACAACTACTGAGCCTGCGTGTCTGGAGCCTGTGCTCCCAATAAGAGAGGCCGCGATAGTGAGAGGCCCGAGCACTGTGATTAAGAGTGGCCCCCGCTTGCCGCAACTAGAGAAAGCCCTTACACAGAAAAGAAGACCCAACACAGCCATAAACAAACAAACAAATAAATATTTTTTAAAAAAAGCTTGTCAAATTGTGCACTGTAAGTATGTGAAGTGTATTGGATGCCAATTATATACCAATAAAGCTGCTTTTGAAATTGTTTCTAGGAAATGGCGTCCTATCCCCCAGGCTCCATGTCCTACCTCACTTTCCAGCTTCTCCTACTAAAGGATGATCACACCCAATCTTGTGTCTGCAGTGCACCCAGTCCTTTGGTATGGTAGATCCTGAGCTTTCTTTGCTTCTTCTGGAAGCAAAGAAAGTATTTTAACTGGGCCACCATTCCCTCTCAGTTAATTGCCAGATGCTCTCGAGTACTGTGGACAAGCTCGCCCTCTTTTCCTGTCCTTAGCCATTTAGGGCATGACCCCCTCATGGTTCCAGTGGCAGGTTTTTGAATAGACAGCCACCCATAGTGGAGCTGGCATTTGCATTACTGCCAGGCTGTGCCATGACTCACCAGCCCCAGTGATCACAATTCTTGGACCTTTGACGTGTTTTCAGGATGCTTTTCAAAACACCCATTGCTTCCACACAGGAAAGGCTGAGACAGTGACCTGCCAGTGTTTGCCCAATCCTCTCTCAGACGTTTCTCTCATTGTTCTCCAAGGAGCTTTAGAGTTGCGTAGCTCTAGATCCGCTGTACGAAGCGCAGACAAATCCCCTTCTCCGGAAGTCAGCATTATTCTAATGACGAAGTGAGAGAGTAGCATTGATGTATATATACTACCAAATGTAAAATAGGTAGCTATTTTGAAATATAGGAAGTGGGAAGCAGCTGCAGAGCACAGGGAGATCAGCTCGGTGCCTTGTGTCCACCTAGAGGGGTGGGATAGGGAGGGTGGGAGGGAGACTCAAGAGGGAGGGGTTATGTGGATATATGTATACTTATAGCTGATTCCTTTTGTTATACAGCAGAAACTAACACAACATTGTAAAGCAATTATACTCCAATAACGATGTTTAAAAAAAAAACCCTCTAAAACCTAAGGAAGAATCAGGAATGAGTCCCTGGAATATACAGATGTGGGACCTGCTGAGATGTTGCCTGTTCTCCCATCTTACAAGGGCTCCATGCTCTAAGTGGTTAGGTAAATAGCAAAGGCCATTAGAGCAGGGCTACTCCAACCTCTGCTAGCCTAGGAATCAGGTAAGAAATTGAGAGCAATGGTTTAGAAACTTTTATAGCAAAATGCTACAATTGTGTTAGGACTCCTGAATCTAATAACAAGAAAAGTTAGGCTTGTATTTTATATTCCTTTTAGTTAAGATTCTTTTTTAGTAATTCATTTTTATTTTACAAATGGTTTGGTTCATAATGGATTAGAAATTATAAAGAAAAATAATAAAGTAGCCCTTTATCACAGATCGTTTGAAAGGCGCTGAGCTATTTTTCACAGCCTCTGAAGGGCGTTTCTGGGCACCTTCCTTCCCACAGAGATGGCGGGTGACCTGTGGAGAGATGGGGACAGAGCCAGGAAAGGGGAGGGCAAGGGGCCTCCCCTTTGCCTCTAGTTCCTTTTCCTTTTTTGACCCAAGAATGCACACATCCCTAGGGAAGCGACACAGCAAGAGTAACCAGAGTAGAGACAAAATCGGAGGGGACTGCACTTAGAGGAGAGGCTGGGAATGGCAGGAGAAACTTGTGTTTATCACACACAACTCCTGATGTCGGCAAATGTCCTTCACAGTGGACCTTAGGAGCAGGTGGTGGAGGAGCTGACAAATAAGGATTTGAAGGGAACCACAGCTGGAATGAAGCTGGAGTTGTGAGTCCCACTGAAGACAATCACCTACACAAAAGATGCTCATATAACCTAGGAGGGGGAGGGGAGAGGCTGGCAATCATTGCCCTGTAATACGTGAGAATACACTGCATATTCCTACAGAGTCACTGACTGGAGGAACTGTCCCTCTAGGAAGCATAGAGAAGGGCTGAACATAAGACGGACTCATTATCTATCTTAAAATAGGGAGATAAAGGGCTTCCCTGGTGGCGCAGTGGTTGAGAGTCCGCCTGCCGATGCAGGGGACACGGGTTCGTGCCCCGGTCCGGGAAGATCCCACATGCCGCGGAGTGGCTGGGCCCGTGAGCCATGGCCGCTGAGCCTGCGCATCCGGAGCCTGTGCTCCGCAATGGGAGAGGCCACAGCGGTGAGAGGCCCGCGTACCGCAAAAAAAAAAAAAAAAAATAGGGAGATCAAGTAGCTGAGAGGCATCGGGAAGGACCTATAACCGAAGTCTTTGCCACCGCATTTTAGAGCTGTCTCTGCTGTCCCAGCTCTATTTTTGTAGTAGATCGTGGTGTGAGGTGATATTCCGGTTCCCAGGGGACATGGAAGAGCCTTCGGCCCTGCTTGCCTTTGAAGCAGTCAGCTGACAGCCCCCTTGCTGTCCCATATTCCCGAGGTGGCAGGGCAGGATGACAGCTTCCTCTCATTGCCTTTCTGAGGTGACTCAGTATGCCCTAGTTGCCATTGTTGACATTGAAGTACTTGACTGAGAGGAAAGAATCAGGTTGGGTGGGTTCAGGCTCTTTCATATGAGAAGAGCTTTTGTGTCTTGGCTGTGGGAAAGAAAGGAATACCCAGCCCTCTTGCCTTTTTGTTAAATTAGAGGGTGCTTTCGGCCTTACAAATTCTCCTGAAATATATCTTGGCTTTGACCGGGTGACGGCGCATGCGTACCCGAGTGTGGCTGCCGTGTGGCATTATTTCTCGTCTGACGGACTGGAGGTTCAGGAAGGGCTGTAGTTAGACCCGGGGTCTCCTGTAGGTCGGAGCCACACCAGGAGGTGCGGCCTGCAGCCTGGTGGGCTATAACAAAGCAGAGGCAGGATCAAAAACGCAGTTACCTTTCCTCTTGGGCCAAACCCAAGTTAATGCCAGTGTAGTCACAGTTGCCTGCTTTGGGGGATGCTTTGCAAAGTCTGGACCCAGATGCAAGGAGTTTTAAAGAGACTGACAAAGGAGGGCAAGAGTAACATGAATGCCTTTGCCAGCTTATGCTTCAGAAACTCATAAGCCACATGGTACCTTCTGGGAATGAAGTAACTGACTCCCCTGACCCAGGAGACCCGGCTGTGGTTCTAGGTCTTTACCTCGCCCGGTTTTCCTGCCCTGAAATACCCAGAAACAGCCTGAAGTAAAATTCAACCCGTAGTCACTGCCCACTGCCCACCCACCCCAAACTTGTAACTTGGTTGGCTAACAAAACTGGCCCAGTATGAAACAGCAGAAGATCATGGCAAAGATCATAGGTAATACAGGTATTTCAGAAAGGGACTGATGTGGGTCTGAGGAGTCAGGGAAGGCTCCTGGAAAAATGAGGCTTGGACTGGCACTGATTCCTTCCCTCCTTTGGAATCAGATAAGGCTTGAGTCCCGGATTTACCAGGACTTGTGTTGGACAAGTATATAAGATCTCTGGGCCCCAGTATCCTCATCTACAAGATGGGGAAAATAACAACCACATCCTAGGCTTTCTGGGAGCACTGAGTAAATGCTCACAGTGTTTGATCCCTTCCTTCATTTTCATGGCTGCAAGGCGTTCCTTCTGGGATTAATACCTGGGAATGGCTCACCAATTTGGACGCAGAACTAGGATTTGCAAGGCTGCCGTTTCTCCCTGTGGGGAAGCAGTACTATAAACACACCATGAGTCAGCAGCTGCTTTTCCTAACTAGGCACCCAGTTTCCCTGACTGGGCTAAGTTACATCTCTCTTAAACCAGACACTCCAAGACATAGCTTGTACCAAGAGAGATACTTTCCCCAAGTACTCACTTGGCTAAAACACTAGAGCTCTTAGTATTAATGCTGCTATCAAGTTCTTGAGCAGTTCAGCTTCCCTTCCTAGCCTCTCCTAGTTTGTCAGCACTTCCCAATTTTACTACACACAAAATAGGAAGTTATAAAATCCTAGCTCTGCACTGGAGTGCAGTTCGTTCTGGAAAAACAGGCCTTGGAATAGGATGTCTTAAAAAAATTTTTTTATCGGTAAGAAATTGGTCATGGAGAGGGAGAATATATAGCATAATGGATAGGAACAGGGACTCTGCATCCAAACTACCTGGACTTGCTTCCCTGCTCTGCCATTTTTCTAGCTATGTGACTTTGGGTAAATTATTTAACCACCCTGTGCCTTAGTTTACTCATCGGTTAAATGGGGAAATAATTGTACATATCTCATAGGGTTGCTGCGATGAGTAAAATATATGTAAAGCAGTAAGTGGCCAGTGTAAGCAGTAAATATGTGTTGGCCATAATTAATATTCTGTCCTAGTGAAATGGGGGGAGGGAAGGTTTCAGACCTTGAGGGATGCTGTGCCCTAAAAAAGAGCGTACACAGAGAGCCAGCAATCCCAGGGCCTGGTGACAGTGGGCGGCATAGAAAAGAGTACTCTCAGGAAGTTATAAGCCCAAGTGCCAAATCCTAATGAGACGGCCCAGGTTCAACCATTGACATTGAAACGGCATCAGAGAGCCCTTTTAGAATGTGACTCTGTTCTAGACTCTGGGGTGCCTGGATACAGCCTCTCTGCCAGCCTGGTTCAAGACTTGCTTTGGTGCGGATGACATGCTTACACAGGACTAGTCAATAACAGGTCCTTTGTTCTGTGTCCTGGACCTCTGGGTGCCACTGTACAGACATGTCCAGTTGGCAGGCAGCTGGCATCTTAAGGATCCAGGGTGTTATCAGATGGACACTCACTAAACAGAGTCCCTCCCGGCCCGCTGGTGTGTGCCGCAGCGCACGTAGGCCAGCATACCTCATATCTCTGCCCCGGCAATTACATCCCAACCACCCTGCCCCATATTCCAACACAGCCGGAGCCAGCTGGGACACCGTGCTTGGGGTGGCAGCCAGGTATTTTTCCTCCTTTCGTCTGTTGATTCCCAAAGTATTTTCTTTTAAGCTTGGGCTCTAATTGTAATGTCCAATGTGGGAAAACAAACCCGAAAGACAGGAACTGAGCTGCATCTGCTCGTAGTGCTGCCTTTTGCTGTTCTGACATGAAGCCAAAAGGCACAGCCTCTGCCCTCCAGAACAGGAAGGCTGGAAGCTGTGTGTCCTTTCTCCGGTGCTGCCTGCCCTGTGAGTGTATTGCATATACCTACACATTAGTGGTGTGCTATCTGGTCTGATGTTCAGATCCAGATTTAAATACTAGCGTGGGATTCAGAGTTTGAGTAAAATGCATGTCTGGGCCTGTCCCTTGGCCAGGCCACAGGGTCTTCAGCCCACCCAGCTGGTCACCAAAGCTGGCCTCTTGCGTCAGAAGTGATCCCACGCAGTTCTGATGACTGACAGTTTACGACAACTCACCCTGGTTTGGGAAATCACCTTGCTAATGTTTTCTTACCTCGTCAGAGAGAACCATGTTTGAGTACTGAAAATTGGTATCATTTATTGAGCACATGCTACGCCCCAGGCAGCCTTCGAGGGGCTTCACATAGTGATTTCTCACTGTCCCACCACCAGCACTCCAATGGAGTAGTATGATCAGCTCTGCCTAACCCTGAGGACACTGAAATGTGTTGACATTAGGAAACTTGCTCAAGGCCACCCAGGTAGGTGGTAGCACCAGTATTTGAACCAGGCAGCCTGATCCAGGGCACACTTCTAGCCACTCTAGTGCCTGCTGCTTTGGTGTCTCTCTAACCGTCTTCAAGGATTAGACCAATGCCTGATAATGACCTTCCTCATTGTTATCATCCGTCTCATCAGCTTATGGGGCACAGAAGCTTCTCCTGGTTGACACTTTTGGCTGACTTGCTGCATCCTTGATGTTAGGGATAATAATGCAAACGTTGAATTATTTCCTCATTGATGTCTAGTACTTTGATTCAATAAATATTTAGTGAACATTGACTTTGTGCCAGGTGTTATACTAGACTTGACAAAGAGGGCCACTGCAGGGTACTTGCTTTCAAAGAATTTTCACTCTAGAAAGATAAATAATCTTCCCAAATTCCCAAGATGTCCCACAGGGCCTTCTGAGGTGGGCGCTGCGTTCCTCTTCAGTCTCATTGCTCTGCATTCCCTGCCTCTGTGTCCTTTGGTTTGTTGAGCTTCCTACCACCTCAGGGCCTTTGCACCTTCTGTTCCATCAGCCTGAAATACTCCACACTTTGCCTAGACGACTCTTCCTCATTCTTCAGGTCTCATCTTAAATCACTCTTCTTTGGGATTCTCTCTAAATCCCATAGATTAGGTCAGGTTCTCCCTGTTACATCTCATCATAGTTCCCTGTGCTCTTAATTTTTGTAATTATTTGATTCATCCACCAGCTCCTTAAGGGCATGAGTAATGCTGTTCGTGTTCACCACTGTATTCCTGGCATACAATAGGCGGTCACTAAATATTCTGAAGTGAATGAAGATTATCAGTTATTTATTAAAGCGAAAACTGGGGTATATTAGTCTCTAGTCCTCCAACAAGCAGACATCAAGACAGGATTAAACGTGCCAGGTTTTATTAGGGGGAAGCATATGAAAAAAAATGAAAAAAATGGGGAGGGAGCTGGAGGAAGCCTAGAGACTCATCAGACTGTGATGCAAGTCTGGTCCTCGAGAGAAGAAGAGATGTAAGGACGGTGGGGAGGACCATACTATACGTTCCAGTGCCTGCAGCCTGGGTGAGGTTCAGGCCATGGAGGAGATCATTCGTCAGAAGAATACCCCGTCTCCCGGGGCAGCACTCTCACTCATTGGCTGGGAGCGCCGTAGGAGGCGTGGCCTGGCAGCGGCAGAGTGCAGTTCGGAGCGCGGCCGCTGTGGCGCTCGTCTGTTAAGCTTCTGGGAGGTGGGTGTCTGGGACCTCCACGTGGCAGTTCAGAAGTGAGAGGAGATGATTTCTGGTTTACAGAGAGTATTAAAATTCCCAAACGCATGTCTTCCTCAGAAGGGCGGTAAATCTTAATTCTGAGGCTCAGCAAGTATTTACTGAGCGCATACTGTTCTTTGACGCCGTGGAAGACACTGTCGGACCAACTATACATGGTCTCTCCGCCAGAAGCTTATCGGCTAGCTAAGAGATAAGTAAACTCACATGCATTTTCCTGAACCTCAGTGACCTCATTTCTAAAATGAAGATAACTCCTCCTACCTTGTGTGACATGTAACGATTAGATCCAGTGGCTTCCGTGAACAGGGTAGGTGCTCAACAATAAGATTTGAATATGAGTTTAAAAAATAACAGTTGGTTGTCTTCCCCATTATTTCAGCTTCTCTAGTCACTTCAATTGAGCTGATGTTTTTTAAGTTTTCGAAGAAACTTTTGGCTTAGGATGTGTGATTTCCATGTAATTACGCTCATCAACAGTCTCCTGAGGATTTTTCTTTAAACATATTTCAAGTAAAAGAACCTCAGTTTACATGTGCGATCCACACCAAGGGAAGATTTACCACATTTAAGGACATCTCAGGGGGAAGGCTCAGTGGTGTATGCTTGGCCCAGTGAGCTCACTGCCAGGGTTGGTTTCTTACCTCTTAACCCCAAGGCCATGTTCAGTTTGTTCTTTGTTACAGCACAGGCATTGGGACATTGCTTGGTCAGGGTTCTTTCTGTAGACGAAGGCTCCCACCTGCAACCCTTTTCTCTGGTATTACTCTTTCAGTACACTTCTCCCCTTTCCATGTTGCCTTGTGAAGCTAATCTTATCCTCGTTTCCCCCGGTGAGTTGGCCTGTTCTCTCTAGGAACTGGTTTTAATTCAACCACTATTCCCCGAGCAATTTACTAGTAAATGCGGATATTATGCTTCAGTATTCTGATGTATAGAATGATGGGGGGGTGGACTGGCTAAGGCATAAGATGACATGAAACATAAACTACTCTTAAAAAATAATCTGTATATTTATATCTGTATCTCAAAGAATCATGGGAATGAAGAGGAAACAGGTTTTCCAGGTGAGAAGGCAACCTTTGATCTGGGGCTCAAGGTTAATCATCAGAGAAAGGGGTGAAAGAGATTCCATGCTGGGGAAGTAGTACAAGCAACAGTGGGTGTGTTTGCCATGCTCTAGGGAGACAAGGAGTTTGTAATGGCTGGAAGATTGGGAGGGATTCAAGTGTTACTGAGTCTAAGTTCATACTGCTCGCTGCACGACAGGCCAGTAACTGAGAGACGAGTTGTTGGGGCCAGGAATAACGACTTTATTCGGAAAGCCGGCAGACCAAGAAGATGGTGGACTCATGCCCCCAAAGAACCATCTTGCCTGAGTTAGAATTCAGGCTCCTTTTATACTAAAAGGGGAGGGAGTAAAGTCAAACACTTCCTGGTTCCCATCAGCCTCTGGAGGGGATGTGTTCATTCACAGGTGGGCCTGGTCAGGATGTTTCCTGTGAGCTAAACAAAGGTATTTTAGCTTAGTGCTCATTACCTGGGAAGCAGGGCTCCCAGAGATGGGCCATTATGTATAATTTAAGCTTACAGGCAACATCCCTTTAGTGGTTAACTTGTAATAGAATACAAAATGTTCTCCCCTATTACCCAAGGACAGATGAGAAAGGTGGGGTGGTAGGTAAACCATGGTGATCCTTGAAGAACTTGTTCAGGAGCATCATAGGTCAAGGAGAGCTGTTGGTGTTTTATAAGCAGGGGACAAAGTTTGAGCTGTTTTTAGAAAACAGTGTCTAGTTAAGGACAGAAATGAGACAGGGTGAGCAGCGGCCAGAATAGTGGAGTGATTTAGGTGAGAGAGAATCGTTTCTGTAGAAATGAATGTAAGGGGCAGATCTGAGAGATAGAAGGGATGTGGGAATGGAGAAGAAGAGGGCTTTGAAGGTGACCCGAGGTTTCCAGCCTGGGCATACTGGGGACAGGGGGTTGGGGAGAGGATGCCACTGAGATGAGGAACCCAGGAGGAGTGTCCACTAGGCTGGGAATGGGGATCTTCATGGAGATCACAGTGCATTTGAGGGGCTGGCAGGATGTTCGTTGGGACCTGATACTGGAATTTCAGATCTGGAGCTCAAGAATGTAGTCAGGACTGAAGATGAAGATTTGGGAGTTGTCATCACAGCGTCATAGTTGAAATGACACATTGTTTAGCTTCCTCCGCCACCTAAAGAAGGGCTTGGGTTTCCGGCTGCATGGTTGAAGACAGGTGGACGGGTGTTTTCTGGGGCTTGAATGGCTGGACCTGATCCCCACAACACAGTCCTTGGATCCCTGAGATTCCAAGAAAGTAGGTTAACCCCGTCCTCCTTTACGTAGCATAGCTTCGCCTCTTCTCCCTCAGTTGTCCAGCTTCTCATTCTGCAAACAACAGCTGGAGAGGGTGAGTGAGGGCCAATTCAACAGCTGTGCACTGGAAACCAAGAAGGCATCCAGGATGAAGATACTGTCTGGCTACAGCTGCTGCTGAGATGAGTGTGTGTGTGTGTGTGTGTGTGTGTGTGAGAGAGAGAGAGAGAGAGAGAGAGAGAGAGAGAGAGAGAGAGAGAGTGAGAGAGAGAGAGAGAGAGAGAGAGAGAGAGAGAGAAAGGGAGAAAGGGAGAGAGGAAGGGAAAGAGAAACTCATAGCAGGGAGTGGGTAAAAATTGGTGGCCAGCTAAAAAAAAAACACACACACAAAAAATAACAGGCTTAATTTACTTTATTTTTCTTGTATAAAACCCTGTGGAGTCTGCACAGAGGCTCTGGTGAGGGTCTTTACAAGATGGTCAGTGAATTCCTGATAGGGACACTTGGTGAATGTGGTCTCTTTCCAGAGGTCAAGGGCAAGACAGCTGTGGGTCTTAGGGACAGCATCAGAGGCAGCTGCCTTGGCCTCCCATTCCAGGGTCCCCGGGGTCTCCAGGGACCTCCAGGCCCTCCCGCAGCATCACCGACCATTTGGGGTTTTCTAGAAGCAGCACTGGCCAACCTTTTAAAAGGTGGTAAATTCGTTTTTAAAAAGTTTTAATTCTGTACCAAAGATGATTTCACTTCATATTTTATTCCAAATCCTGTTGACTAGAACCTTTCAGGGTCCCCCGGTAGCTTTTGCTGACATACACTGGCCACAGTGTCGGTGGAGGGTGTTCAGAGAGTCTGAGTTTGGCTGGAAACTGCCTCCAGGCTAATGCCTCAGGGAGAAGCACAGGGATCTAGAAATACGTGAAAAGATTAAAAGTTCAAGAAAAGGCTGTTGTCCCCAATCCCAGTGGAAGAGAGGCCTCTTCCTGGAAAGTGATTAGGGATTTGTGTGTGTGGTTTTGTTCTTGGCCAAACAAAAGTAATCTGTTTCTAATCATAATTTGGATTACCCCTCATACTAACCAGATGTTTGTTGTCTGAGGAGGCCATTCCTCAGGTCCCAAAGAGCATGACAGACCGCCCCCCTGAGAGCCAAGAAACTCCCAGCTAGTAGGCTATTTCTAACTGCTGCCTGTTCCTGCTGGGAAAGGGCTGGAAGGAGCCCTTCCCCAGTATCTGGGCTTCTTCAGCCTGTGGCTGTCCCCTTGGTCCCTGTTGGTTCTCAGAAAAGCAATTGCCCCCCTACTCCCCGGACACTTGACAATGTTTGGTCACCTTGGGTTGTCACCATTGAGGGGAGGGATGGTGCTAGTGGCATCTAAGGTCAGCGATGCTGCTAAACATCCCACAATGTACGTGACAGCCGCCCCCCACGGCAAAGAGTCATCTGGTCCCAAATGTCAGTTGTACCCTGCAGCACAGCCAGCTCTAAAACTGTACCCTCCCCAATGATGTTCGTTCCCAGACAGAGAGTTGACAAGCCTTCCAGTAGGTAGATGCTGGCAAACCACCATCAACTTTGCCAGTTTCCCTGCTGCAAATGTTCTCACCATATCTGATATCAACCAACCAAGGTGGTGTCCTTAACGTGGAGTTGGGAAGAGCTGCACAGAGCTCAGGTCCCAAAGGGGATGACAAACGTCCGCCTGAGAGCCAGGAAACTCCGGGCTAGTTGCAGCAGGGAGGAACTAGCCACCGCAAGCCAGCTCCATTCACTCACTCGGGGCCCCACGATTCTCAAACCTCGGGAAGAACAAGCAAACCAGCACACTTTCCTGAGAAGGAGTGTGGCTCTCAGAGTTGTGTCAAACCACACTGGAGCCTTAGGCAAAAGGAAGAATCAATGACACTAATCACGTCTTCACTTAACAGTTTGAAATCTTGCTCATCATGGATGTTTTGCATTAATTTTGACTTTGAAAAACTATTGCATTAGATTTATTTTATTTATTTATTTTTTTGGCCGTGCCACGTGGCCTGCGGGATCTTAGTTCCCTGACCAGGGATTGAATCCACGCCCCTTGCAGTGGAAGCGCGGAGTCTTAACCACTGGACCGCCAGGGAGGTCCCTAGATTTTGTATTACCTTTATTCCCTCTCTTCCTCCTCCTCCTTTTTATTCTTCCCCTTCTCTTTTTCCTCTGCCATCCCCTCTCCTTTTTTTGCTATTTGTAGCAGAATGTTTAAGCTGCCAGAGACAGACCATATAGGTTCCAAGTAGCAAATGGCTCTGTCGCTTAATAACCATATGACCCAGCACCTGACTTATAAGTCATTGCTGTTTTATATATGTATACTTTTTTGGCTAATATATAATAAGTATACACACATACATATATACATATATATTTGCTAGTAAATATTGAGTGTTTACTTTGTGTTGGGCACTTTGCTAATTATTTTATATACATTATCTCATTTAACCTATACACATAGAACATGAGGTTTATGAATGAGGAAACTGAGGCCCAAAGAGGTTAAATAACATTCCCAGAGTCACACAGCTAACCAGTGGTGGAGTTGGGGTACATACTAAAGCCTGTCTGATTCTAGAGCCTGCCCTTTAAACCTCATGTTGTACACGTTTTGGGGGTCAAGCCCCTGCACAGCTTCCTTACGGGAAGTGCGGTGGGTCTGTTTTAGGGCCCCTGTCCCCGTGAAGGCCTCTAGGAACCCCCGGTGAACTCCTGTGAGCCACACCCAGGCATCGTACGCAGGCTTAGGGTTCCCATTCGGGCCAGCGCCCACTATCACAAGGCAAAGCTAGAAAGCCTGGGATTAATTAGGGGAATTTATGCTTCCTGCGGAGAGTTCTTGGGGAGAGATGAAATCCATCTGCCAGTGTCCTTTTTTCTTTTTAAAATTTTTATTTTTTATACAGGTTTAAAGGTTACACTCCATTTACAGTTATTACAAAATGTTGGCTACATTGCCCGTGTTGTATGACACATCCTTGCGCCTGTCTTACACCCAGTAGTTTGTACCTCCCACCCCCCACCCCTATATCGCAGAAATGGGAGAGAAGTGGTGACAGGTGCTCCGGAAGAGCCACAGTTGCTCTCATTTTCTTCCACCAAATTAGAAATCTTACTTAGAAGATTCGGACTCTGTCATTAACTAGCTGTGTGTGCAGCCCAGGAGTTGTGTGACAGGTGATCCTGCTTCTTGCAGGCTCCTCTAGCTCTTTGCGTCTCAAAGCAAACAAGGATGCCAAGTCAGGTTTCTCTCTGAGGCAAACCCTGAATGACAGCTGCTTTTCTTTTAAGGAATCCTCACCCGACAGGGAAGGCGAGGAGAAGCACACTCTGGCTGTGGCCCACACCCGTGGGGGCTGCTGCTCACAACAGATGGGCTGACAAATGCTCGTGCACAATATCCTCCGCTAGATCTGCCTGTAATGCCCCTTCCTGGCATCCTGTACTTTTCCAGAAATCACGTGTCACAACTCTGCAATAATGCAGCTATCTGCGTGATGGTTTACTATCTGTCTGCCCTCCAGACTGTAGCTTCAAGAGAGCAGGGCCTGTGTTTACTTTGTTCGTTACTTTGTCTCCAACCTGAAGCCTGGTACACACTAGGTTAGTCCTATGTTAGTAGGATGAACGAATGAAGGAAAAACAATGAGACATAATGCATATCCAGATGGGTGGAGAGATATCCAGAAGCATAAAGTCAGGCCGGGCAAGGTCTCAAAGTCCCACTCCCCTTCCCTGAAAAGTTGAAGGCAGGGATTCTAATATGATGCCGAAAACAGGGTAGGAATAACATTCAGCCGTGACTTTCCTAGAAAGGGAACTGTGAAATACAGAGGAGATTTTAAATCGTACAGATCACACCTGAAGGAGTTAAAATCTGCTTTCGAGAATATTCTGCTCACTGTAAGGACAACAAGCTACATAACGGTTTCTTGAGAAGGGTGACATGAAGTCATGGGCCTCAAGGGGCTTTCCTGGCCCTTGGTCTGTCCCATAGGAAACACAGCTCCATCTCTCAGGGACCACCTTGAAATGGACTGGAGCTGCCCTTCGGGCCGGGTGGAGCCTCTGGGGCTAGATATTGGATTTGGGGGTGTGGCTCCTAGAAAGAAGCCACAGCGAATATTGAGACAGGAGCAGCCCCTGGTTTCGCCAAGGTCTTGTTTTGACTCAACACTCCAGGTGGGAGAGAAACCAGAGAGGTAGCACAAGCTAAGCAAAAGTTCATTTAAAACTTAGCCTCTTAGATTGTCCATATCCATTAAGACAGTGACCATGAGCTTGTAGTTCACTCTCCAGGGCCAAGCAAGTTGCACTGATTTTGAAAGTAGCCAGCTTTGAAGAACCAACTTACCCAATTCTAAAATGATCCGTTCTTTATGGAAGCAGTGCCGCACTTCAGGACCACAAAACGGGCTTAGGAGATGAGAAAAGGGCACTTCTGTGAAGTCAGGATATGGGGTGTCTCAGAGGAGATAGGTTAATAAAAGGAGACAGGCAACTTCACAGAAGGAAATGGATTCTCCTTTGATTAATGATGTGCAGGAAAACTTGACGTCATTATTAACGCTTATAGTATACAGATAAAATGGGCCCCACCTTAATGTGAGCACAGGGCAGGATGTGAAGAATTCCACGGCTTTGCCACCATTTAAAAAAGTCTCTCTCTCTCTGCATTTGCATGTGCGTGTGTGTGTGTGTGTGTGTATGTGTGTGTGTGTGTGTGTGTTAAGGGTTTCAAGAGAAATGGTGGTGGTAGTTTACAGAGTAAGACAGAATTGTTGTGTTTCTACTTTCAGCTCTTAGGGGGAAAATACATAAGAAGAGATGATTCATTACTGTTTGAAAAGTGCTCTGAGATCCTCTGATGAAAGGTAATTAGAAGTCAGAGATGTGAGTCCTGGATGTGTGATGACAGCCTGTGATTATCTTTTGGAGTGGCGCTAGACTATCTAGAATGCACTTCTCTCCTCCATCTCCGCCAAACAGGAAAATGGGTGCAGGGAGGGCAGGGCTGGAAGGAAGAGGAGGTGTCAGGCAAAGCCCGTAGTATTTCATATTAACCGGGAGGGAGACAGCCTGGGGACCTGGGGTCTGCGCTGAAGCTGCATGTCTGAGTGTGACCAGGGCCTGCCTTCCTTCCCCAGGGGAGTTTGCCCCCGCCCTCCACTGCCCCTTGCAATCTGAACTCTGTTGCTTTTTAGGGTGGTCTGTTTGGTCAAGTTTTCCCAAAGGATTTAATGATCACTGTGTTTTCGCAGTGGAAACCACCTTTGATTTGCAGGAGAACTGCAGCGTTGTTTTCTGTTGTATTGATATCTGGGTAACAGTCGTCAGCCATTAAAACCTTTACCATTCTCCGCATTTACGGATCTGCTTCTCTTAGCTCATCTTTTCTTCAACGAAGTCTTATTTTGAGAGGAGGAAGCTCTGTCTACTATCCAGGACATAGCTAGAGCGACGCCACCTTGCAGTCAGGCAGCATCTCTGACTGCAGGTGTCAGGGGCAGCCGCGTGTGGTGGTCACACCTCAACTCCAGAGGTGGCTCCAGTTCTGGATCTGCTGCCCCTCCTCACAGGATTTTAGGCAAGTTATTCAACCCCTCAGAGTCATGGTTTCCTCATTTGTGAAATAGAATAAGAAAGTATCTCCCTCTCTGTGTTACTGTAAACATTTAAAGAGTAATTATGTGTAACACATAATAAGGCCTCATAGGTAGGAAGCACCAAATAAGGGCTTGCTGCTGCTCTTCTGTTACTACTACTATTATTATTATTTCCTAAAAAACTATAGGCTGATTTAGAGCAAATTATTATGAGTATTATTTCCATCGTTATTACAGTCTCCTAAAGAAACTAAGGATTTAAAGCAAAATGCTCAAGTAGATAAAATTATTTTTGGTATTCTCCCACTTCTATTCTTAGTCTCTCCCTTTTCCTTTTGGCTCTTCCAAATTGCTGACGCATTACCATGTGTCTGATCGTTATCACGGCTTAAGGTTTTAGAGATGTGTTAAACGTATCCCCTATGAGGGTAAGCTACTTAAGGTACAAATACCTACGAGGGTGAATTCACGCTTTCAAAGGAGACCGAAAGCTTGATGCTTTTCTGAAAGATGCAGTAATAAACTCTGTAGACTTCCAGAACTTTAAATCTGGACTGCAGGGGCCATCAAGTTCAAGCCCAGAGTAGGCAAATGATTCACCCTTGGAGACAGGCATAGTTGGTTAGTGACAGAGTGGGTCTAGAGTCTTGGGTTAAATTAGTCAATAAATAAACATGGTATGACTCCTTATAAAGCTGCTTCTACTGAACTGCACTGTGGCAATATGCCATCAGTCTCCGGAAAAGGATGTTATAAGATTGCTTATAAAACTTCTTTTATGCACTGAAGGGGGTGTTGCTGAGGATGTCATCCTGATACATTTTATGAGGACACTTGAGGGGCCGTATCTTTCACTTCTAAGTACTGGGAATAGCTGGTACTTATGAGACAATTGTTTTCATCCGATGAATACCCTGAACTTTTTATGTGATCATTGATCCGATGATCAATGCTTTTTGCATTGGCCACTGGGAAGCTCAAGAACAAATGTACATTCTATCTCTGTGAGTAAAAGCCAATAGCTACTACAAGTTACAGATGTTCATTACAGCTGAAAACTTTGGAGGCAGTTTTTCTAAGCTGTGTTCTACTGGTCACTGGCATCCTCTGACACTATGGGTATTTCCTGGGAGGAAGAGGAGTTTTGGGGTCGTTCACATTGCATACTTTACCTCCTTCTTGGATATTCATGATGTACGTATTGGTATCTTCAAGGCTCTGAGAAGTCTGACAGTTTAGAATCAAAACAAAAAGAACTTTTAAAACTGTGTTTAGCCCTGTACTTGTAAAACTTATTTGATCACAGAATCTTCTTTAAAAATTATCTTAGAAGTCTCTAATTTTATATGAAACACGTTTGGGGAACCCTGTCTTCAGTAATCTGTAACCTAATCCTGTTTATTGGATTTGTGTCAGTACAAAAGTTGGCTCTTGACAGGGTCAAATGTGATTCTTTCTGCTCTGGCATAGCAGATTGAGAGCCCAGGTGTGTATATTGGACCACATGACTGATGAGGTCCCTTTGAGCTCTAAAATTCGATGATTCCTGATTTTAAAAATGAAGAAAAGTGTCTCAAGAGTATCTGCTCATAGAATAAGAATTTAAGTTTACTAACATGAAGACTAAAGTTAGAGATCAAAACATTGTATGTAACATTGCTGGTGCTATTTATCCACGTCTAATCTAAAAGATTGCTTTAAAAAATCATATTTATAAAAACAACTCTCAGGAGAGTTGACAAAGATGCACATTTCCTTTGAAAAGCCTCTAAGTCGAAAGATATAAGATTTTTCATCTGAACTCCTGTTTGGGTGTAGAATTTACAGCCCCCCTTCCTGTGATAAAGGCGTTTCTAATGGGGGTGGTGCAGCTTCATGGTGTATCTCCAGGGGGTTGTGCAACTAGATTTACTGCTGAAGCATGTGGCCCACGCAGAGACTGCATTGTTCATTCACAGGCACCTTTGCCGTTAAGACCCTTCCCTTCCACTCTCCATTAAAACTCAACAAACAAAAACCAACAGCAAGGTCCTCAAACCCCAGCCATGTAGGTATTACCTGGGTGGGAGCCTGGGGCTTGCCTCAGACAACACACCCAGCTTCTGGAATTGTTCCATCCTCTTGACCAGTGAGCCAGACCCAAGGGGAAATAGCAAGGCAGAATCCCCTTCAAAGAGAGGCGACGGGCTGCGGGCAGCAAGGACAGGCTCTCGTGCCTGGGTCCTTGGTTGGCATCCAGCTTCTCCCACAGCCTCCTGGACGTGGCACCATAACTCCAGTGGCTTTCATTGCCTCTCTGTGTATGACCAGAGAGGGTGTGATTTCATTATTTCTCAGGGCCACTTGTCTCTCTGAATGTATTTCTGAGTTTTTCTCCCTGTTTGACTATTCCTACTATGTGTCAGGCATTATGTCGCAAAAATGCATCTGCCCCAGGACTTCCCTGCTGGCACAGTGGTTAAGAGTCTGCCTGCCAATTCAGGGGACACGGGTCCGAGCCCTGGTCCAGGAAGATCCCACATGCTGCGGAGCAACTAAGCCTGCGAGCTACAACTACTGAGCCTGCGTGCCACAACTACTGAGCCTGCGCGCCTAGAGCCCCTGCTCCGCAACAGGAGAGGCCACTGCGATGAGAAGCCCGTGCACCACAAAGAAGAGTAGCCCCCGCTCGCCGCAACTAGAGAAAGCCCACACGCAGCAACGAAGACCCAACACAGCCAAAAATAAATAATAAAAATAAATAAAGAAATTTATTTAAAAAAATATGCATGCCCCTGTCCTTGCCCTTGAGGAAGTCACCATGTTGAAGAGCAGATGGGCACTAGAAAAAATTTTTCATCCAATGTGATGGAGACTCCAAACAAGCCGTGTATAAAGAGCAGGGAGGTAGTGATGGAGGTGACATTTGAGTCAGGTCTTAGACAACGTGCTGGACACTGATTTTTCCATTAATGGAATTACTTTTTCTGCTTAATGGCAACAAGCCTGCTAGAAGGGGAAGTATAAACCAATAACTTATTTTGGATTAAGTTAGCAGACTAGCTAACCAAGCCTATTAGCTAAAGGCTAGACTCTGATGTCCAGCAATTCAGTGAATATTCAGGCTTTAATTCAGTTACTGGAGGATGAGACCATCTGGAAAGTGGACTCTCTAGAACTTACTCTCAAGTTTCCTGTTGTAAAGATGTTCTAGGGATAGTTTTGATTTTGGAAACTCCTGGAGTTAGCTTTGCTTTATGTTTAATAAAGTCTAGTTTCCCAATTTCGTGGCAGACAGAAAATAAATGACATGTTTAAATTGCTGTACAGGTGAAAAGGAAGATCACTGCTGAAGAACGAGTTTTAATGTAAATTTCAGAAGACATTTTACAAAGTGCATGAACATATCAGGTAAGCTGGCTGCTGGAGTTTGCTGTTCGTTAGAGAGCTGACACTGGAAGGTGAGTAGCAGACCTAGTGCTGGGCAGAATTCTGTGGAGTTTTTTCAAGTTCCTTTTACAAGGAAAAACCATGGGTGTCAACCATGTGACATGATATCCATCACTTCCCTGGCTGTACAAATAGTTCTCTAATTTGATGTTAGTAGATCTTTCACTTTAGCAAATACTCTTTTTCTTTAGATTTAGCATTTCAGATCTCCTCCCACACCCCAAAATTCAATTTAATTATGACTTTTGGCTATCTGTGTTTATTATATTTAGACCCAATAGTAGCTTTGTCTTCTGTTCTGTCATGGGGTTGAGATAGAATCCATCCAGCTGTTTTTGCAGACCCCAAACTTAAATTGTACCCTTCACCACCAAAACCATGGGACTGGCTTAACATTTGAAAGCAGCACTTATACATCTGTTTCTGATTTGTAACTTAGGTTCTACTATTTCCAGACTTGAGAGTTTTGCTTCTCACTGTTTGTTATCATACACTTCCTCTTGGCGTTGCAGTGGGTACGTGTGACTCCTACCAAACCTCAGACTACTTAAGAACAAGGAATGGGTTTCACTTGTCTTTATATTCCATAACTTATTACATAAAGGCGGTGCTTAATAAATAATTTGTTAAACATATATTATACATGTATCCTAAAAGTTCATAAATTGGACCATCAGGTGCAGGTTTCCCTGGGTAAGAGGTGAAAAAGCGAAAGTACCATGTATACAAGTGTCAGAACTTGACTTCTCTTAATAACTTTTTTTAAAAGGGCAGATAAAGGAATCTCCTTTTAAATAAATGTGAATTCCTCCCCAGCGTGATCCAAGGATCGTGATTTACTTTGTGGTCAAATGAGACACTTTGCTTTAAGATCTTGTATGTGTGGCTCATATATTGTCTCAAGAAAGATGCCATCTGAACTGTGAAGTGAAAGGCCTTCCCTCTGTGGAAGGGCTGAGGCAGAGCTGCTTCAGTATTTCTCATCTGAAGTCCCAGTTGCACACTAGCTACCATTTCCTGAGCATCTGCCCTGTGCCAGGCATTCAGACATATGATCTCAGTTAATCCTCACAAGGATTCCGAGGCTTACAGGGGTTAAATGGCTTCCCCAAAGCCCCACAGGTAAACATGTTGGCAGCCAAACCTATGAACAAGCCTCCCCCAAGTTGGCGTTCTCTCAGCACTCCCTGTCTTGGTGAGTGAAAATTTTAGCATCTACTTCCTCCAGCGAGAAATCCTCTTCCTATATCCAACTTCTGAGTCCTGCGGAGGTAACATCCACCCATCTGTAGACTCCCTGCCCGGCTTCCGTTCAGCCCAGCTGCCATCTGCCCTCCGCGGACAGCCCAGTAGCCTCTGTAGTAGTCTCCCTTGCCCTCCTCAAATCTAGTCCCAATACTAAGCTTAAGTGGTCTTCTCAAAAGTCACAGGATTTTCCTGATTAAAAATCCTCCAGTGATTTTTCTGTTCACTCTTAGAGACCAGAGTCCTTAGCCAGGCTCACCGTGCCCTCCTGGCCTGGCCCGTGTGACCACCCAGTCTCTCATTTTCTGGGCCTCCACCCAACCAGCTGGTCCCTCAGCCTGGAATATTCTTCCTGTCCCTTTCAGAGTCTAGGTTGATGCCCACTCAGCTGACGGAGCTCAGCTCAACAGTGTCTTCCTCAAGGGACTTCTATGTACTTTTTTGGCATCGTGTGCTTCTCCTTCATAGTGTTTATTTTTTATATTTACTTGCTTTATTATTTGATTACTGTCTGGCTCTCTCATGAGTCCGTAAGCTGCGTGAGGGCAGGGACCATGTCTGTTTTCATTCACCAGATCTTAGCCCAGAACCTGAAGGGAGCAAACAGTTGATGAGTATTTGTTGCATAAACAAATACTTGTTGCATAAATGCACTAACCACTGGCAAGTGACAGAAGGGAGATTTGAACTTAAAAGTTCAATGTCCCCCGGGACTTCCCTGGCAATCCAGTGGTTAAGACTCCATGCTTCCACTGCAGGGGGCATTGGTTCGATCCCTGGTTGGGGAACTAAGTTCCCGCACGCTGCCTGGCGCGGCCAAAAAAAAAAAAAAGAAAAAAATAGTTCAGTGTCACCTGTCTTTAGGATGTGGCCAGAGCTCCAAATGGTGATGACTGAATGACGTGTGGGGACAGAGGAAGGTTGAGGTTGGGAGTCCGGCTCAGGGACAGGAAGGGGCTGTCAACTGAGCTCGTGGTCATCGAAGATTCCCTGAGCTCCAGCCCCGTTCCAGGTACTTTACGTACGTTCTCGAAATTAATCTCTCTCAACAAGCCTTCAGGAGGTTAAGCAACTTGCCAAGTCACCCAGAAATCAAGTATGGAGTCTAGGTTCAAGCCTAGGCCATTTGGCTATTGACCCATGTTTGTAACCCCGTTGCTGTCTGTCCTTGCCTTACCTTGTTCCATGTTTTCCCCCTCACTATGAGTCCCTCTCTGGTCTTGGTTTCTGTTCTTTTTCTTGTAAATCTGCACTTATTTCTTCTTTAACTTATCATCCATATCTCTTCTCTTCCCCCACTTCTTTTCTCCCTTCCTCCGTCTTCCCTTCCTCTCTCCCTCCTAATTCCATTAGAGATGAGAACCATGACGTTATCTACCTGAAATTTATATTTCGGGAAGCTTTCCACCAGCAGCCAGATGCTTCTTGCACACTTTGCAACTTGGTAGAACAAAATGCAGTTGAGAATTATAAATGTGCAAGCCTGTGTCCTCTTACTTTCATGACTGGTTAAGGTTCAGTTTTAAAATCGCCTCCGATTTTGAATCTGAACTACTAAAGGTAGTAAAAGCAATATAAAGAAAAGGAAATAAACTTCAAAACTGGCCTTTTTTTTTTTTCCTGTGAGAAGTTCACTATAAATTGTGGAGATGCTTCTCAAATAAAATTAGATTCCGCCGCTGCCTGCTGCTTCCCTCCGCATTTCATCTCTTTTCTCTAAATCGCTGCAGCCTCTCTTGGGACACTAGGTAATCTGAAGAAAGAATAGGGTGTTCTGGCACCACGAGTTCTGCAGAGAGCTAAGGCACATTGATTTGCATTTCTGGGTCAGCATGATTTCACTTTCACTTAACCCTTGTACTGACCCTTGTTTTTCAGCACTTTGGCTCTTTCTGTGGTCCATCCGGGAGCATGCAATGTCCTTGATCCACAGATGGTAAGTGTCCCCTGGCAACCAAAAGCTTGCAAACTGCCCCAAACTCCCCTCTTCAATGTTTCCAGCATCACTTAGGTCCTTTGAGTGAGGAATTGACCAATATCTTAGGTGTCTGTGAATGCAGATTTTATTTACATTTGCGAAGGTAGTTTTGTGTGTTAATGGAAGATGAAATAAACATTAGAAATCACATTATTCACATGTGTCCACGACTGCCCGAGTTTTGCACCTCTTGCGTGGTTGTTAATCCTTGATGTAATGAGAAGAGTAATGGAGGATGATGGATGTTGTATTCTGTCTCTCTCGGTACAAGTCATGCTGGGGATTCTATGAACACCCACAGCGTGTCGGAAAGAGCGACATGACATATATCTAGGGCTTCAGAATAAGGCTGTTTCTGCTGTCTTATTCACAGTGTAATTTCTCGTAAGAGGGAGCAAAGACCCCAACAAGATTTAATTACTTGCACTGTGACAGGAACGGGTTATTAGTTGTCCACCTGTAGTGAGGTCCACTTGGCCAGAAGACCCTGTGTGAAGATAAAGATGCACTAAGATACAATGTGCTATACAAATGTGGGACGGGAGCTCAATGTCGAAATAATTGAGATGGAATATTAATGAAATGTTTGCCTGCCAAAGCTTTAACTCAGTTGGTAAGAATAATTTTATGGCTTTTTTCTTAATTATAGAAGTAAAATCATAATTGTATGATATGTGAATTATATCTCAAACAACTGTTTTAAAAAAGTAGTAACAAGAACATTATAGAAGAGACAGGTAAACAATGAGAATAAAATAAAAATACCAGTAATTCCAGTTCCCAGAGATAACCACAGATAGCATGATATGTTTTCTATTATTTTTGGTATGTGAAGACAAAACTGTGAAATAGTGTAATAAGTAGTGTTGAAATCTTTTAATGAGTTATGATCATTAAATATTCTTCTCCCTCTGCACAGTGTTCTGTCATTTGAGTGTTTTATAAAATTTGAAGCAGTTCTCTATTATCGGACGTCTGGGCTGAATCCAAGTTTTTGACAGTGTGTGTAGCTCCGTAATGAACATCCTTGTAACTATATATTTGGGCACTATGATGATTTCTTAGATACATTTCTAGATATCTAGTTGCTCTAAGAAAACGTACTCTTTTAAGGCTTTAAAACCCACACGTACACATATATTCCTTCAGAAAAGTTGAATCAATTTATACTAGCAGTGTATGCCATTGTACTTATTTTTATATACATTCCCCAACATTAGATATTATTTAAATTTTTTTTCCTGTTTGACAAGTGAAAAATAGTATCTTATACTAGTAATTTTGACTCCTTAGGTTCTTAATGAAGTTAAACATTCTTTTGTATAACTATTGGTCATTTAAAAATCACTTATTTATTTATTTTGCTGTATGCGGGCCTCTCACTGTTGTGGCCTCTCCTGTTGCGGAGCACAGCCTCCAGACATGCAGGCTCAGCGGCCATGGCTCACGGGTCCAGCCGCTCCACGGCATGTGGGATCTTCCCGGACCGGGGCACGAACCCGTGTCCCCTGCATCGGCAGGCAGACTCTCAACCACTGTGCCACCAGGGAAGCCCTTATTTATAATTTTAAAATCATCTTTCATATATGTTGCTTATCTTTTTGTTATTTTGTAAGATTTTCCAAACAATCTAATGAGGCTATTAATTCTTTGTCATCCTTTGATTTAAGTTAAAAAAACAAACAAACTCTACTGAAATGAAAGTGGTGCAGATTTTTCCTTAGAAAAAGAGCAGTTTAGCTGAAATCGGTGGTAGAGACACAGCCTACTCATGGCTACATTCACCGGGTACGTGGATGGGTTTGTTAACTTAGTGTATATACCTCAGTTGTTTTCTGGCAAATACTCCTAAATCAAGAGCCAGAAAGCATCATCTTTACAAATAACTGTGGTTTCATTTTGAGATACATAAATTATTATTTGAAGTGAGATAAAAATTATAAACAATTTTCAGCATTAGCCAGTCTTATATTTATATCATCCATTTCCAAAGAATTTTAATTCAAAATATTTTTAAAGGTCAATTTATGTTTTCTTTTAATTCACTGCTTCATGGGTGGGGTAGTTATTTTCTCTATTTTAGGAGTAATCTAAGTGGGGACAAACATGGGTCAGAACTTCAAGATAGACAAAAGGAACTTCTAAGATTGGATGATGTCTTGGACTGCATTCTTAAAGAGAATTTAAGATGTTTGATGATATTGTGTTCCTCTCTCTCTCTCTCTCTCCCTAATTGGCTGCATGACCTTAAATAACCCTCGTCTTTGCCTCTACCTGCCTGAGGCAAGGGGGTGGGCGGGGATGGTCGAGCCACCAATGAGATGGCTTAAGCATGCAGTATTTTCCAAAATTAAGATGCTTAATCATTTCAAAGTATCATTTTTTCCCTGCTACGTAAAAATGTAAATACGCTGGGTGTGCGTGCACTCACTCACGTCTATTAGTTTGCACACACATTTTGTTGCCTGATCACTCATCATTGAAAAACATTTTCTCCATTTTGCCTTTCAGAATTGTCAAATGTGTACATAGTTTTTCAAATTTCTAATAAGATTGCTATGTTTTAATGATTGGCGGTCACTCCTCTTATTAACTAATGGAGATAGTGATGGTTACATCTTAACCTAAAGAGGTGTGTAAGGATAAGTAAAGGGGTCTGTTAAGTCGCCCCTCACCTAGAAAAGGACTGCTGTCTTTAAAACAGCAATGTCGTCACTCTTTTCCAGATTGTGGGGTGGGAGTGAGGATAATACTTTAAATGATGAAGTTGGCATTTCCCATCTGTTGTACTTCAAACACAGGCCTCTTTCTCTCTACCAGTCACAAATATAAAAACTCTGCCGATGGTTTGACCATCTGCATTTCCCATCATACCTGTTTTCACACCTGGAGATTCAGTGCAGGTCTTTTTTTTTTTTTTTTTGCGGTACGCAGGCCTCTCACTGTTGTGGCCTCTCCCGTTGCGGAGCACAGGCTCCGGACACGCAGGCTCAGTGGCCATGGCTCACGGGCCCAGCCGCTCCGCGGCATGGGGGATCCTCCCAGACCGGGGCACGAACCCGTGTCCCCTGCATCGGCAGGCGGACTCTCAACCACTGCTCCACCAGGGAAGCCCAGTGCAGGTCTTTGACTGATGTTTTTCAAAATTGTCTCATAAAATCAAAGGACAGACAAATAATATTTTTCTAGAATTGTGAACCAACGTTCACAACTTTTGTTACTGCTCTTAGAATTGTTAATAATCTTAGCCTCAGGTGATTTCAAAAATGCTTTTTTTTTGTTGTTTTAAAGCAAACCATGACATTCTTACTAGCTGCTCGTGTTTACCAGTGTCATAGCTTAAGATTAAAACAGTGGGTGATAGTAGTCCCAAATTCAATATTAAGTGCAGAGTTCCATATTCAACTTTAATTAAAATATTTACATGCTCATGGTTTGCCTTCTCTTAGGGTTACGTTTGTCAGCTGGCAGGCTCTGCTAACTGAATAGGTATTTAAAATGCCACTTTGAATCTGTCTAAGGCTGGAACATTATTCTGAATTATTACTAAATTAGCCATTTCCGCAGACCTGTCTGCCTCTGTCTGGCTTGGTACCAAGCCCAGCTTAGGATCCAAGGGCTGCCTTAGAACAATGCAGTAGGCCCCAAGTTTCCTTTTTTCCTTAGTCACTACTCAAGCAGCAATTTGCTTACTTTTGCTGTTTCCTAATTTTTCAGAGGAATGACAGACAAACTATTAAGCTTCGGTTTCTCTCTAGATCCTATCAGTTTCCTCAAACACAGTTATCTCCCCTGTTAGCCCCTGGTGTTCTGCTGGGGATTAGTGGGTCCCACTGGCCAGCTGCTGCCTCTCCCCTGCAGCTCTATTTGCTGTTACGGAGCAGGGAACTGATTCCACTAAATGTTATACACATGGAGACCCTTTAGCAGGAACAGCAGTGCAGAAACAGGAGCTCTCATTGCTTTCCTGACATCAGGCGAAAGGACCTGGCCACTTAAATATCACATTTTTTACTTCCTTTTCAGTTCAGGTGAGGGAGGAGGTGCAATCTTGGGGCAGAATGAAGCTGGCCCTGGCTAGGGTCGTTTTTGTCTGTTAACCCTACCCCAATGAGATTTTAAATAATTATTAATAACTTTGGAAGGTCCAGGGCACAAGGAGATGATTAAATACAAGATTTGGACCATCCACTCTGAACCATGTAGCATTACTAATGAATATGATAAAAGAAACTTTCATCAGGTTAAGAATGTTGCTGCCTTCTTGGTAGGTTTACTTCCTTCTTTCTTTGTAAAGCTTCACAGTAAGTAACCCAGAGTGAAACTAGAACTTGGTGTGGGGAAAGAGGATGGGGTGGAGGAACGGTCATGTTATTAAGTTATTGCAAATGTAGTGACTGGTGATTTCACACGTACGCATTCCACGTTACAGGAAGCTCACACGTCTAAGAGCCCATGCCCTGATGGCCCCTCACCACCAAATTTTCCATTCTCTGCCTCTAAGATCTCAGCTTCCCGAAGGCTTGCTTATTTTATCACGTCAATTACTTTTCTATAGTGAAGGAGGAACAGGTCACTCGAATTTCAAGAATAAGGAAGCAAGCTACGTGAATCAACCAGATCTAAAGGACAAAAGAGATTTCTGTCCAGTCATTTGCAGACTATAGTGTGTTCCTCCTTCACTCCACAATGCTTCCTTTGAGATGGCTTTTTTTTTTTTTTTTAAATAATGGAAACAAAATAATCTTGCCAGTAGGGTCATGGAAAATTTTACCAACTTCATTTGTTCACAGTTGCCCATCCCTTCTCATTTCTTCCCCTTCTTTATATGTAAAAACTTCCTTTTGAACTTCTTTGATTTATTTTTCTATTATAAAAAGCAATTTATAATAAAAGCTTATAACGATTTGAACAATGTTAAGGCATATAAATGAAAACACATGCTCCCTCCCCCAGTGCCATTCCTTCCAGCCACATTCAGTTTTTACCTGTTCATAGAGCCAGAGTCCGTTAGGGTTTCTGTGAAGCCTTGGCAAAGGCAGTATAGAAGTACGGAGAAGGAAGGAACTGAGTGCCAACAAGCCTGCTTCCCAAAGATGCACAAAGTAAAGGGAGGAAAGAGAGCATGAACTAGACCAAGGAGAGATGAGGAGAAAGAGGCAGCTCCTTGAGGGTAGAGTTTCTGCCGTAACCATCTTTATAACCTTATCAGACTAGGAAAATGCCTACTGGATAGTGGTGCTGAAGAATGAATAAGAACGAAGAGCTTAAGCAGAGGCTGTTGAAGTAATTTAGGCCTTTGCAGTCTGTCAGAGGCTTTCTTGCTTGAATTTTACATCTCTACCTTGGGTTTTTCATCTGTAAGCAGCCAGTAGGTGCTACTTTGAGGTTGAGTACTACAGGTAGTTGCTGCTAAATTGAACCAATAGTAAAGATAAAAACCTGTTTGGAACAAATCCATACTTGGAAGAGGACGTTTCTGAACCATTTTTATCATTTTTTACACTCTAAATATAAAGTTTTTATTTGAAAAGTGCTCTTTAAAAATCCAATGTTTATTAATAGAACAACTGTTTAAATAACTTTCTGATTGTCTGAGAAATTCCTTATAAAATCTGAATAAAGTTCAAATACTTAACACAATATCAGTCATGGGAGAAGTTACACTGTGCAAAACTGTTCTCTAGGGCTTCCCTGATGGCGCAGTGGTTGAGAATCTGCCTGCCAATGCAGGGGACACGGGTTCAAGCCCTGGTCTGGGAAGATCCCACATGCCGCGGAGCAACTGGGCCCGTGAGCCACAATTACTGAGCCTGCGCGTCTGGAGCCTGTGCTCCGCAGACAACAAGAGAGGCAGCGATAGTGAGAGGCCCGTGCACCGCGATGAAGAGTGGCCCCCGCTTGCCACAACTAGAGAAAGCCCTCACACAGAAATGAGGACCCAACACAGCCATAAATAAATTTTAAAAAAACAAAACAAAACAAAAAACTGTTCTCTAAGTAGTAGTGCATTTACTGAACCATTTTTATCATTAACTCTTCGGGAGATTTGCACTCCAAAGGTCATTAAGACTCAAAGTAGCTTCTGGGTCCACTGCCTCCTTTTGGGAAAAAGAGACCACAGGGAATTCTCTAGGCTTAGTGCCTGTCTCCCCCACTCCCTTGGCCACAGCTGGTTGAGCCAGGAACCAACACCTGAAAAGACAGCCTGCCTAAAGGCTCTCCAGCCCCAGTGAGGTGGCCTGAAGTGGCACTGGATTGTGACTGAACCAATCAAAGCCTCTCTCTTGGAAAGTCTGAACTTGAGACAAGCGGAGAGAAAGACCCAGAAAGAAAAGAGAGAAAAGAGACTGACGAACAAACAAGGTAGCCCAGTGTCAGCACAGAAAGCTAGAGATGTGGAAAGAGAAGGCAATACGCAGAAACTATGAGGCAATAGACAACTTTAGTAAATAGAGGCTGTAAAAGAAGGCATAGAAAGCCATCAGTTAGTGGATTAGCAGGAAGCAGCAAGTAGAGAGGCAGAGCGTGCAGGAGATGCTTCCGAAATAAAAGGCTGCTGGAGAAACTGCTGTTCCATTCTGAGCGATGTTCTAGTTCTCCAGGAGGCCTGATATGTGTTCTGGAAACCACTTCCTTTTGCTTCGTCAACCCTCCCAAGTATCCTTGCAGTGAAAACGCTTACCCTGAGGTAAAGGAGGAGGCCTCCGTATTTTGCAACTTGAAAAATTCCTATTTGTAAAAAGAGTAGGTTTGGATGTAATCATCATGAACATTCTTCTGCTGCAGCTTGAGAGAGAGAGATAGATGCCCAGGGGAGAACTTTGCATGGTGGAAAGTGCTTTGCCGTGTAAACAACACAAGGTCTTGTTTTCCATACTGTAGATCCAGACGTTTGATTTCGTCCATGCAGCCAGTGTTGACTTATGCCAACTAGGATTTGGGTAATCCAGTGAGCAGATTTACGATGTGAGGTAGAACTTCCAGGGGTTGGGATCGATTTTTCTGGTCTTTGGCACTGTTGAATGTCTTCTCCTTATCAAATCTCTTTGGCGTCTTCACCTTTTTCCCTGGGCGTTACTTCTCTTTTTCCTCTTTTGGGTCCGTAAATGTATATGCTTCGTGTGGTTTGCCTTTCATCCGTCTTTATTGTCTCTCCTTGCTCTCCATGGAAATGCCTTCCACTGCCAAGGCTCTCCTCTGCCCAGATGACTTCCATCAATGGAGCCCTCACCACTCTACCACCTTCCCATATTTCCACATCTCTGTGGGACTCTGGCACCTGGAAATCTCACCAGTATCTCAAATTCACTGAGTTCAAAATGGAAATTATGTTCTTTCCCCTTCAAAAGTCGTCCTCCCATGTTCCTTCCCCTTCTCTAAAATGGAACCTCGGTGAGCCAGGCCCAAAGCTCAGAATCCCTTTTAGTTCTTTTTTTCCCTGATGCCCAACAGCTATCATTGCAAAGTCCTAACAGTTCTACCAATGTGACACCAATTTCATCCATGGCCCTCTATGTTCATTATCTAATGCTGGAGAATGAATTATGCCAAAGTTTAGCTTAAAACAACACATTTAAATTCCCTGGAGGAGGGGCTTTCCTGGTGGTGCAGTGGTTAAGAATCCGCCTGCCAATGCAGGGGACATGGGTTCGAGGCCTGGTCCGGGAAGATCCCACATGCCGTGAAGCAACTAAGCCCGTGCGCCACAACTACTGAGCCTGTGCTCTAGAGCCCGCGTACCACAACTACTGAAGCCCGTGCACCCTAGAGCCCGTGCTCCACAACAAGAGAAGCCACCGCAATGAGATGCCCACACACTGCAACGAAAGTAGCCCCCTCTCGCTGCAATTAGTGAAAGCCACACACAGCAACGAAGAACCAAAGCAGCCAAAAGTAAATAAATAAATTTACTTTAAAAAAAAAAGAAAAGGGCTTCCCTGGTGGTGCAGTGGTTAAGAATCCGCCTGCCAATGCAGGGGACACGGGTTTGAGCCCTGGTCCAGGAAGATCCCACATGCCACGGAGCAACTAAGCCTGTGTGCCACAACTACTGAACCTGCGAGCCACAACTACTGAACCCGTGAGCCTAGAGCCCATGCTCCGCAACAAGAGAAGCCACCACAATGAGACACCTGCGCAGCGTAACGAAGAGTAGCCCCTGCTCGCCGCAACTAGAGAAAGCCCGCATGCAGCAGCAAAGATGCAACACAGCCAAAAAGAAATAAAATAAGTAAATAAAAATTTTAAAAATAAATAAATTCCCCAGCGGTCTAGTGGTTAGGACTCAGCGCTTTCACTGCTGTGGCCTGGGTTCAAACCCTGGTCGGGGAAAAGAAAACAACACATTTATTACGTCACAGGTTCTGAGGGTTAGGTGGCTTAGATAAGCTGGTCTCTCCTGAGGTTGCTGGCAGCTGTGGGCCAGGGCTGCAGTCATCACAAGGCTTGACGAGGGCCGCAGAATCCATATCTAGGAGCACTCATGTGGTGCTTAGCCAGTCTCCGTTCCTTGCTGGCTGTTGGCTGAAGGCTTCGGTTCCTCATCGTGTAGGTCTTTCCATTGGGTTGCTGACAACAACAGCTTGCTTCTCTCCAAAGGCAGAGAGAGGGATGGGGGAGGGTGTAGGTGGGGGAAAGGGAGAGGGAAGAGGGGGGGAAGAGAGGGAGAGAGGAGTCAGGATGGAAGCTGAAGTCTCTTTATAACCATGTTGCCATATTTGCCATATTCTATGTGTTAGAAGCAAATCACTAAGTACAGCCCACACCCATCGGGAAGGGAATTGAGGGAGAAATGCCAAGGGATTTGTGGACATATTTCTAAAGCTCCCCCCCCCCCGCCCCAATTCATCTCTTCTTCACAGTCCTAGGTCAGGCTCCTGTCATTCCTCACCAGTGTTTGTTCTTAAGATGAAGACCATGATCCTTAATGAGGTCTACCTGGCCCATGTCTTTGTATCTGTGCTGCCACTTAACTGCATTCTATTTATCTCTCAGTCAGCTTTTCTCTCTTTCTGGGTCTTTCTCTCTCTCTCTCCCTCCCAAGTTCAAACTCTGCAAGAGAGGAGCTCTAATTGACTCAGGTACTTGATGTCTGACCTCACTCCAGGCCACCTCATAGCGGGCTAGAGAGCCTGGCTGAGGCTTTCTCTTGGTCAGATGTTGGTTTCTGACTCAACCAGTTGTGGCCTGGTTGGGGGGGTGACTTGACCCTGCCTAACGCTCCTTATTTCAAGCCCCATTTCCCAACCCCCTGCAACGCTCTGCCTCCATTGGCCTTTTTCGGAAGGTCTGGAGGGCCCTTCCCTCTCCTCGCAGAGCCCCGCTTGTCCTGCTGCTCTGCCCGGCAAGCTCTTCTCTCCTGCAGCCCGGCTTGGCCGATTCCTGTGCATCTCTACGTCTCGGCTGGATATCCACCCTTCACGTCAGTGCTCTCACCCCTCCACTACCTTAGGATCCTTACGAGCTGTCAGAAAACCCTGTACTTTTCCTTTTTAACTCTTGTGTGGTTATTTATATAACATCTTGGTCCTCTGCTAGACTGCAGCCTCCATGAGGGCAGGGACCTTTTTGCTCACAATGTCTGATACTGGCTTTGAACACAGACATTCTTTATTATATCAAGTCCTCAGCCTCCAGGCTCCTCTGTAATATACACAGTGGCATAATCCTTTCCCAACATCCACGTTTCTCCCTTGCTCACTTTTGGTGGTCCTTGGATACCTGTGGGGCAGATGACATGCAGGGCAAGTCATCTTTGTATCTCCCATAGGGACTCATACTCAGTGGGTTCTGACTAATGCTTTAAAAATTAATGAAGAGAAGCCAGGGGTTCAGGCAGAAAGTGATAAGGGAAAACTTCTCCTTTGAGGACTGTCCACAGATAACAATCTCACGTATTTACTTCTTTGGTCACAAATCCTCAGTCATTCCTCCCTGGCCCAAATGCTCTCATCGAATTCGTTAACCCAGTGTCCTGCCTCATGGGTCAGAGACATTTGGGGAATGAGTAATTTGAGTGCACGGTTTTCTCCTTTCCTGCGATCTGGCTTTTCCCATCTGTGCGTGTGTCCTTCATTCATTCCTGTGTAGGGTTGTTAGGTTTAGAAAACAGAGAGAGGGGGAAAGAGAGAGAGAGAGAGCAGGGAGTGGGGGAGAAAGAGAGGAGAGAGGGAGGAAAGAGAAAAAGAAAGATAGAAAAGAAGAAAGGGAGGAAGGGAAGAAGGGAGGGAGCGAGGGAGGAAGGAAGGAAAGAAGGAAGGAAGGAAGGAAGAGAGGAGGGGAAGGAAGGAAGGAAGCCCTGGGCATCCTTTATGGGGTGCCCAGGTAAATTTGAATTTCAGATAAACAACAATTTTTTTAGTTTAAGTATGTCCTAAATATTGCATGAGGCATACTTGTACTAAAAAATTATTCTTTGTTTATCTGAAGTTCAAATTTACCTGGGCATCATGTGTTTTATCTGACAACCCCATTCCTGTGGCCTGAATGCTCTGGGGCTCTCAGGCTCCCCAGTCTGTGTTTGCAGAACAGTGACCTCATGTTTAGAGCTTGTGGGCACTTCGTGCTTGGTTACTGTTCTGCCCCATCCAAGCCTCTTGCACTGTGAGTGAATTGTTTGCCAGTCTTGGAATAAAGAATCAGTTGACATCAAGATAACCAGAGAGTACAAGTCGAATATCCTCTCCCCTAGCTTTAGTTCTCCAAGGCGTGGGAATGCCCCAGTAAAATTGATACAATTACTAATACGGAGAGTCAATACAAATACTAGTTTTCAAAGGTTGAAACCAATCAACTCTTTATTTTTATTTATTTATTTTATGGAAGTATAGTTTATTTACAATGTTGTGTTAATTTCTGCTGCACAGCAAAGTGATTCAGATATATATTCTTTTTTAGATTCTTTTCCTTTATGGTTTATCACAAGATATTGAATATAGTTCCCTGTGCTATACAGTGGGACCTTGTTGTTTATCCATTCATACATACTGGTTTGCATCTGCTAACTCCAAACTCCCAATCCTTCTCTCCCCTACCCCCCACCCCCGTGGCAACGACAAGTCTGTTCTCTACACATTTGCGAGTTTGTTTCTGTTTTGTAGATAGGTTCATTTGTGCCATATTTTAGATTCCACAGATAAGTGATATCACACGGTATTTGTCTTTCTCTTTCTGACTTACTTTACTTAGTATAATAATCTCTAGGTCCATCCATGTTGTTGCAAATGGCATTATTTCATTGTTTTTTATGGATGAGTAGTATTCCATTGTATATATGTACCACATCTTCTTTATCCATTCATCTGTCAGGACGTTTAGGTTGTTTCCATGTCTTGGCTATTGTGAATAGTGCTGCTATGAATATAGATGCGTGTATCTTTTTGAATTGTAGTTTTGTCTGGATATGTGCCCAGGAGTGGGATTGCTGGATTGTATGGCAACTCTATTTTTAGTTTTTTGAGGAACCTCCACACTGTTTTCCATAGTGGCTGCACTAATTTACATTCCCACTAACAGTGTAGGAGGGTTCCCTTTTCTCCACACCCTTCCAGCATTTGTTATTTGTAGGCTTTTTGATGATGGCCATTCTGACCAGTGTGAGGTGGTACCTCATTGTAGTTTTGATTTGAATTTGTCTAATAAGTAGCGCAAGTCAACTTTTAAATGCTCTGTGCTGAATAGAGTCTCTAGGTAATGAACCCTCACCCAGCACAAGCAGGTTGTGCAAGGAAAGGGGTCATCACAGATGCATGGTAGGTGCTCAATTATGTGGTTGAATAAATAAGCACTTATTCTCACTTTCAAGAGCTTTATTAGTATAACCTGAATTTTCACAGACCAATAAACAAGAGACATAAAAAAGAAATTTAAAAAGAAAATGCATGTTCTTTATTCACGTCCTTTGCCTTTGGCAAGATGGTTAGTTCTAGGCTTACTTTTCCCCAGGACAATATGACTGATCCAGCTTGATGACCAATGGTATCTTTTTTTCCTTTTCATGTTTTTAACTTTTTATTATGAACATTTTCAAGCAAAATAAAAGAGAATAGTATAATCAGCTCCCATACATGCATCACCTGGCAGAGTAACTACTAATATTTTGCCATATATACCTCCTGAAAATTTCGCTGAAGTAATTTAATTTAAATCATAGACATCATGATATTTCACTCTTAATTATGCTAAGAAAAAGGAGA